>NC_057861.1:496609486-496918986 GCF_019393635.1 Dromiciops gliroides
TATTGGAAAACCTATAGTTTTCTTCTGAAGTAAGATGTTTTAAAAATTACAGTGCAGCTTTGAAATAGGCATTCACATTATGGCAGAAAGTAACTTGATCTTTGCTGCAGTTAAAGATGCAACTTAAAATCATTAGCTCAGTGTTTTTTTACTTATACAGTACAGTGATGATGATGATGATGAAATAAACGGAATGACACAAGGTGATAAGCTACTTGCCCTGAAAAGTAGAAGACGGGCAAAATCAGCTACTTCAATTCCTCTAACGTAAGTCTTTTTTTTTCCCCCAAATGCAAAGTGTGTCTGTCTTTCTCTCTTTTCAGGATTTCCCCCAATGCCGTTTTAAAGTTTCAGGCATATTAATGTATTTCAAAACAGTTTATAAAAACTGTTTTAAAAAATGGTAGTAGAGGTTGCCAATCTATATGACTATAAAATGTTATACCTCATTTGTTTTTCTATTTCCAGGGTTTCATTTTATGCTATGGGGCTCCACTAAAGTTTGTGAAAGCCTGGGTGGTTAGTTAATCTGTATCCTCATCTCCTTTAAACTTTGTACAATTGGTGTGTGTGTGTGTGTGCTCGTGCGAGTGCATGTGTGCCCACGTTAAAGCAGCAAAATGATTATATTTTGAGAAGACAGAATTTAGTGAATTGAGACACAGAGTTAGTATTCTTTCCTAAATATGGGGAAATAAATCAGATTAAAATTTGTAAAATCTTGTATATGCACATGAAGTTTCAGAGAAATTACTTTCAGAATCACAGAAGATTCTACCATTGGTTAGGGAAGGAGGCAACATTGGTTGTTGTATTGATGTACTGTGCAAGCCTTTAAGTTATATTGTTCAGTGCTTCTGATGTGGCAGAAACAGGGGCAGAGTTCTACCTTCCCAAAGCAACATAAGAACACAGTACCAAGTATTGTTCTTTTCCCTGAAAAATAAAAGATGAAAGTTAAGTGAGGTTGAAGACTGGACATCTTAACCTTGTAGGCCACCTCTGATCCTATTGGGGTCCTACATCTTCTTGGGTTGAGCTTTCCAGGCTAAACAGTTATTGTTTGTAATAACCAAAGGTTAGAGAGATGTTCAAGACTCTCAAACCTGCTCAAAAAAGACATGCAAACTGTCCACTATAGTTTTTCCTTTCCCTTTTTTTAAAGATCCCCCATAGTATTCTCTCTCTTTTTTTTTTAAGACTTCACATCAACTAGCTATAGATAAAAATGAGTCCGATTTTTAATACTGATTACATGTTGTTGTTCACACTAGAAAGTGTAGCTTTTTGAAGTAGAATTCCCCATAAGACATCTCTCACTTTGGTACTGTACAAGTAATTACCAAAAATATTTCACTATCATGCCATTTCATTCAGCCATTGCTTTATTAAGTATTACTTTAATACTCCAAGGATTAATTACTTCAGGGATTGATACTTCATTGGTGGGGGCAGCTAGGTGGCGTAGTGGATAAAACACCAGCCCTGGAGTCAGGAGGACCTGAGTTCAAATTTGACCTCAGACACTTGACACTTACTAGCTGGGTAACCCTGGGCAAGTCACTTAACCCTCATTGCCTCACACATACACCAAAAACAAACAAAGACTTCGTTGCTGTGTGTTCTTTCTCCACTGATACCAATTGCAACCTCTCTCTAAAAATACTAAACAGTCCTTGAGGGTTGCTGTAGCCAAAAATGACATCATCTTATAACCAATCTGATGATGAATTTTCAAACATAGCTAGTCTGATCCTTAGATAATAGACATCTAATCCCACTCTAGGTTGTATTCAAATACTTTATAAAATAGTAGGGCCCCTCTCCACTGAACTTATGATTGGTTAGCATGGGCTTTGAGAATTCCTAAATGACCTCCACACTACAGTGAGGCATCTGAGGACGATTTCAGTGGAGTATAAAATAGTGCCCGTGAAATATAATTGAATCCTGGATGATTTTAAGGTCTCAAAGTGCCTTAATTAGATCATTATTAGTCTCAGTTTTGATGGTACAGGTGTGGGGAAAATATGAAAGTAAACAGAACCTGTACTTATCCCAGGACATATCCAATTTTTAGTTATTTTTTTAAATGAGTCTGTTAAATTTGTTCTTGTGATTTGCCATTTTTTTTTTCAGAGCAATGGGGGGTTCTGACTTGCCCAGGGTCACACAGCTAGTAAGTGTCAAGTATCTGAGGTCGGATTTGAACTCAGGTCCTCCTGACTCCAGGGCCAGTACTTTATCCCACTGTGCCACCTAGCTGCTCCCTCCACTTTCTTTTTAAAGTCAAGTTCTGGCAAGGATGAATAAGATCTACTTAATGGAAGGTTCTGGTTAGGTACCAGTTAATTGGGATTTTCTGACCGAATATAATTGTACTCATGTTTCCCTACAAGAGTTCAAACTGTCTAAAAACACATAGGTTTTAAAATATTAACTTCCTTCTGTACCAAAGACTGCAGGTGGAGACAGAAGACAGTCTTGTGCTGGCAGAGTTGTGTGGTGAAGTAAAAGAGGAGTCACTGAGTGAAAATAAAAGTGAACTGTCTAAACATTATCAAAAGCTTTTATTTCTAATAGTCTTATGCGAGCATTATGTATGGTCTGTGGTGGCAATGTTCTTTTCTATTACACAATGGAATGGAATATGTAATGGGACAGCAGGAAACAGACAAAAACAGAAGAAAAATACTGAACAACTCCAATTATCTGTTACTTGCCCTTTTGCCTGACTGAGCATCTACCTCCAGCTAATGCCACCTAACCCTTTACCCAGATGCCTTTGGGCTTAAGTCTAACTTAAATGCTTCAGACAAATGACAAATAATGAATCGGTTCAAACCTCTCTTATTGAATTCCTATCCATACTCACAAAGCCCCATTATTATCAGGGGTTCCCTAATTCAATTGTAGATACTAGATTAAACTATTTCTTTTTGTTTGGGGAAACTGAACCCAAGTGGAAGTATAATGACTAGATTATAAATTCCTGGAAGGTAAGAACTGTGGCACTGGTTTTTTCTTTCTTTTTTTGTTTTGTTTTGCATCTCCTACAATAGCTAGCACAGTGTCCTGTGTGCAATAGAAATTCTATAAATATTTGTTGAATGAATAAAGTTTTAGATCTGGTTTTCAGAGGTAAAACACCAAAGCAGAATTATAAAATACTCTTAAACTCTTGGTTATTCTTTGTGGGCATTCCACATCTCAGATTACCTACAACAAAACTTGCTTTCTACCTTCTTGAGATATTATAACCTCCTGCTTATTTAACTCATTTATTTCCATTATAACCATCTCTTCGTTTTCTTATTCTGAGGTCCGCCCCATTGGAATTAGGAAGGAAGGCTTGAGATTTCCTCTTTACAATAAATTTTAGCTATTGAAAAAGTCCTTTTCAAACAAAACAAAACCAAAAAATGGGCATCTCTCTGCCAAGGTAGTGTAGAGCCCTGAATTGAGAATTGGGTTAATTAAGTTCTTTACTTCTGCCATTGACTTGATGTATCACTATGGGCAAGTTTCTTAGTTTCTATGTTACTTTTATTTAGCCTATGTTATTTTTATTAGAGCCATTTAAGTTAACTGTTGGTTACCAAAAAGTGGGCCAACCTTCTTGATAGTTTCCAGACCAATATGTTGAGAGGCAACACACCACAAAGGTATACAAAGACTCTTCGACTTGATCTGTGGTATTCTGGGTCTCAGTTTCTTTTCCTATAAAATGAGGGGTTTCACTAGATGACTCCTTATGGCTATATGGAAACAGCCTCTCCTAGGACAAATTGCAACATTTTTATGATCAGTGAAGCAACAGGCATTTACTAAGTAACTACTCTGTGTCAGACACTGTGCTAGGCTCTAAGGATACAGAATAAAACAAAACATTTTCTCTCCCCAAATTGCTTATAGTCTTGGGAAAAATAACATATACATATATAACTATGTGAAAAATAAGTAACACAATAATTTGCGGGGGGAGGACACTAGCAACTAGGAGAACCAGGAAAGTCATCATGCAGAAGATAACACTTGAACTGAGCTTGGAAGGAAACTAGGATAAGTGAAGGGAATTAATGAATATAATAAGGCCAAAAAGGTAGGCGGAAATGTCCTAGAGAGTTGTTGAGGTACTTGGAGATTAAGTGATTTGCTTCAGGGTCACATAGCTAGTAAATGTAAATCAGGATTTGAACCCAGGTCTTCCTTAATCCAGGTTCAGGCTTCTATCCATCATACCATGCTTCCTATAGGTCAAGAACCATCAGGCTGAAAAGAGGTCTTTAGCTTAGGCTAAAAATTATTCAATAGGAAAAGAAAATTATTAAAAAAAAATTATATATTAGATGGTAAGAAGGGATTGTAAACTAAGGAAAACTTAATATTCCATGTTACTAATACATGCTATGGTTATCCCTCCTAATCTCTCTCTCTCTCTCTCTCTCTCACACACACACACACACACACGATAAAGAAATTAAAAGCAAATAAGCAGTATTTGTGTCTGTGTGTGGTTTGTGGAATCCATCTCACTAGTGTAGTCACAACTTATATAACCTAATGGTAATTACTATTAGCACAATAATCATACTGTAAATGATTTGCCCTTAAACATCAACAATGACTGTGTTGCTGTGATGTTCTATATTTAAGCTTTTTTTTGCTGGTGGTGAAGGATGGGGAAAGAAGGGGGTTAGACCCTGGAGTTTCAGTTGTATATGACTCAAACTAGTATCAAAGTCATTATAAAATAGAATTAGTTAACACAATCAATTTTCCCAGTTAGAGATTAGTTCTGACTGTCAAAAAAAACCCCAACCCAAAACAGGACATAGTTCAAGCTGAAGAATTGGGGACATTGGTTGACATTATTATTGAATTCATACCTCATTTCTGTCTCATTCATTTCTCTCCTACATTGTGTTCTTCTGAGTTTTTTTTTTAATCCTAACCTCTGAGAATTAGCCTACTTCTCCTTTTTATGTTGGCTCCAAATCAAATGATAAAATTATTTTTTTCATAGGAAATGTCAATATCCCATTCAACTTCTTTTATTCTTTACATTACTTTCCTTCCTCCCTACCCCAGACTTCCATGGGGCTAAGATTCATATTCAGCTTACTTTTTTTGTTTTTGTTTTTTGCTTCCCAATTTGAACGTTTGTTCTTTTCCTCCCCCACCCCTTTCTAGATGTATCCTAGCTGTGCTGACCTCTGCACTATGTAGTATTGTCATCTGGTGGATTGTTTGTGACTGCATTCTTCCCATCCTGCTATTCTGTCTAGATGGTTTAAGAACCTAGTAACCATCAGGACCCTTTGACAGATAGCCACTGTGTAAGTGTCCCATTCCATTTCTCTACTATTACTCACTTTTGGTGTCCAGTATGTTTCTCATGATGCATGTGTTTATCCATATTCCCCCTGTCCTGGCTTTATTGTCAAGGTTAATTTGATTTGCATTTTTTTTTAAAGATTCTTTTGAGTGTTGGTGAAAACTGTTCATGTCAACTGTTGGAAGGAGTTAATAATATATAGGACATTTAAAAGATCCATCTTTTGATTTTGTCTTAGAAATAAATGAAATAAAAATATAAAAATCAGGACAGTGGTAATTTTTGTTTCATCTTGTACTCATGAAATGAAGTTAGTTTTGATTTTTATTTGCTTCTACTGAATTCGTGTTTACATTTTATCTTAGAGAAGTTATTCTTTATTTTTACACACCTTTCTAATTCAATAAAAAAATTCTGTTAGTGTTTTATTAAATGATGATTGGCACCCTTCATCTTGCCTTTTAAAATCTGTTATCCAGACATTTTGACAGTTTAGTCTTTTGGCCACACAGCAACTTCAGCATTTTCCCTCTGTTAAGTTTTACTTGTTTTCTTTTCCCTTGTCTAAACGATCTATTTCCCTCACTTTGGGGAATTGTAAAAGGTACAACAGCTTCTCAACACTTTCTGTCAAATCAAAACAAGGAAAGAAGATTCACAGGGGCAAGATTAGCAGAGTTGTTTATGAGTTATAATGTTTAGACCACAGTCTCCCCCCCCCCCCTTCTCCGGTCGTTTTCATAAAAATGTTCTGAAAGATTTATTACTGGAGTAAACATTCACTTGGAAGATCAACTTCAAAAGGAAAGTCATGGCAATGAAGACTTCTTTGTTACAGAAAAATGGTTTGGGAAGGAAAAATATCTAAGAACTTAGCCAGAGTCCTCAGGGTAACAGTAAAGAGAAAAGAAGTTATCTATTTTCTCTGACATTCTTTCTCTAGGATTTCTGACTCATCCCAACTTGGGCTTAATTTATAGGCTATAAAAGATTGCCAAGATCTTCTGCCCCAAAGATGAAGTAGAAGCCCACTTTAACCAAGAGGAAAATCTCGTACTTGATGGGCTCTTAGTATGGCTTCAAAGAACTGGACGTGTCCTACTTGAAATTCCAATTTTCAGAATGAAAATTCCACCCCCACTGATTCTTGAGGGGAAAAAATCATCTCTTATTGTATTCTTGCTTATGACATTCTCCTGTATATATTACTGCAGCTTAATGAATACACAGTTATGAGGTTATACTGTCTACTACATTTTCCCTTTAGAAATCCTTTTTTTTTTCCTGTGCTTAGCAGACTGTTAGGTTTCAGAATACTTGCTAACTCTACAAGGATTGGTTTGTTGGAAGGTGCTAACAAATCACTTTTTTTTGTTTGTTTGTTTGTTTGTTTTTTTAATTTTTGCAGGGCAATGAGGGTTAAGTGACTTGCCCAGGGTCACACAGCTAGTTAAGTGTCAAGTGTCTGAGGCTGGATTTGAACTCGGGTACTCCTGAATCCAAGGCCAGTGCTTTATCCACTGCGCCACCTAGCTGCCCCCAACAAATCACTTTTAACTTTTAACTCCATTAAGGAGGATGAACATTTTCTGAACATATTAGCCTCTCTCAACTATCACATAAAGTAGATAGGGGGATATATGGAACAATCTGCAACTTTTAAGCTATTTTTATAGAGGTTTGATGAAGTATGGAGTTCATCTTAAGAGATCCTTCTCTTAGAATCTTCGTGTCTTCTATAACCACTCCTAGCTCTTGTTGTTTGATGTTTCTAGACCAATTCCAAACTGTCTAGAGTGTCTGTATTTAGAATTCTAATCTGTATTAATTTTGCAGGCAACTGCAATCTTTATTTTTATTTATTCAGCTTTGCAGGTGGGTGGGATATAAGCTGTTCTTTTCACAGGAGAAAGAAATACAGTGCTCTTGTCATTGTTGGTTTTTGTTGTTGTTTTTAACCACACCCATCATTCATCTTAATCTTCTTTCAACAGTTACTTATTTGTGAGGAAAGAGTGGAAGTGGCACTAGGGCTGGACTGCCAGTTGGGAGGCCAGAGTGCAAATGTTAGCTTTGACAGATACTATATATGGACCTCTGGCCAAGTCAGCATACCCTCTCAGAGACTGCTTCCTCATCTAAGAAATCGAGATAATAACTGAAATGCGTTTAGCATCACAGAGTTTGCATTTCACTAGAAGTATCCTTATCTTCAGTTTACAGAGGAGGAAAATGAAGATCTGAGTGATTAAGTGACTTGTCCAGGCTCATACGATAGGGAGAATGAGGAGGGGGTTTGAACAAGATCTTCTTATTCCAAATCCAGCGCTTTGTCTCTTTTGTGGTTGCTTTGTAATTTCCAAAGTGTTCTCGGAGTTACTATTTATAAGACTAGCATCCATTATACCTCTTAGTAAATGCAAACCCTTAAGCCCTCTGGGCTGTCTTTGGTTTTTTTCTTTGTTATGAGCTATCTCTTTTCACATTTGTTTCCAACAGTTGCTTGCTTTGGGGATCATAACAGGGTGAGGGATCAAAATTAGACTGCACCATTCTGTTGTTGGCTCTACAGCTGTCTTCTCGCCATCTTCATGGCAGATGAGGTTATTTGATTCAAATCAGTAACACGGCTACTATTTTCTGATAGGTCTTTTTTTTTTCTTCTTTAAACAGCAAGCTGTGATCTGACATGTTTAAAAAATGGGATGGGGGACTAAACTGGTGCTTTTATTGACAGAACTTTCATTTACCAATGCATACTAGAACCTCTTTATGTAATCAGGGTCACAGAGCCAGTACTAGATGTGTAAGACTTGAACTCAGACCTTCCTGGCTTTGTTGTCTATCCACTACACTACATTGCAGAGATTGGGATGTCCTAGATAGGAAAATCCATATGCATGGACTAGCAGTTTTCAAAGAATTTGAATAAAAGAAAATGCCTGTAAGATGATATTGACTACAGCTTAATCTTCCTTTGATCCAAAGGGTGGGCAGGCAGGCACGTCAGGAATTTGGATTGCTTCAAGATCTTCCTGAGCATCAGTTCTGGTTGTTCAGAAATTTCTGTTAATTCTATTTGGTTCAACAGAGTGGCAAATATGCCAGTTCTTTCCATGATGTGTTCATATACGAGTCTACTAAGGTTACCAAACAGTGGAAAGAATAACCAGCTGGATGAGGCCTTTGCACTTTGATGTTAAATTTTCAGTTTTGTGGCATTGAGTACTTTGCTTTTCAGGCTGGCAAATTCTTTAAAATTTCAGAGCTGACTGAGGCTCAAAGACATGACACCAGTGAGGAGATAAAGGGATTGTAAATATAAGTCATGGAAATACAGAACTTCGGAGAAGGATTTGACAGTAGAAGAGGGGAAAGTATACCTAAAAGGTACTGTATTTAATGAAGCAATGTCTTGAATTGAGTGGCTTGAATTGAGGGATGGAAGAGAGTAAGATGAAAATGCTATTTCATCAAATTATGCTACCTTGTTGAAAATAGTTATAGTGTGCCTTGTTAGGTGTTAGGAGGAAATTCACCTATGGGATAAGACACAGACCCTTACTCTCATGGGTCTTATAGTCTAGTAAGGGAGTATTAACATATGCACAAATAAATAAATGAAGCGTAACAGGATACAAATAATATTCTGAAGGAATAAAAGGCATTACAAGTTGAAAGAACCTAAAGAGGCTTCTTGGAAGTTGCATTGACTTTGGCTGTAGAAGACGAGGACGGGGACAGCTAGGTGGCACAGTGGATAAAGCACCAGCCCTGGATTCAGGAGGACCTGAGTTCAAATCCGACCTCAGATACTTAACACTTACTAGCTGTGTGACCCTGGGCAAGTCACTTAACCCTCATTGCCCCACCAAAAAAAACCTGAGTAGGTTTCCAATAGTCCAGTGTAGATGGGAATAAGTAACAGGTTCTATCCCAGGCATAGGGAACAGCATGAGCAAAGGTTTGGAGCTCTTCCCACCCGCCAATATAGGAGGTACTTGTGGACAGAAAGTAACTCAGGTGAGCTAGATCACATAAGGGGAGTTAGTATGAGGCTGGAAAGACAAGATGCCATCAGATTGTGAAGTGCACTGAAAGTGAAACTGCAAAAGAGTTTGGATTTTATTTAGTAGGCAGTAAGGAATCATGAGAGAATGTTCCACAGAGCTGTGATATAACAAGATCTGTGCACAAGGAAGATTAATCTGGCAGCAGTGGGAATGGATCAGAAGGGGAAGAGAATGGAACCAGAAAGATGAATTAAGAGGTTTATATCAAAGTTATTGCCAGTAGAGAGGAGAGGAATGAGTATGCAAGAGAGTGTAGAGAAATAATTAATAAGTATGGAAGTTAAGGGAAAAAATTTGTGATGCATGACCATAAGGAGACCTAATTTTTTTGTATACTGTTTCCTCTCACTTCATTGATCTACAGTTAATTCCAAAGATTGTGGCATAAGCTGTGGATTTAATCATTGGTTTTTGATGACGGCAAATTCTGTGAGGATGAAAACTCATATCATGTGGTAAATTACCCAGTATTTAGCACAGTGCCTTGCACATAGTAAGTCCTTAATAAATGTTTTATAGATTGATTGGTTGGTTGGTTAAATTCACCAAATGGATTCATTTATGGTAGAAAATTTCTAACAATTAGCCAAGACTCATTTTTCCTAGAAAGGCAACATGATTCAAAACTATTGTTCATCTGCTTTCTGCATACTTGTATTTCTAAACATTTTCTTACTTTACATAAACAGATGAATGAATGAACACGTATTCTTTCTCAGCTGAGACCAGTGATGCCCTTTTTAACTAATTATAGTTCTGTGTCCTGGGATTTTTGTTGTTGTTGGAACATTCAGCACAGGTGATTTGACTATGACTAATTCCAAATCAATTGAAGGGTAGTTATTGGCTAATTAGTTCACAATTCATCTCCCTCAGGACTGACTGAGGGAGAAATATTTTAACAAGCTTTTGAATATTTGAAGAATGATTTAATACTTTACCTTCTCCATTAAAAACAAAACCGTTTTTCCCACCATCAAATCTGTCAGTCCTGTCCTGGAAAGCTATGAAGAAAAAGGCATGCTTTTTCTGTTACGGTTTTGGCACTCTCATGGAATGGATTAGATAATCCTTGAGACGCTCCTCCAGATTTCTAGTGATTCTGTGATAAGTGAAGCATACATGCTGTCACTGGTAGCAGTGGAAGTTAGTCTTTTGTCTGATTACCCTGCTGGGGTAATCACTCACACACACACACACACACACACACACACACACACACACACACACCCTACCCCAAAACCATCAGATTCAGGACTTGTCCTTAAGTTACAATGGGCTTCTTTTGTACCATAGCACCATTAAATTATAAGGAATTATTTATTTCTATCATCATCATTAATGTAGAATTAAGTGGAGGAGGGAATAGTAGAATACATGTTTAGGATTGAGGAATGTGTCATGACCAGTATCATTGCTCAACAAAGAAAATAATTTTTAAAAGCATTATAATCTAGAGAGGCAGCATAGCATAGTCCACAGAGAGCTAGCCTCAAGGTCAAGTCCTGTCTTTGATCTCAGACAAGTTATTTACTTTCCAAGAGCCCCAAGCAACTTCCCATAAACTATAAGTTGCAGAGAAGATGCTGATCTGAATTGGTCGGAGTTTCCTTACCTAGAGTTCCCTACACCAATGAAATCCCATGTCCAAGTCCAAAATACGTGCATGCATTCCTGCATGCAGGTACACATAGATGCATGCATACATGTACATACATACATGTGCATACATATGTGTGTAGATGAATCTTATAAATTATCATTATTAAGGTATAGTATCATAAGAATGCATAAGTGAAAAGTGGACAAAAGAAATCTTTTTTCCCCTCAGTTAATCCAAGTCTTGTTGTTGTTAGACTTCAGTATTTGAACTGAGCAACTTGATGGACTTGGATGTTTAGATTTTTTAAAACATAATCTAAGTTCCAAAGCCCATGTGTATGGGACTCAACTTATTTATGGAGATCAATGCCATGAAGGGCAAAGGAGGAAGGATTAAAAAATCACTTTCTCTTCTTCTCAGAGCCACCATTCCATTCTTTGCTGTTGCCTTGCAAACAATAATGTGAAGCATATGGTTCATTCAGGTTATTAAATGTGACTTTGTCTGGGGTTCTTTTTTCTAATCCATGGGCATAATTACATAAGTGTAAGATGTGTTTGTTTTTTGTTTGCTTTTAAACTGTGTTCATTGAGAAACCCAAGTTCTTTAAAGTGACCTTTAATACACCATCCTAATAGAGAGAGGCAGAGTGATTTAGTGAAAAGAAGACTGATCTAAGAGCGTGGAAGACCTTGGTTCAAGTTCTGGTTCTAATATGTACTGGTTGTATGACCTCGGGAAGTCAACTTAAACTATCAGTGCTCTCGGCCCTCGGGGCTTCTTAAACTTTTTCTATTCATGACCCCTTTTCACCAAAGAAATTTTTACATGACCCTAAGTATATAGGTATATAAAATAGGTATACATAACCTTTTTTTTTAAGTGCTGATTTTTATTTAATTTGAAATTCTTCCTAGAATTTCTCCATTCTTTTTTTTTTGCGGGGCAATGGGGGTTAAGTGACTTGCCCAGGGTCACACAGCTAGTAAGTGTCAAGTGTCTGAGGCCGGATTTGAACTCAGGTACTTCTGAATCCAGGGCCAGTGTTTTATCCACTGCGCCACCTAGCTGCCCCCCCCATAACTTTTTACTGTTGCCAAATTTTTCATTGCCCCCACATTCAATTACTTGACCCCATGTTGGGTTGTGAACCACAGGTTAAAAAAGCTGGGATCTAGGCAACTCTGTAAGGCTTTTAAGTTGTGGAGAAGGTACCACTTGCTTTGGAAAAAGGATGTTCATGACCCAGAAATTCCCTATACATCTGAAATAAGAGATCAAGCCAGTCTCTATCCCTGTCCTACTTTTCTCATACTTGGGGGAAAAAATCTAAGTATTAAACTTTTATTTCACTAGGAACTTGGAGGGGCAGTAACAGATAATTGCAGTAACCTACACTAGGCTTCAATTTGCTGAATAGATGTTAAAGTCATGAAAAGGCATTCTTATTTAAGGCTCATAGCCAGAGAGAAGTTAAACTAAGTGTGTTTTGAGTTGTTTCCTGCTGTTTGTAATTGTGTTGATTATAGACTTGGCCTTGAGGAATCCAAGTAATTTCTTAATTTTCATAAGTGAAAACCATTAGACATTAGAATTTGTATTAACTTTAGACACATGGGATTACTTTTTTCTCTTTAGTTGGGAGTTGATTTGAAAGTCAAAGGCTAGGGGGTAGCTAGATGGCTCAGTGGATGGAGCACCGACCCTGGAGTCAGGAGTACCTGAGTTCAAATCCGGCCTCAGACACTTAACACTTACTAGCTGTGTGACCCTGGGCAAGTCACTTAACCTCAATTGCCTCACAAAAAAAAAAAAAAGAAAGTCAAAGGCTCATCAAGATTCCCCAAAACACACTAGATCAGGAAAAAAAAAAGAAAAGAAATTCCTGGTAATCCTGATATTTCTCCTGAAAAGGACGGATCAATAGACAACAGACATATGCTACACAACACGCTTCAGCATCTGTGAACAAATTTGTTTCTGGAAACATGTCAATCCATAATGAAAATGTTTTATACTGGAAAAAGTGGCTTCTGTCAACAATTTGAAAACAGTTCATATGATTTTATTTTTTCCAACTTTTCAGAGTAATTCTTCAGCCCAGTGTTCAGAGCAGTAAATCATCTGAACCTAACATTTCTGACAGTTCAGGCATTTTTCAAAGAACTACCAGATCTGCTGCAAGAAAAAGCAGTTTTAAAAGGTGAGGAAAGAATCTTACCTTTCTAAAAAGATTCATGCTTTGTTTATTTTTTTTTAGCAGAGCTTTTTGGATCATCCCTACACTCCAGGAATTAGTTAACCCTTGGAGAAAGTAGATTCCCAGGGAATAGAAGCCAAAATACTGAAATCTGTCTTTCTTTTAATGCACTATGAATTTCTGGAACTTTTAAATGTTGTATCATGCTTTGGTTTAGCCATAGATGATTCTGGACACCAGAAGTGTTGAGCTCTTGTTCTTGACAGGTTATAAAGCATGGGTTCTTATCAAATGATCTCAGAGCTCCTGCTTAGGGTTTGGAAGAACTCTTTCCACATATGACAGGCAGGGAGATTGTCTGAATCATTGGGATGGCTGATGTGGACCACAATGATGAAATGTACCTCTCTGCATTTTGTTTTGTGACTGTTCCTCCCTTTTTCTTACTCAGAAATTAGGTGTGTTTGGACTTAACCAATTTTTCTCAGCCTCCTGTAATGAAATAAGAACTTTGTAACAAAATTAATATAACCTATCCATATCATCTATGCCATGTAGGCTTTATGCTTAACATAACACTAGAAGAGTTGTTATTGAAGATAGCTTTGGGGAAAGAAGTGGGAATAGGCTGGAGAAACAGAAGCAATGGAGTAGAAATAGAATTCATTCTGAAGAAAATAATCTAGCTTTAAATCTTGGTTCTGCTACTTAATATTATGTCACCTTGGGTCAGTTTCTCAGTATGTCTGTGCTTCAGTTTTCTCATTTGTAAAATGATGTTGAGATTTGTATTATTTTTTTTTTATTACAGGGTGGTTGTAAAGATGAGATAAATGGATCTTTGTAAACTATAAAGTTCCAAATAGAGGCCCTCTTAGGGATTTTTATTATTATTACTCATTAGTATTATACTGTTCATGTTATTTTTTTTAAGTCATATAAATTAGAGCTGGGAGGGACCTTAGAGGCAATCCATTCCAGCCTTTTTCCATATTTTATAGATCAAAGTAGAACCTATGGAAGTTTGGAGATTATTTATGGAGATTTGCCCAAAATCTCAGTGGCAGAATGAGATTTGAACTCAGGTTCTCTGACTCCAAGTCTAGTGCACTCGATCCACCATTCCAAATGTGCTTTTATTATATCATAGTTCATTCTCACATCCCAGCTCATTCTCAGACTTGAATATGCACTAAATAGCCATATCAGTGAAGAGAATAAGTAGGTTAACTAAAGTGAAATTAAAAATCTAAAGCAAGATCTGAATCATAATAATTCTTTGCCAAATTGTGAGGAAAACTTAAGCTACAACCACACCTGACAGAACATCTATGAAAAGACAAACATATATCCCAAACCTCACAAAGGTGCAACTAAGACTTCATCGTAACCAAGATTTATAAAGCACAAGTTTTAAGTAATACTAATCTAAATAACTTTTCCTTACACATTTAAGTAAGAAGGTGCATACCTGAGGGGCAGAGTCAGCCTTAGATTTGAGATCATGTGGGTTCAACCACTACCTCTAAAAATATACTGGCTATGCTGCATTGGGTACTTAGCTTCTCAGTATTTCCAAGCAATTCTGCAAGGTCATAATTTACAAATAAGTTGGTGATCATCCTTGGTAGAGGGAGTTTCCTTTTCCAAAGCCCTCCTCGGAGATGAATTCACACGTTTTAACAATCCCAGTCATTTCAACAGTATTCTACTCTTCATGACCTCTTTTGTTTTGTTTTGTTTTTTAGCAAAGATAATGGAGTGGTTTGGCATTTCCTTCTACAGCTCTTTTTTACAGATGATGAAACTGAGGCAAACAGGGTTTTAAACGATTTTCCCAGAGTCATATAGCTAGTGTCTGAGGCCAGATTTGAACTCAGGAAGATGAGTCTTCCTAACTTCAAGCTTGGCTCTCTATGCATACCACCTAGCACAGTAGCATAGCAGGAAATTCATGTTTCATCAAATGTTGGGGTTGGGGGGGAGGTGTGGGGCACATGGTCAAAGGATGCAGAAGGTGCAGAGGACTAGAGGGTGAAGACTGTTCTTTGATGGTTGGATTGTTTCACTGTGCATTTGCAAAACTGATATGCCACTAGAAAAATGCCTGTGGTAGACTCTCCAATTAAAAAGGAAAAATATTTAGCACAAAACACAATTGCTTTGTTTCCATACTTTTCACTGGACTGATTTTAACATGCCCTAGAAGGGCTTCTTTTTCCTTGTCAGTTTATATTCTCAAAAATAAATTAGGTTTAAAAAAAGACCTCACCTATGCGATATTCCCAATCAAAGAAACTATAAATTATTAGATAATTCTTGAGTCTTAAAGACTCAATGCTCATTCCTACTCTATGCTCTTATCAGAAAATACCCTCTTCTAGACTTATGTTAGGAGTAAACTGCTTAAATGGGCACATTATGGGCACATACAACTCAAGAGAAGGAATTGTGTGACCATCATCCTACATTTATTTGGGTGAGAGTAAAAGGAAGTAAGTACCTGCTTGGACAGATAAAATACAGAGCATCCAACAACTTTATTATTTATTTTTTTTTTTGCGGGACAATGAGGGTTAAGTGACTTGCCCAGGGTCACACAGCTAGTAAGTGTCAAGTGTCTGAGGCCAGATTTTAACTCAGGTCCTCCTGAATCCAAGGCCGGTGCTTTATCCACTGCGCCACCTAGCTACCCCCCTTATTTTATTTTTTTTTTTTCATCTAACAACTTTTAAAAAGGCATACAGAACTGGCGTAGCCATTTCGCCAGCCTTGAATGCTGAATTTTTTTTTCCATCATAAAAAGGGTAGGGAGAGGTTTTGTTCCTCCCCACTCAACTGATAAAAACCCGGAAAGTAAGGAATAGATAACAGGGTAGCTAGGGGCCATAGTGGATAGAGAGGCAAATGTTATCATTATAACATCAGTGTGTTTAAGTGCAAAGAATTGGAGATGCCCTGCTATATCCTTATAAAATCTGAAGAAAATTGTCTACAGGAATTGAAAGGGCTTCTAGCCATCAGCTGGTTGGATTTTGGTCATGCCCCTGCTATAGCATCTAAAAACTTCAGTCTGCCTGCCCTGGAAGTTGCAAGACTGGGAGCAACTTCATGTGATCCTTATGCTTCTAACAGAGGGCAACAGGGTCATGGATGGGAATTCTCTCTCCAGTGGCCATAGTATCTTGCAGCAGAGCTACTCACCCAGTAGGAAACAATACATCCAGCAGAGAGAGACTGAGAGCAGGACTCACATCAAGGAGCATGGCCTCTGACTGCTGAGCAAAGAGATGACTGGGTTCAGTAGAAATCTAGCTCTGCCAGTTCAAAGTTGAGCTACAGAAGCAAAGATAATGAGCCCAGAAAGGAGTATGAGAAAAAATACCTCGAGAAAAGACAGGACATCACAGACTTATAATACCAGAGGCCCAAGTTACCTGGGTTATATGTGTGCCTAACTTCTTGTTTGCTCTTAAGGTCCTTCTCTTCCCAGGATCACTGTGTGTATCAGTGAGAGAGTGCACTCTAGGTTTGTGGCAGTGAATGTTTTTGCACTGTTTTGTTCTAGGCTGTCTTAGCTAATGCTTTTGTTTTTTGCTGATTGTAACTCCTGACCATTAAAGGTAATCTCATTAGTTGGGGCTTGTGAGCTACAGTTTTAAAAGTATGTAACTACAGAATACCCATAAATCTGTGAGTAGTTATGCACTTTCCCTTCCCTCCCCGACCAGGGACCCACAGTATAAGGGGTTTAGCTTTCCTTTGCCTTACCTAATTTTTTTAGTACCCATAGATCACAGAATTGAGTTAGATCACAAATTTGGTACTGGTATCACAAAAAAGTAGGGTTGTTCTAAGTATCCTTTAGTAGAGATTGAGTTTGAGCTCTGAAACGATTCTTTTTTTTTTTTAATTTATTTTTTTTTAGTGAGGCAGTTGGGGTTAAGTGACTTGCCCAGGGTCACACAGCTAGTAAGTGTTAAGTGTCTGAGGCCGGATTTGAACTCAGGTCCTCCTGAGTCCAGGGCCCGGGCTCTATCCACTGCCCCACCTAACTTCCCCTACTGTGAAACTATTCTGATTTATTTGCTAATTGATTATCTATTTGCCTATCATCTCCTTTTTCACAGTCTCTCTGCTCATTTGTATTGCTATTAAGAGACAGGAAGTTACCATAGAGAATTGAAAGCTATTTTAGTTCATGATAACGATATTTTGAAGTTTTCATTCCAAAATGTTGGGATATTCTTTCTCTCTACCTTTAGAGAAATTGAAAAACTCAGTTGTTCACAGAAAAAAATTGACTGGCATTATATAGGCTCTTGAATATTGTAAACATTTTTTTCTTTTAGGTGTAAGTTCCTGGGCGTTCAGTATAAGCCAGGGTGTTGTACACATCTAAATATGCTTTTGCTTATTTGGACAGTGCCTTCTAGGTTTACATTGAAATGGAACCTAAGACTGGCTCAAGACTAGTCTTGCTTGCTACGATGCATTTGATGGTTGGATATCTGTTGGATACCTATTGACCTCCATCCAGGTTTTCTATTCCCTTTAATCATCCAGTCTTCCACAGAATTCTGTAGTGGTCCAAATTTGTCCCTTCTGGTGGAGGAGATTCCTGAATAAATTTTGAGGACTAAGGATGCATAATTTTGAGAGTACTTGAAGTAACCACTTTGGAAGAATCAATTTACACTATATTGTGGATAAATAATTTACGTGAAGTGTGGTCACTATCTTTTGTTGAAAGGAAAGAACCTGTGACCTAGTTCTTAGTGAATTTTAGAGGAGGAAATGCGTGTATAATCTAATTCATTTCAGTAGAGTTTAGCTAAGAAGGATTTTCAAGTATTGGAGTCTGTTTTAAATATCCAATTTATTATAAAAACCATACATACCCTCTTCTCTTGGGGTTTTAGGTAGCTTCCTCAGGGCCTAAAGATTGATTGTACTGATAGTTCTGTCTCTGAGGCTTTCTTTTGATATACTATTCATGTCTTTATATCTATGAGTGCCCTATTTACATAGTAATACTGTCATTTACTTCACTTATTTACTTCTGTTTCTGAAGTGGTTTCCTGCTCTGTACCCTTATTGAAATTCATAAAACAACTTCCTATTGGTTGTGTTCAGGTTGCAAAGTTCTACAACTTTGCAGAGTTTCTTTGCCAAACTGATAAAGAATTATCAGCTATGTTTGGGAGAAAAAATAAAGCACATGCTCCCTTCTCTACGTAGGCATCATCCTAGAGGAATTCCTGCCATGTTTAACATGGCAAGCACCAACAATAAGAATGTGTGTGTTGTGATGTTTAAAATCTATATTGTGTGATCGCCTTAAATTAGAAGCTTCAGCACCGGTCTTTGGGCATTAAACATTTATTAAAGCATACAATGCTGATTGAACCATACTATTTCTTTTGTTTTGGGTGCTGTTGTTTTTTTTTTTTCTATTTTGAGGTTTTGCATTACTGCCCTGATTTTTTCTCTTATAACAGGATTAATGCAGAAATAGGATTAATGTTATTATGGATATATGTGTGTGTGTATAGATATATATAGATATATATGTATATATGTATATAGATATATAGATATAACCTATATCAGATTACCTGCTGTCTAGGGGAGGGGAGGGAGGGAGAAAAATCTGAAATTGTAAAGCTTGTATAAACAAAAGTTGAGAACTATCTTTACATGTAACGGAAAAAATAAAATACCTTATATGTAAAAAAAAAAAAGCATACAGATATTTACAAGGAGTTCAGAAAGTTAAGAAAAAGAAGTCCCACCTAGCCTAGAGTTCCAGCCTGGTTGGGTTCTTCCTCAAGTCCTCCTCCACGAGCCTGCTTTAATCAGGAACTCTCTCCAGAAAGCTGATAGTGGAAGCATTTTATAGGTCTGGAACAGAGGCGGTCCTTTACACACTGCTTCAAGCTGATTGGTTGGCATCATCCAAATCCATTGGTTCTGAAGGTGTTCTCAAGGTGTGATTACAATCCAGTTAACTTGAAGTAGGCTAATCAGCAGTTAATCACTCTCACTTGATTCAATCAGTCTAGATTAATCTCCTGGTGGGTCTTTGAGTATCTGCTAAATCTCATTATTTCATCACAGTGTATATACACATCCCTATACCGTCTGCTTTGTAAATCCTTCAGCAAAGGCTTCTGATAAAACGAAAGCAATTTAAATGAAGGAAGGAAATTTAAATCCACCTTGCTACCAAGCCATAGACTCTTTCAGTGTCCTTTGACTCTGAAGTGTTAGATTGGGAAGATAAATTACATGCTTTTCTATTCCCCAGGTCTGCTGAGGGAAGGTGATAAAATATTGTTCCCTTGAGATGGAGCTGGATGGTCTGGAAAGGCAGGTGTTAAAGATTATATTTTAAATAATTTACTAACTAGTTACATAGGATTTGTCTATATTCAATTTTCACTAGGAGATAGAAGGAATTTTCACACTGCTTTTCTAAAGCTCTTATTTTGGTGGTGCAGGCTAAGAAGTTTTCAGGAGTCTTATTTCATCATCATTTGATTTTCTTAAGTAGTTCTGTTTAGTCTTTTTCTTTACAAGGTCATACTCAGACACCATTGATTTTCCTAGGAAGCCATCCTATGTACAAATTCATTCATTCCCATCACAAGAATAGTTTTGTTGTAATTTCTGTTATCTTTTGTTAACATATAATCTTTAACACCTGCCTTTCCAGACCATCATAGTATTTATTTACTTCTGGGGTTTTGTTTGCTAGCCATTCATTCATAGTGAAGTACTAGGGATAGAGATGGGAACTGTACCAGTGATTTCATTAGTATAGGCAGTTTTTAAATGAGAAAACTCCCTCTACTAGTGCAGGGCAGCACCTTCTCTTCAATTTCTTATCTTAGTGAGTTCCTAGAATCCTGAGAGGTTAATTGACTAACAGAATTGCACACAACCAGGATGTGCCAAAGGCAGAACAAAAAACCCAGGTCTTCCTGATCCCAAAGCCAGCTCTTATTCTGATTAATGCATGTTGTCACTTAATGAATGCAGTTCTACATGCTTCTTATAGTAAAAAGAGATAATTGTCCAACATCCTGTTGCTTAATAAAATTTAAATATTTCTTTGTGAATTACTCTTTTGGAAATGCTTCTGTTTTTAAGATTTCTTTACCAAGACTGTTCATATATATGACATTTCCTTTGTTGTCACTACCATGTCTCTTTGTTTCTTTGACTCTTGGCAAGAACTCAGATACCCATTTCTAGGACCATGATTTCTGAAACTTTGTAATTTCTGGCTATTCAGATTAGATGTCAAAGTGCATCTAGTTATAACAGTCCCAGTATCATTAGCTTGGTCACTATTGTTCTTTCCAATGGCAGAAGGTAATGAGTCTTAGATCCAGTTGCTTGGCAAAGCCAGTAGAACACTTTAAAGTTGGCTCCACTAACAAATCTGACAGCTTAGATCCAACATGGTGAGCTGTGAAAATGAAGAGTTAAATAAAAACTGTTCTAGTGGAAATTAGTCAGTATATATAGCTGGCAGTCATTCAGAATCTATTCTTTCCATGATGGGATTTGAACTTTAAACTGCTCCAGTTAAAGCATTTGCTTTTTAGGACCTTTTATATTTTGCTTTTAACTCTTTTGTTGTATTGCACTTAAGGAAGTGGGGTTGAGAGGGGTTAGAACAATCTAGGAAATGAGATGTTCCTCATCAGTCAAGGAGCAGGTCTTTTTCTTTCTTTTTTTTTTTTTTTGGTGAGGCAATTGGGGTTAAGTGACTTACCCAGGGTCACACAGCTAGTAAATGTTTAAGTATCTGAGGCCGGATTTGAACTCAGGTACTCTGAATCCAGGGCCGGTGCTTTATCCACTGCGCCATCTAGCTGCCCCTAGGTCTTTTTCTTTATGGAGTGTTCGGATCATACCTCTCTCACCTTCTATAGTCAGAGTGGATTTCAACAAGGGTGGTAAAATATTTAAATGCTATTTTGCAAGGCAGGAAGATGTGCCTTATATTTTTCTGCTCTTAGTTAAACTGGAAATTGCTGGAGCTGCTACCTAATTCTGTCTTTTAAATAGTCGGTATTTCTTTATCAGTCCCTCTGAGGCAGATAGGTTGCACATTTGATAGAGTGCTGGGCCTGGAGTCAGACCTGAGTTCAAATCCAGATCAGACACTAGTAGCTGTGTGATCCTAGGCAAGTCACTTAATCCTGTTTGTCTTAGTTTCCTGATCTGTAAAATGCACTGAAGAAGGAAACGGTAAACCACTCCTCTATCTTTGCCAAGAAAACCCCAAATGTGGTCACACAGAGTCAGACATGACAGCTGAACAGCATCAGTCTTTTCTGTTTTTTCCAGTCTAGTTCCCAAGAGGGAAAGAAAGAAAAGAAATATTTTGTGACAGATGTGCTTATTACAAATTAATATATTAATGCTCTTTTCTTCCAGAATCAATTCATTTCTGCTCAGCATCATTACTTGTTCGTCCTTCCTTTATGGTTAATAATTGTACTACACTTCTAAAATGTTTGTCTTAAAAATGCATTCCCAGACACTTACAATTGTTCATTGTAAATGTTGTGATATTTTTAGCATGTATTGGCAAAAATGTTTTTATTAGAATGTTTTGTATCATTTTGTCTTTGACTAGTACTGTGAATACAGGACATTTTTACACATTCATTTTAAAAATCCTGTTTTTTTTTTCCCCCCAGTAGCCACTCCATTCCAAGGACTAGAACAGTCTTGCGTTAAGTTTTTTTTTTAAATGTGGCCAGAACTGAAGGAATCCTCTAGGAAAAGGAAAACAACAGGACCTAACACAGTTTGTTTGGAAACCAAACAAAAAAGCAAAAAAAAAAATTCTTAGTTGCCTCCAGCTAAGAGACTTGGACAATGAAGAAAATGTACATGAGAGTTTAATTAGTTGAAATTATTCATACTATTGAGTCTTGAGGCCAGTGATTTGATGAAGAACTCAAATAAATCTCTGTGTGAAGAAATATTTGAAGTTTGGCAAACAAACAAAAGCAACATATTGTAAATTTAGTCTCAGGTGTATATATGAAGCCCTCTGTTGTCAAGAGGGTTCAAGAGTCTGTTTGGTGCATGTGTATAAATTGTGATGGCAATCATTTTTAGCTCCTGGCCTCCAAAGGAATGGAGAATCCAAGGCAGGCTTCTGTATATTCATTTTCTGTTTGTCCTTGCTGTGTTCTATTAAGATGTAAAAGGAAAGTGCTTTATTGAAAGAGTATTTTTTTTTCTTGATTTGCTGTAATCTGATTTATTTCATGTTAATTAGCCAAGTATCACCAAACTGCTTGCTTTCCACCAAAAAGTGTTTTACTGTTAACCTTATATAAACACTCTTAAGTGTTTTGGTACAAAGTGGTTCAGAAAATATTTGAAAACTAGTGAAAGAATGTGGTCGTTGCTTTAGAATGTCAAGAAGGAGAACTGGTTTCAAATAGTACAAATGCTGCATAACTTCATTTCTCATTCTTAAGACCATTTAGTAAGTAAATAGTGCCCTGTGACTGGTCACTGTTTGGTTGCCCAGTAACAAGAACAGAAAGCTTTTCTTTTTAAAAAAGAATACTGTGACTTCTTTCCCTTTACAATACAAAAATTACCAAGTAATTTAAACTTTTCTTATGGTACTACTTTAATTGAATTCTGCTATTGCTTTTTCCTTATCTGATCTCCTCCTCAGTTTCAAACTATATATTGGTTTGCATCTATGGACTTCAGTTATTGGTAAATATGAGACCTCACTTATTGCCTTTATTTAGGGTACACAAAAATGTAACTCTTTATATAGTGCCTTCTTCAAACCAACGAAGCAGAGTAGATTCTGTGAATATTAGATGACAATTACAGAAATTTAATTTAAAACTTGATGTATCTTATTACATACAATAATGGGGGCCTAGTGGCAAAGAATATTTTAGTATTCTGAGTTCACATATATTTCTTTTCCACATGTACATGAACAAAGTGTATGATTGTTACTTCACTAGACCAGTTTCAGGCAATCCAGTTTGAGAAGTTGGACCATTGAAATCTTATAGAAAATAGATACTTTTATAATATAATACAAATGCATAGAATAAATGTCAGCCATGTTTATTTTTATACCTAATTTATTTTTAAGAGCTGTTGTTAAAAGGAAAAAAAAAAGAGTCCCTATATGGGCTGAAGGATGATTGTAATTATAGCCTGTAAATGCAAAAAAAAAAAAAAAAAAGCTTAAGCAGTGGTTCCATTTTGGGGGCAAGGGGTACTTCTCTCTTATAACACACTGAAATTGGTAGTTGGCATAGGGTCCTGCAGTTTAGCACAAAGTACTTCTCTCCACCCTTGAGAGTAGAACTAGAAACAATGGCTGCTAGGACATAGACTATGAAATTAATTGGTCCAGAGGCAGTCACATTCATTCCCATATGGCTATTGGCTCCTCTCTAGACCATTTTGGGGAAAAGTGTATTCTGCTGTACTGTGGCCGGGGAGAGAAGCCAGGGAGCAGTTAGGTGGTGCAGTGGATAAAGCACAGGCCTTGGATTCAGGAGGACCTGAATTCAAATCCGGCCTCAGACACTTGGCACTTACTAGCTGTATGACCCTGGGCAAGTCACTTAACCCTCATTGCCCTGCACAAAAAAAAAAAAAGAGAGAGAGAAACCCATAGTTATAAAAAGTGAATATAACAATAAGCCCCCAGTTCTCAGGTCTATTTTCTCATTCTGACTCTCATTTCTCTAAAGATTTTCCTCTATTAATAACCATATATATATATATATACATATATATATATATATATATATGAAAAATCAAAATCTAATCTAAACTACGTATAGTTTCTTTATTCAACTTATTGGTATTTTAAAACAAAATGGGAAAACCTTTGCCCTCCATCCCTCCAAAATGAGCAAGTTGTCTCCAAGACTGGTTAAACCCTTTTCGTGGGGGGGCTAGTAATAAAAGAATCTTGGCTGAAGTGTTTCCACCATAAACATTTTAGCCTCCAAATTACCATCACATGGTGAGTCCTCGACTCAGCCTTTCTTGAATTTCTGTTTTAAATGTCAGCATGGATCTTTCTCCCTCATATTTTAACGCTCATCTGCTCTGTTCATACCAGAATTAATCTGAGGAAATCTGAGTTTGGTTAAAAAGCATTTCTTTGTTGGCCACTCTCAATGACTTGAGCTGGTATGTGCCAAACCAAACAGCAGACAGAGCATGTGGGTGAGGGTGGGAGGAGAGGGACATATTTAGGGATTAAGAAGCATCTGGGTATGGCTTCTGGAAAGATTCCTGTTGTTAGAAGTCAGTTTTATTTTTTAATTTTTGCTTTTTTATATCCAAAAATAAAATCAAATTGTTCTTCTAAGGTTTCTCACTCTAAGCCCATTTTGTAGAATCATTACTTAAACATAAAGAATAGTTTGTCAGATAAAGAGATTTCATTTTTTAAGGAAACCAAATGCCATAAAGAAGTAGATTGAAAACTACCCTCAGAAATTGTAAACTCTGGATTCAAGTCCAACCTTTTACCTGTACTTGCCCATGGTGAGTTTCTTAACTTCTCAGTGCCCTTGGCATCTCAAAAAGAACCTAAGTTGGAAAGAAGGTGCCAGTGTGCATTGGTCAAGGAAATTCCCAATCTGTTGCTCCTTACCATGATGAAATTCAGATAGGATTCTCCCAAAAAATTATACTCAACAACACTGTGGATTTGTCACGACCATTCTGCATTTTCATGATTAAACAAGTTAAATATTTTCAGTAGCTCTTCCATCTCTTTGAGACTGACATAGTGACATTTAAAAGAGATAGTAGGGGCAGCTAGGTGGCACAGTGGATAGAGCACCGGCCCTGGATTCAGAAGGACCTGGGTTCAAATCCAGCCTCAGACCCTTGACATTTACTAGCTGTGTGACCCTGGGCAAGTCACTTAACCCCAGTTGCCTCACCAAAAAAAAAAAAGAGAGAGAGATAGTAAAATATAAATAATTGTATCTGGAATTACTTTGGTCATGAAAGTAACTGTTTCCTCATCTTTTCCTTTTCTCAAAACACACACACACATCTGTGAGGTGTTAGTTTGTTTATTGGAAGCAAAGAAAAAAATTTTAAAACCTATGAAACCCTTAACAGAAAAAGATTAGAGATAGATCTGTCTTAACTGCCAGATTTAAAATTTTAGAAAGTATTTTTTTACCTATCTGTGAATAATTGTTTCACCAAGCATTGCCTCAGTACAACAAGTAGCCTTACTTGTCCACCAGTGTGGTTGCTCTACTAAACCTCACAATTGTTTAGTCCTCGAATTTAGCTCTAACCCTCAATCAATCCCCTTGCCCATGGGGATTTTCATGGGAAAATTTTTCCAAAATTTCTACCTCGCGTCTTTCCTCCAAGTTTCAGTTAGGGGCCAACATGTCTGAGACTGAAGTACGATCCACTGACTTACTGTGGAGTTGTTGCTTTCTTGGGAGACATGCTCCTTTAAGAAAGCCCCAAAGGGAATGCCTTTCATTTGATTTACCTATTCTCTCTGGGCAACAAGCAATTTACTCAAAGTTTATGAAAAAATAGCTTCAATTTCTATTTTCACACATCCTCTCTCATACCATCTCCCATTCCCCCCATGAATTTTATCAAAAGCTTTTTAAACAGCTGTTGCTCAGCTCCACCTTGAAGATAGTGGAGGGTTTTCTTTACTCTTTCATAATTATTTCTCACCAAATTATGACAGAGTGGGGTTAACTCCCTCACCCCTTTTCTCCAGATCTTTGTATTCTCCATGTTGCTAAATGGAAATGCTGCAGGTGTGTTTTTAAAGATTGGACACTTAATAGTATGTAGTAAATTACCTCCAGTTCATAAGAGAGAGAGAAAAAAATTGACAGCAGCTCAGTTCATCTGATTTGAGTACTGCAATTTTTTATTAATCATTTGCAGACTTTTATCTAATGTGCACTCATGTATAGGTTACAAAGTTTTCAAGTGTAACTGATTAATCAGTACTTATTTAACCATTGTCTTGATTTTTTTAAATTAAAATGTATATTTCTATTCATATTTTTTAAATCAGAGGGAACTGGCAGAGTGAATGTTTATTTTACTTAAGGTATTTTTCAGGTAAAGCTTCATAATAATGTCTTGTAAACTAGCTAGTTTAATAAGTATTGTCTCATTTGAAAATCTTGTGTATTGTAACTGATTTTATACAAAATGTTAAATAGTGAAAATTGTATGCCTAAGATCATGTACAATTAAAACTATTAACCTGAAGTTGCTGCTTTGTTTTCTGTTAATATTTACTAATCATCAAAAACTGTCACTAGAATATAATTCATCAGGGGGCGCCTAGGTGGCGCAGTGGATAAAGCACCGGCCCTGGATTCAGAAGTACCTGAGTTCAAATCCGGCCTCAGACACTTGACACTTACCAGCTGTGTGACCCTGGGCAAGTCACTTAACCCCCATTGCCCCGCAAAAAAAAAAAAAAAAGGATTATAATTCATCATCTGTGGCCTTTTCCTGGGATGATAGGAAGGAACAGGAGGCATGTCACACTGAGGAAATTATTGAAGTATAATCCTGTGGTGAACACTTGCCATTCTGGTATCAAATAATATAAGTGATTTTTTCCTCTTGGGAAATAATTCAAATTAACAAAAATATTTAAGGTGAAGTCAAATGATCATAAAATCACCAGCTGGGATACAGTGTTTTACATATTATTTAGGCTAACTTAGAAGAAATCATTTAGGCTAATTCCCCTACTGTACAGTGGAGAAAACTAAGGCCCAGAGGTTAAGTGACTTGCCCAAGGTAACACAGTGAATTAGTGGTAACTAACAGTATTAGATACTATTTTGCCCTGATTCTTTCCAAGATACTATGCTTTGTCTCCCTTGCCCAAATACAGCATACTCTCAGAAATCTGTGTAGCATGAAAGAAAGGAGAAACCCAGCTAGAATCAAACCAACAGCGGGAAAGAAAATTTTTACATTTTATTTGGAATTGCTTTTGTCATGGGGTGCAGAGGACCCCAGAATTTCTCTGGGGCACATCAAGGAACCTTCTCCTTGAGAAACTAAACCAGAGGACAGATAACGCCTAGAGAGATAAACTGAACCAAATTGGACTGAGCTCCCTTCGGATTCCTACCCTTCATTCTGGTCTCCCTTACCCTGGGGAGATAAATTTGGGTGTGGCTGTGGCCTTTGTGTTCTGAAGAGGGATCCGTAGCCACCCCTCACCCAATTCTTCTAGTCACCACCAGTGGGGGATGGTCCTCCACTCCTCACCCAGTTCCCCCAGCTACCACCAGTGGGGGATGGTCCTCTCTCACTAAAGGAACTTTTCACGGGCAGATGGTCCACCCCCATCAGTCCTCTTATAAAAGTACCTTCTAGTCTCCTGTTCGAGGAGATTTGGTACCTCTGAGCCATGTGTGCTTTGTGCCTGTCTCCCCATGAGAAGTCCAAGGATTTCTTTCATGGTTTCCCTCCCCCCCACCCTTCCCTTCCCTTGCCCCTAAATAAACTACCACCTTATTCTAACTACTTTTTGTGTGCAAGAGGGTGTAATTCTTTAACGAGGAATTCCTAAGAACCCCAACCCCTGATCTAACCCACACCACATTCCCATTACACTTTCCTAAACAATCACATACATTGTCTCTAGAGACCCACTTCTAAGTGGACCCTGGATGCACAAGTATAAACCCTTGGAATCATCCAGATGGTCTGGCTGGCATTATGGGAAGAGGAGTCATGCTGCACATCAGAAAAAGATGGTGATTCATTAAAAATCTATCTGCAATGCAAGGCCAATATTTGATTGCAGTGCTATAAAGTGTCAGGAAAAACCAGTTAGCTTGACAATGTTTCTTGAGACTATCAAAACTCAGGTACTACTTGCATACGCTGACAGCTGGATATAAAGTCAGAGTACCTGACCTTGAACCTCTGCTTTGCTTCCATATAACTGTCTGTGGCCTCGGGCAAACAACTTAATCTGTTTAGGGGTTGGACGTGATTTTATAGTGGCAGCTTGAAATGGATGTTCCTTGTAATTGGATCAAATAAAAATTGAAAGGGAAAAAACCCTTCCCATTTGTAACTGAAGATATATTTTTATTTTTCAATATTTCATTAAATACATTTAGGAAGGGGGAAGTGAAATGATACATGAAATCAGAAGTCCTCAGGGAAAATGAGGAATGTGTTTTAAATTACATTTTTTAGATAGCTTCCATTTTTACAATCATTTATATTTCCTACTCTATTCCTTCCCTTGTACTTTCACTTTAAAAGTATGACACAAGAAAAAGATGTTTCATAAACTTAAAATACCAAACATCATTTATATGCATTATCTCACAGCTATGGTTCGCCCCTCTCCCCACCCCCACTTACACATATCAGGAATGAAAAAAAGGGGCGGCTAGATGGCGCAGTGGATAGAGCACCGGCCCTGGAGTCAGGAGTACCTGAGTTCAAATCCAGCCTCAGACACTTAACACTTACTAGCTGTGTGACCCTGGGCAAGTCACTTAACCCCAATTGCTTCACTAAAAAAAAAAAAAAGTCAAAAAAAAGGAATGAAAAAAATAGGAAATGGTTTGAGTTTCAGATTAATGGGACACTTTTTGGTCACTGGTTTTCAAATGAAATGGCTTCTCTTGGTTTTCTAAGCTTTATTTGCCAAGCCATCATATGAATACTCAGCTAGAAATTTAGGCACTGAAGGTGCTAATTCCTAAAGCTAAATTATAGTTTTATTGTGTTTATTCAGAGCTTATTTGAAAATACTCTCAGCTATTTAATATTGAGGGGAGGGAGGTATGGAAAGCATGTGACATGAAGCTGATCTGCTAATGAACCTAGTTCAAACTCATACACATCATTTCCATTGTTCATTGCCCTTTGAATAGGATCAAAAAGCAGAGTTATATTTTTCTTCTAATCAGGTATAATAAAAAGCTGCTTTTTCCACATGTTGCTGCCTTCACAGATATTTATTCAACAGGTGATTTTTTTTTAAGTAGGCTTACTGGATGAAAGATAAATGTGAGTTTAGGGGTGACTCGGGTAAGTCTTCTTGACTTCTGACCTTCATTCTGTTCCCCAGTTAATAACACAACAAACATACAGTGTTTGATTTCATTCAGAGTATAGTTGAAATAAATTTGTTCCTAGGGTATATGTGTGTTTCTCTCTATTCTTACACCTGGGGGGAGGGGCAGCTGGGTGGTGCAATGGATAAAAGTACTGGCCCTGGATTCAGGAGGACCTGAGTTCAAATATGACCTCAGACACTTGACACTTACTAGCTGTGTGACAACCCTGGGTAAGTCACTTAACCCTCACTGCCCCACCAAAAAAAATATACACACATATTTTATATATATATATATACACACACACACACACACACACATACACATATATACACATACCTGTACTTGTGTTTGTAGAGATATAATTGAAGATATATAACTATGTCAGTGTTGTTTTAAGTTGCAAACTAAAACTATCATCAAAATAATTTATACTACTTTGTATTAAGTGATTATGAAAGTTGATTAGAGGCAAGAATGTTCTATCCAAAGAGATTAGAATTTTGGTAACATTAGATATAATGCTCTATGTAAAAGGTATTAGGATATTTTGGTAGTAAAACATTTACATGTGTCTGTAATGGTGAAGATCTTTAAAAGTGATCAAGTGCACCATTTTTTTTAGGAAGGCAGAATGAAATCATGCAGTTAAGCATGATTTGAGAGTTAGGGGCTTGATACAATAACCATCAATCCTAGTGACAGGTAGGAACTCTGTCGAGTTTTTTACTGTAAGAAAACAATGTTTTTTAAGTACTTATTGCCTAGCACTGGGCAATATCCTTGGTCAGTTTTTACACATTTTTGACAGGATTGATGTAATCCATGCCTTCTGGGGATTTTACTACTTTGGTTAGGGGCATAAAGACAAAATGAATGAAGTTGCTATGTTAATACCTAGCATTGTGGGTTTTTCAAGTTAGAGGTTTTATTGGGGTCCTCCCCCCCTTTTTTTTGCATTTAGCCTGAGCTGAGTCTATAGGCAAGGCATAGGAAATGTGAGATTGGGATGAAGTGACTGGGAAGAGGTCCAGGCTGCCTTTAATGTCAAGGAAAGACAAAGACCTGATGGGAGCTAAATTATATTTTACATTGTTCAGCTGGTGCTTTGTGGTTTATCATATTTAAACATTTCCTTCTATTTCTCCTTGTTAGCAGATAGACCTGCTTGACTTTTTTTTTTTGGTGAGGCAATTAGGGTTAAGTGACTTGCCCAGGGTCACACAGCCAGTAAGTGTAAAGTGTCTGAGGCCGGATTTGAACTCAGGTACTCCTGACTCCAGGACCAGTCTTCTATCCACTGTGCCACCTAGCTGCCCCCATTGTTCAGCTCAAAACACATTTTGCCACAAGTGAAAATGTGTAGACATGAGCAGTGATAGCTGGAACCCATGACCAAATAATGAACTCATTTCTGTTCCCCATCCCCCCAAGGGACAAACTTAAGCTTGGATATTGTAAACCTAAGTGAGGCATACCGTGAGGAGGAAAGTGGAGAAGCAACTCATTTTTAGTATGAGCCCTGTGACACCAGTAATATACTACTGTTACCATGTCCAAATGGGCCCATAGCTATTTATATGAATTTTGTTTTTATAAGTCACTACGTTTTTGTATTTGGCATCTCCTTAGGATCTTCTGAGCTGGGACTTTAGCATCTTGTACAATTCCCTGACTTTACAGAACTGTCCTAGGGAGGGAAACGAACAACTTTTTACATATGGGAGCTTTTGGTGGGATCTTTAGGCTGGCCACGATACAAAATCTTAAGAGTCTGGACAGTCTTCAGACTTGAAAATGGCAAGGTTTGGAATCAGGGATATTAATGTTTGGGAATTAAAAGAAACTTCAGTCTCTTATGTATAGTTTGAGCAGAGACTGCTTCGCAACTTGATAATTTCTATTTCAACTGGAAAAAGAAACTGGACTCCTGTTGGGAAAGCTCTTAAGTTCTTCCCACAGGAAAAAATTTCTTGTTTTGGACCTGAGAGATCAAGACTTAGCCAAGCCTTAGCAACTTCAAGCCTCATCGCTTTAGAAAAGCAGCTTCATCAGGAAATTTCCTTCCCTGGTAAGAATGACCACACTGCAGGCCACACTGAATTCCACTTATAAAGACGGATCTGAACATTAGAAAACTAGATCTGGCACCTCAGGGTGGGCAGATTCTAACACTGCACCTGGTTCCTTTTGGCTCCCCAGATACTTACCTTTTCTCCTACCACAGTCCTCCCAAATCTAATTTACAGATGAGGAAATACTTTAAGTGAAATAATAATGTGAAAGTTTGCATCTTGTTTTAATTGGAGATAAAAGTCAGAGAGATAACTGTCCATAGATGAATATAGCAGCCAAATTAATTTAAAGGGGAATGGCCTGGAGCCCTCCTAAATGTTGGTGTCTCTCGTTTTCTCCTCTTATTAAAAAGCACCCTGTTTTTCTAAGGAATGCCAATCATTTGAACAAATGGGCAGAGAAGCATTTCTGCTGCTTCTTTTTCTCTGGGCATTAGGTTGGCCATCTTCAGGAAAAAAATACATTTTCTGTTTCTTCTCTGATGGGCAGGATAGGACTCAAAAAATAATATCCAATCAATAGAAGTCAAGGCTTGGAAGTGGAAACTGTAGCATGAACATGCCCTTAAGAAAGTACCTGGTCTACAATTAATGAAACATTTCCACTTGGGAGTCATGTGGTCCTTTAGGTGTTCCTGGTTCTTCCCTCTCTCCATCCCTACTGTGGTCTGCTTAGAAAGGCTTCCTCGTTCACTCAGGCAAGACTTTGCCATTTTTTCCCAGCCAAGCAAAAATCAAGGACAAAACATTGCTTAATCTATCTAGTCCATCCCAGAAAAGGAGGTATGGCCAAATGATGGCACTCTGCAGAAATCTACATGGCAAATGTATTCTATCAATTAAAATTGATCTGCCAACACTGGGCAAACTAATCAACAAGCCAATGTTAAGCACCTATCTGCCATGCACTATGGCAGCACATAATCATAATATGCAGACTGCTGGTGATTTGAAACAGGGAAACAAGAGAAGGAAAGGCAAACTAGGATTTCTGAAAGACCCAACCACTTGTCTGCCACTATCATTGTAGAACCGAATTGCCATCAGGTATGTATGGAAGACTTCCAGTAACTGGCTGTTGTGGTTATAAAAACCCCACATACAAGGATATCTGATCATGGGACTACTTGGGGAAGGGGTGGGGGGAGAATAAAAGATGGTCCTGCTGTAAGTTTCAAGCAGTCCCCATAGAAATAAGGAGCAGAGTAGATAGAAATGCTATATAGAAGGCCAAGTGACTTCTTTAGGTACTATATTCTAGCAGTGCAAAAAAAGGTAAGTGTGATGATTTAGGGAGGAGAAAACAGCTGGAAACCACTTGAAGACTAACTTCAGAAAGTATTCCTCATAATGCTGAGAGGAAACAGAAGGCACCATTTGCAACTTTCCAACTGGAAAGACTATACCAGCTTTTGGGAGGTGCTATTTTTAGAGGAAGAATCAAAGAATGCAACTGTTGTCAGTGTTAATAATAGCAGATTTCTAGTTCATAAGGTGCTGATTAACATGGCTTGTTTCAAAGGGGAAAATCACTTTGTGTTTACATTTATTCACAGGAACAAAAACAGGAAACACTGAATTCAAAACAGGAGAGAGAAATATATACAAAATGCTGCTGCTGTAGCATTTATCTATATGGGATCATAAGCAGTACAATGTACTACAAATTTATCAATAAAGTCATTGTTTAACATTAGGCATGTGATTTACTTCAGAATCAGTTCAACCAACATATAAACATACTGTGCCTGAAATTTTATCCAAATCAGAGTTCTGAAACCTCTTCACAACAAAAGAGAATGATCTTTGGGGGGCAGCTAGGTGGCGCAGTGGATAGAGCACCGGCCCTGGAGTCAGGAGTACCTGAGTTCAAATCTGGCCTCAGACACTCAACACTTACTAGCTGTGTGACCCTGGGCAAGTCACTTAACCCCAATTGCCTCACTAAAAAAACAACAAAAAAAAGGGAATGATCTTTGAACAAAAACTATGATCACTTTCTTTTTTTGTTGTTTTTTTTGTTTTGTTTTTAGTGAGGCAATTGGGGTTAAGTGACTTGCCCAGGGTCACACAGCTAGTAAGTGTTGAGTGTCTGAGGCCAGATTTGAACTCAGGTACTCCTGACTCCAGGGCCGGTGCTCTATCCACTGTGCCACCTAGCTCCCCCACTTATGATCACTTTCAATGGTGTCATCTGTTACAGATGACTTTCTTTTTCCTACCCAAACCATGATACCAGTTTTCTAAAAATGGAGACGAATCTAACCCAACTCCAGGAGTAGTTATTTCCTTGAAAATTGTGAACCATTTTCATACAGATAGGAGAAACTGGCCTACCCTTAGTGACCAGAAGTCCTATAAATCACATTATTTGATAGGCTTGAAGAAACTAGATTTTTGTTGATCAACACGCATTTATTAAGTTATTAGATATGTGCCCGAAACCATCTAGATCATGGGCTCTTACATTTAGTGTATGAAATAAAGTTTATAAAGACATAAAATAAAATACATGTGATCACAAAGAAAAGCAATCACATTGAAAATAGTTATCAAAAGACAAAAGAAAAAATTCAGGGCCCACTGATTTCATTCTTGTTTTAATCCAACCCATCCTCCCTTTTAGTGTCCTTTTGAATTGCACTGCTACAAACTGAAAATGCCTGAAGGACTTCCAGATCACTTTGATCTTTTTGAATAAACTATTTTAGGAAATAGGAAGACGTGATGGCATCCAATGATATGCCTCCTGGGAAACTTTGCTTCTTTTCTTGTGTTGTAAAATGAAAAACATCATCACCTACCCTAGAAATAAGTTGGCAAGTGACAGATCTGTTTTCTAACCCACGTAGAGGCTAAAAAAAATTATGACAAATACATACAGCTAAATTCTTATTCCTCCCCACTGATTCATTCTCTACTGCTATGATAAAGTACTGAATAAAGGTTTCCCTGCTTTATGAATTTCTCTGGGAACCAGACAGTTCCTCATAGTACACTAAAAATTCAAACCAAACCAAACCACCATACACATACAATTTTGTCTACACATCCAGCTGGCCAGCCTTAGTTAACAAAGCACGTGAAGAGGCTCAGATGAGACAACAGGACCTTTGAAAACTATGCTTCCCCAAATTAAATTTACTCTAAGGCTATGGGAAAAGTATACCATCTGAGACAAAACTACATGGCGCAGCATTTTAGGGTTTGAAAAGCGCATAGCATTTTGGCTAAATATGAGGTCAAGTCAATCACCACATGTAACCTACATCCAGAGGGATTTTTTTATTATATCAGTCTCACTTCTTGGCCAATTTCTTCTGATAAGGCAAGGAGAAATCAGTTAATATGACAACTTAATGAATGTGAATAACACTGTTCCCACAAGATACTGTTATTATTGAACATGACATTCATTCTTACTAGATTCCTTTTAATTTCAACTTAGCAGTCTCATTTTATTGTGTCTTTACCAAAGGGAGGAAATAACACAAAACTTGTTAATATACCCTAGTACTCAAATATGAATTTAATACCAAGGGACTAAAAATAGGTGAGCTTTAGATAATTTTAAAATATTTTCAATTGAATTTTTTGTTTGTTTATTGAACAAAAATTTGCTACCCTCTTCTGTTTAACCACATAATGTTGGAGAATAGAGTGGGATGAAGTAATTTCATTCACATTCTTCCCTGTTCTGGAGATGGCACCAATGAATCTGGCTGAATTTTATGAAAAGGAGCAGGATGAAGGAGGAAAGGAGATAACAGCAGATAAGAATGTTTCTCCCCTCTTCTGTAGCAGCAACTTGCAGTGGCTTTTTTGGTCTTGAACTCTAGGAGGCAGCAATAAAACTATACATTGAGGGAGCAAAGGCTATGGCAAGTATGATAAATTTTGTCACTGCCACCAACCAACCTATTTTCTCCTTTATCATCTCCTTTTCCTTCCCCCTGCCCTTTTTGCAGGCTTGATGGGCTATATCATATGATATATTATTCATCAAACAGAATTACTCTTCTTCAAACTAGAAAGTATGCAAACATTTTTATATGTATAGCACTAAGTAAATTTTCTTGGCTTCTCAGTAAGAACTAACATTATTGAAAACATCACACAGATCAAGGCACTGTTAAAAGCTACGGCCTACCTGGCTTTGGTCTTTTCCCTTCTGCTTGCCCAATCATCTCTGACTCCTTTAAAAAATATGGCATGCTATGAGGTAGTGACAAATATTTGCATAACAGACAATTTAAAGTGTCTTTTAGGGCACAGAATTCAAAGTTATCTTGCAAATAAAAGAAAACAAAAACATTCAGGAGATACCACATTTACACACACATAAGGAAAACCATTAATTCAAATGTATTTTAATTTTTTGGTCTCTGAAAATGACTGTTACTGTTTAAATTTGTCCAAGTTATAGATAATTGAATAACCTTCTGTGTCTACAGGTTGTGATGTAGCCTGAACAATGGACTAAAATTTACAGCTTATATTACTCTTTAGTTTTGTGAAAATTTTTAATATATCCTCTATATACACATCTCAAACATCATTCTTGAACTTTATTTGAAATCCCTTAAGTATAACAATGATCACCATCATCCCTCACCTTCTCACAGAAGGTTCTTAATGAACCCAGAACCTCATGCTCTAGGAATTTCTGAAATTGCACCTACCTCAAACTCCCAAACCAAAAAGTGCAACAAGTTCACACTACAAGGGGGGAAAAAAGCAACTTCTATTGTTTTCATAGATTCAGACTATCCCTCTTCCCCATAGCAAGGAAAGTCTTTTTTTTTTTCCCATAGCTGTGCCAAAGCTATTTCATGGTGCTGTTAAACGAGGGCTCTTTCAAGCCAAAGCAGGAAAGTCTTCAGGATCATCTGGGTTTGGAGCAATGATTTGTGTCTATAAAAGAAAAGGAAATAGCTTAAAATTAGCATGCTGCAGATCCTTGATCTAACCAAGGGGAAACTCATTATAAGAGAATGGAATCTCTAAAACAAGTATTATTCCTCTGCCACAGCCATCCTGGAAGACATGTGGGAAGTCAATAAGTAACATTTATTCATAATAGGCACCAAAGAAAAAAGATGTATGAGCTACTCTCAAGTAGAAAGAACTTTAATTGTAAGTACCTAGGTACACACACAACATGAAAAATGTTTATACAGTAGCATCCTGCTTTAAGGGGACACATGATTCCAGACCCTTGAGACCCTCTTTGGTGGGAAAAGCCAGAGAGAAAAACGAGAGACTTTTGGAAATCAGGGACACATTCAGGTGGTGCTAGCTCCTTTACACATGGCTGCAACTTTCCAAAACCTTTTGTGTATGTTTGTGTGTTTCACAACAAAAAGGGCCTGGAACCCGGATCATGAATCATCTCTCTAGAAAGGAAGAACAGAAAAAAACATATCTTCTCCCAAGCTCTCCCATCAACTCTGTCCCAACCCCCATTTGAATAATTATTCTTTTCACCAAGAAAGAAGAGAGTCTCACTTTTTTTTTTTTTTTGGCCGGGCAATGAGGGTTAAGTGACTTGCCCAGGGTCACACATCTAGTAAGTGTCAATTAAGCAACTCTTTAAATACCCCCAGTGTTTGGTAGATAATAGCCATGGAATGTGGCATACACTGTTTGATGTGGTCACAGTTTTAGTTCACTTGTATACTTCCATGTTCTAAGAGGATTCTGTAGAGAATCACTGGAAGTAATAGCAATGTTTTTAAAAGCATTAGCAAAACATTTATTTTTAAAGAAAGAATTCCAAAACAACAGGGTGGGGGAGGATATAAAAATTAGGGAAGTCAATTCAAGAAAAATAAGAAGCTCTCAAAAAAACATTCTGGCAAAAAAGGTGAAAATGATTCTGATAAAGAGGAAGGTGAGATGGTCTAAGTAATAGGTGGCATCTAATTGACTTTTTTTTTTAATTGACTCAGTTTTTGAGTGAGGCAATTGGGGTTTAGTGACTTGCCCAGGGTCACACAGCTAGTAAGTATTTTTTTTTTTGTGGGGCAATGAGGGTTAAGTGACTTGACCAGGGTCACACAGCTAGTAAGTGTCAAGTGTCTGAGGCCGGATTTGAACTCAGGTACTCCTGAATCCAGGGCTGGTGCTTTACCACTGCGCCATCTAGCTGCCCCACAGCTAGTAAGTATTAAGTGTCTGAGGCAGGATTTGAACTCAGGTACTCCTGAGTCCAGGACCTAGCTGCCCCTAATTGACTCAGTTTTAAAAGAACACTTATAAGAGAAGGGGCAGCTGAGAATTAATTCAAGTTTGGCAAAATCCTATTAAAAAGTTAGGAAAACCAGCCTCAGACACTTGACACTTACTAGCTGTGTGACTGTGGGCAAGCCACTTAACCCTCCAGTGTCCCACCAAAATAAATAAATAAATAAAAGTTAGGAAAACAAAAGATCAGGCTAACCTTGGGATAGCAAAGGTAACTATATTGGGATCAAAAACAAAGCCAAAAGACACCTACAAATCTCAAAATATTTGAGCTGTAAGAGACCTAAAAGATAATCTGGTCAAAAAATGAAGCTCAATAAGGTAAACTAATTTGTTCAATAACAAATTGCTAGTCTTTTGAATCTGAATCCAGTGGGACAGGACTCCTGATTAGTAATGAATAGGACTGGGGCGGGGGTAATTTTTATTTATTTGTTTGTTTACTTGATTTGACTTGAAAAAATAAAACTACTTAAGTCTTATTTTATTTTTTGTTTCCTCTATTCAAGGAGAAAGAACACAAAAATTATCAACAGGTTAATAGGAACTCAAAGTAAGATAAAATGATCTCACTTAAAACATGAATAAATAAACTTTACTGGGTAGAAACGAGTTCAATTCATCTGACTCCAAACTAAAAGTTTTAACTGCTAAACCTTGATTGGTAATCTCTGAGCTATTAAGGCAAACTAAAGAGGTGCCACAGTACTGGTAAAATGGGAAACTTATCTAAATTTCAAAAGAGGGACTTTTCAAAAGATAAGCAAGAGAACTTGACAGTGAAACCTGATAAAATTTCTAAGGTGCAATGCTAAAAAAGAAAAGAGAGAATAAGAATAAAAAAAGATTTTTTTTTAGTACAGACTCGAAGAAATAAAAAGTGCATCAGAGACCATTCAGCACAACTTATAACCAGGAAAACTTTTATACAACAGTTTATACAAGTAATCATTAAGAAGGCTAGTATGCGTATCTAAATTGCAGGTACCACAAAACTAAGAATAATAACAAACAATAGATGGCAGAGTATCATGAAGTATCAGACATGAAACTGAAGCTCTTAGGGGCACAAGTTATCTTTTTATCTGCTGCCAATCAAAGACAAGAGTCTGGAAGATGGTATCAGAAGTCTAAACAAACGACAAAACAATAAATCTTTCTTGTATGTGTATATAATATACATATTATAAGTTTTATATTATACATGAAATAAATAAGCATTTGTATATTACCAAGGTATAAATGCCCACAATGAAAATTTAACAAGTCTCTTGTGAGCCAGTTCAAGCTGGCACTGGCACACCTCTATTATGTCAAAGGAAAACAGGAAAATGAGAAGACTTATAATTATGTCATCATAGGAAAAAATGGAAGGAATTGAAGATGGATGGATGAGTTATTTAGAAAAAGAGAATTGTTGGGGAAAGACTGAGGAAGAAAGCATGAAGCTGTTCTTTAAATGCCTGAAGGGCTACCTCAAGGACCAGTGATTAGATTTATTTTTGCAACTCTAGATGACAAAAAAATGAGGCCTAACTGGTAGAACTAAATAAAGATCATGCATTTCTGTCTAAAGTAATTTATAAATTTATTCACATTAGAATTAAAAAGTTGACTTTAACTAAAAAAACAAAACAAAACTTTACAACTAGCACATCACTCCAAGATAAAAAAAGAAGCTTAGTAAGTTACCTGGTCAATGAAAGTATTATTCGAGCACATGCTAAATGATTTAGTGATGTGAGAAAGAATTTTGGGACTGGGTAGGAAGTCAGGCTTGCTTATCTTTAAATCTTTTCTAACTGTAAAATTCAAAATTATTTAGTACTGAAATTGAATGTCATGCAAAGGAAGCATTTTTCCTTTCTCTCCAAATTTATTTTCTCTAGATACAACCATGATTTCTAATTAGGACCATATGATTACCTTTAATGCCTGCCTTCTTTTATTCAACATTCCCAAAAGATTGTTTATGTATTTTATAACACTAGAGCTAATATATCTGTTAACATGGTCAAGAAATGCTGAAAGTTCATCAATTGTATTGTAAGATACCCACAAGGTGGCACTGTAACATAATGGGAACTACTAACTATAGGACCCATTAAACTTACATATCAGTAAGAATATTCTAGCTAATCCGATTTGCTATCAAGCTTGAGGTTTTTGTTTGAAAAAAGAATTACTTTAGCTTGTTCTTCAAGAGTTCTGGGGCTTCCTATGACCATGCCTCAGATCATCATCAGGCACATGAAAATACAGGCTGAACCACACCTCAGAGATCTATACCAGAAATTGTGGCACATCAGGCAATTGTGAAAAAAAGAAAAGGGATAGACTGTAAGATAGCTTGGAGATACAAGAGGATGGATTCATCTCAATTTAATTCCGTACCTGAGCTACACAAAAAATGAAATATTGATCATCCCTATGCTATTGTTAGCTTTACAAAATAATTCAGGACTTGTTTTAAAAAAAAACAACAAACACCTACCACAACTTCTGGTCTGGATCCAGATTCTTCCACCCTCCTGATTCTTCCTCGACCTCGTGTACTACCTCTGCTTCCACGCCCAGGACGAGGCAGATTACCAAAATTAATCTCCAACTGGGATGTGATGTCATTGGCTGCTTTTCTGAAAACATGGGTGTCATCCTCATAGTCATCCTTTATCATCTGAAAGGTAGTTATTTTATTATACATAAACAAATCTCCAAGATCTCTTCAAGGTCTGCCATTGTATGGTTCTAATAGACATTTAAACTATGGTAAACCATTCAGACTTGCAATATGTATAAAGGTGTGTGTGTATACTTCAATATTTAGAAGATATCACATTGTGTCTTGTAGTATCAAAGGCTCAAAAGTTTACAACTTGAATTGATCTAGTTCTATCACTAAGCAAAACAAAAATTACATTTCTCACTAGATTTAAAATAAATATATCCGTACAGTTTGTACAATTCTATCTTCTTGAATCCTTCATATTACTATTTTCATTAAGGACCAAATTATGATATAATGCTCACAGTGATTCTGTTTCCCCCCAGCCTATCATACTAAAATCAGGCAATATTAGCATCAACTAAGATAAGTGTCTAAATCTCCCAGTATATTTTTGTTTTGTTTTGTTTTGTTTTGTTTTGCTGGGCAATGGTGGTTAAGTGACTTGCCCAGGGTCACACAGCTAGTAAGTGTCAAGTGTCTAAGGCTGGATTTGAACTCAGGTTCTCCTGAATCCAGGGACTGTGCTTTATCCACTAAGCCACATAGCTGCCCCTCCCAGTATATTTTGATTGTCTAAATCTTTCAATTCAGATCTTAAAAGACAAATGTTGAAGTTATTTCCCATTTGTTCATAAACGTTTTAAGTATATGCTATAAATCTAATATATATTATGCCACCAGTATACTTTATTTTAAAAGAACATTTGTTTAATAAACATGTAATACTGAATAACATTTTATGATATAATTTTATGTCACTTTAGAATTGCAATTAATGGAAAAGAACTTGTAGAGGTTATTTTTTAATATTACCAGCTTATTTCCCTAATTAGTTAGTTTTGTTCCAACCTTTCCATTCCAAAAAGCTTTCTCCTGCATGCACACATACACAGACAAAAAAAACAGAGCAATTCTACCTTTTCTGTTGTCCATCATTATCGTCCCATCCATGCCAATCCGTCTCCCCCCTCTCCCCCCCAAGCAACTCTTTTCCTTACAATATAGCTCATAAAGACCTTTCTATTGTATTTTAGCTTTCCTTATAAGCTTCTGTTCATCCCAAGCTTTAATTTCCTCATCTGAGTTTTAGCATACCTAACTATTCTTATACAACTGGGTCTGTCTTTGTATTCATCTTCGGTTACTAGCTTTTGCTTCTATCTTGTGCACATTTAAAAAAAAAATAGTTGAAGAGTTCCCTCTACACTTACATTGGTTTCTTTTGTCAAATTCTCTATTCTCATCAGAATTTTTTCTCTAAAATTTTAGACCACAGGATCAGGCCTTTCTTTACCTTAAACTCTCTGATAAATGATCTCACATTTTAGCAGAGGTTGGGGACCGTGGGTTTAGACAATACATATAATGTCAGATTTGGTTGATTAGTTTTGATTAATTGATTTTTCCCTCTCTTTTATTCTTTGTTAATAGCTTTTGTGTAAAGAAAGGGGGAGAAGCATAGGATAATAAATGAATTTAGAGCAGGAACGAACCTCAGTAATTATCTAGTCTCACCCCCTTATTTTAGAGATAAAAAAATTGAATGACTTGCCCAGTGTCACATAGATAATAAACATCAAAGGTAGAATTTGAACCCAGGTCCTTTGACTCCAACAGATATCATTAAACAATTTTTTTTAAAGCATTTATGAATTATTTTTCAAGGGAATTGAAATGCTGTTAATGCTGAATTGTCAGAAAAAGAGAGACACATTCTCCCAACATGGAAAAAAAAATAGAATTGTCTCTAAAATCTTAAAGGCAATACTTACATCATCTCTATATTTTGACTTGTGAATCACCACTGCTTTGGAAGGAACACTGGATTCAGGCTTCCGGATGTTGAATTCAGGCTTTGGTCGATTTTGCTCTTGGAGGTTTTTCCATTCATCTAAGGTCATTTCTTGAACTTGAGATTCTTCCACTAGCTCCCCAACTTCGGCAACTCTAAAAATTTATAGTTGTAAAGATGAAATTAGCTAGTGATATATCAAAAAAGAAAGGAAAAATGATACCTTTCAGCTTGGCAATATAATATATTTTCACATGCTACCCATTAAACACTATGCACAAATTAATATAAAGGAAAAATACTTAATTAGAATCTCCCATTGAAATTTTTGCTTTTTATGATTTCATCTTCAAGAGGCATCAAGAACATAGGCATAACATGAACTCCATGACAATAATGTCACAAACCAATTCTCATGGCAGATTGCATAAAATGCCCAAAGAAATTAAAAGATCAATTATCAAGAGAAGTCTTTCATCAAAAAATTAACCAAGCATTTGAAACAGAAACTAGACATGAAATATCCATTTTTTTCAAGATTCTCTTAAGGATGATGTAGCATGTTGTTGCTTGGGGGGGGATGGGTAGCATTTTTTAAAAAATCCTTTCTTACAGGAAAAAAATACACTAAGTAGACAAAATAGAAGATTCTGCAAAAATGAGAAACTATTGGGAAACTTCATAGACTACACCAAGAACAATTACTTCTATATAAAAAGCATCACTTTAATACTAAGGACTCTTCTAGCTTTAAAACTGTATGACTCAGGGCGGCTAGGTGGTACAGTGGATAAAGCACCAGCCTTGGATTCAGGAGTACCTGAGTTCAAATCCGGCCCCAGACACTTGACTTACTAGCAGTGTGACCCTGGGCAAGTCACTTAACCCCCATTTCCCAGCAAAAAAAAAAAAAAAAACCAACAACTGTATGACTCTGTGTTGTTTTTAGGTCTAGAGATTAGGGATAATACAGTAGGAACTCCAACTAAGCTGGAAGGTTGAATGATTTGAAGGTTTTATAAACCCCGCAGTTAGAACTTGTGAGTGTATACTGAGTGTATTTTTTTCACTTTTCTTCCCTTTTTTTTTGCCTTTTTCCCCCAACATGGCTAACAAGGAGATATATTTTGCGTGACTTCCCATGTATAACTGATATCATGTTGCTCGCCTTTCTCAATGGGTGGGACAGGGGCAAGGGCAGGCAGGAGGGAGGGAATTTGGGACTCAAATTTTTTTAAATGAATGTTAAAAATTAAAAAGAGAAAAGAAAAGAAAAATAAAATAAAAACCAGCAGTTAAAAGCAAGAAAACTATAGGAACAAAATAAATGAAAGAAGTCTCACTACTAAACACATATTCTATATAATTTCAAAATAGAATTCCAGAAGAAGACAAATGATACATTAAATTTAATTACAATAATTGTTTGCAATTATTTATAATAATTGAACAATAATGTTAATTAGTCTCAAAAAACAAGTTCAAAGATTTCCATGTATCCAATAATCTTCTAAAAAAAAACCAATGACACCAGCTGATAAAAATTACTTATTTCAACTAGATATCAAATCAAAAAAGAAAAAAAATGTACAAAAGTGGTTTTTGTTTGTTTGTTTGTTTGTTTTTGCAGGGCAATGGGGGTTAAGTGACTTGCCCAGGGTCACACAGCTAGTAAATGTCAAGTGTCTGAGGCCTGATTTGAACTCAGGTACTCCTGAATCCAGGGCCAGTGCTTTAATCCACTGTGCCACCTACTGCCCCGAAAAGTGTTTTAAAATAAGAATACTATCTACAAATTATTTGGACACTACAAAATATACTGAATTGAAAGTACTGAGTGGCTAGAAAAGCAATAAAATGAAAAATGTAAAGTCACATGCAAACCTGTGAATTTTAAAACAGACATAGTGGTTTCCCTAGGATCACTAACACAGCACCATGTCTATTCTTCTTTACTCAGAAAAACATGCTTACAAAAGACTTGCCTCTCTTCCATACTTGATTTTTTTCTTGCTTGTTTTGACAAGAGATGCATAGTAAGGTACAATATTGCCAAGGGATAACTAGGTTAAAATTATATATTTAGAATCCTTTCAAAATAAGTCATGATATCAAAAGCAACTCATATCAGTAAGACCAAAAGTTGCCAAAATGATGGTTCCTCCGTGATAGTTATTAAGAATTGTTTGGTTAATATTGTTAAAAAAAATATATGACTATAACTGCTAATCTGAAATTTTATAACTGTGGGCTATAGGAAAAATTATATCTATAGCTATAAGAAAAATTATATCTGGGCCATAAATCCCTTCATGGTTGCCATTCTATGTAAAAATATTTTTAACTGCTGGACCTAATCTGTGAACTCCTGGCTGGCTATCTGACTTCTTTTAGCTGGTAAAGCTATAGCTGGCAATTAGCTGCCTAAGTCAGTCTGCAAGGGCCATTTTAAAATTCCCCCACTGCTTCTCCCAAAGTGATAAGCAAACAGCCTCTTTCCATTTAACAGCACAAGGATTTATTTTTATGAATAAATGTAAAAGATAAGGGTATAGAAATGCAAAGTATACAACCTGAAACCTCAGCCAGTGAACTCTCTCTCCACTTTCTCTTTTAACTTTCTCCTATTGCCTGTACTTCTCTCACCTGAGGGTTAGCTGGCCACTGTCTGCGCTTATAACGGCCTGCAACTTTCTTAGTGTTACCCTGCGTCTCCTTTCTCCATAGCATCTCCCTCTGTAGCGTCTTCACTTCTAACTTCTCTCTCTGTAGCCACCCGTGCTTCTTCCCTAGCTACCCCTCAGCGTCTCCACTCCTCCACTTTCACTGTCCACCTCGCTTCGTAGGGTCCTCAGTACTTCCTCTCCTTTCTCAGCATCTCTTCTCTCCCTACTTCTTCTCTACTTTCTCTCCTTTCACTGTCTGCCTGCTTCACTACCTCCACTCCTAAATATAAACCCTTCTTTCTCACTGACTCGGGCCACGCTGCATTCACACAAATGCCAAGCCTCAGTGCAGGGCACTTCGGGTAGAGCAGTTAGGCTGAGGGAGGGGCAGCCCATGCAGGGCCCCAAGGCTGATTTTAACGCTTACAATATAATACTAAAGAGAACCCTTATTTAAAGCTTTGGCAATGGTCTGGTGTTCAGTAAGAATGAATACATAGTTATCAACTTCGAGTCAAAAATAAGTCAGTATATTGTTGCCAATAATATCACAAGTATGCCAATCTAAAGAACAAACAAGAGCTTCTATTTCAGATCAGATTTTCTTCAGCAAGTATTAAATGATTGCACTGGAAGGAATAAGAAATTTTGGGGCAAATGACTATTTCATCTTACAATTCATGACCAAAAAAAAGAGAGCTGGGGAGTCTTGGACATGTACTCTAGAGATCTGGAGACAGCGTATTTCAAAGTATGCCCAGAAATAATATGCCAGATATACAACAGACCAAAAATCCAACCTTAAACAGAAAAGCTGGGAAGCAATTATTCACACTGCAAAGAATTCTTTGGGAGTTTTCCTTAAGTAAAATGCACCTGGCTCCTGAGGTGTATTGCAGGGGGGGGGGGGGGGGGAGGGCGGACACGGACAATGAGGGTTAAGTGACTTGCCCAGGGTCACACAGCTACTAAGTAGTCTGAGGTCAAATTTGAACTCAGGTCCTCCTGAATACAGGGTCGGTGCTTTATCCACTGTGCTACCTAGCTGTCCCAGGTGTATTTTCAATGATAAAATTTACATGCAACTTTTCAGCAACATGTATACTGCATAAAATAAAGTATAAACTGCAATGATCCAAGACAACTCTGAAGGACTTATGAAAAATGCAGTCCATCTACAGAGAAAGAACTGGTGGTATCTGAATACAGATTGAAGCATAATTTTTTTGTTAGTTTCTTTATCTAAAGTTTTGTTTCTGTCTGGCTAATGTGGAAATGTTTTGTATGACTACTCATGTATAACATACTGAACTGCTCGAGTTCTTGCGGGGGGAGGGGAGGGAGGAAAAGAATTTAGAACACAAAGTTTTAAAAAACTAATGTCAAAATTAGTTTTTACATGTAGTTTGGGAAAATAAAAATTCTAAATAAAGTATAAACTAAAACACTGGATTATGTTGAGGTTTCTACCTAGAAAAAAAGAATCAAGAAAGTAGTTCAGAACAAGAGAAATGTTTTTTACAGGGTGCAGCTAGGCACAGTGATAAAGCACTGGCCCTGGATTCAGGAAGACCTGAGTTCAAATTCAGCTTCAAACACTTGACATTTACTAGCTGTGTGCCCCTGGGCAAGTCATTTAACTCCAATTGCCTTGCGCCCCCCCCCCCCAAAAATAAAGAAAATATATTACAGAATCAAATGAAATACAATTTTGAAACTCTGGAGGTCTTCTTTTAATTTAAACATTTTATATTTCTCTCCAATTTTGTATTTTTTTTGTTTGTTTTTTTGTTTTTTTTTGGTGGGGCAATGAGGGTTAAGTGACTTGCCCAGGGTCACACAGCTAGTAAGTGTCAAGTGTCTGAGGCCCGATTTGAACTCAGGTACTCCTGAATCCAGGGCTGGTGCTTTATCCACTGCTCCACCTAGCTGCCCTCCAATTTTGTTTTTTAATGTAATGTAACATATGGTGGTGTTCCTAACTAAAAAGTCACTAGCATTTAAACATGCTAAAACTTAAAGTTAAATAGTTGTTTGTAGAATTGTGAATTGGTTCAAGCTACTATGAAAAGGAATTTGAAATTATATTAGAAAATGACTAAAATGGTAAGAATGGCATGTGCTTTATGAGGCTGGGTTGCTTCTTTAAAAGAACTTAGGGGCAGCTAGGTGGCACAGTGGATAAAGCACTGGCCCTGGATTCAGGAGTACTTGAGTTCAAATCCGGCCCCAGACACTTGACACTTACTAGCTGTGTGACCCTGGGCAAGTCACTTAACCCCCATTGCCCTACACAAAAAAAAAAAAAAAAAAAAAGAACTTAGAGGTTTGGTCTTGTTGGCCTGAGGTACAAAAGGAATTCCCTTGGAGAGATGGCATAGGTTTTAAGCAAAATTCCCACTGCCCTGTAGGAATGCCTTTCAAACGTAGAGGTTGGTGAGGTGAATGCTGAGGCAAAAGAGTAGCAATTTTATTTAAATTAGTATCTTTAAATCTTGTTCTCCTTTGTCACCAGTTCTCCCCGTTCTTATAACATTTTATGGTCCATGAGTGCCTTATTGCATTCTAACACCAACCCTGAATCAATGGACTCACTGAAGCTAGTGCTGTCCCTAAGGAGATAAAAGACAGTATAAAATATATAAGAATTAGAAACAAAATACATGCCCCACAACTGAGGAATGAAAGAAACAAAATGCTCTACATGAGGCAGTGGGTTATCAATGCTCCATAAGAAATGATGAATATGAAAAGTCTATAGAAGCATAGGAAGATTTATATGAACTGATCCCAAATGAAGTAAAGAGAATAAGGAAAGCATATACATACACCACAACAATGTAAATGGAAAGAAGAACACGAACTAAAAATTCAAAATGGAACACAAACACCATTAATTGGCCAAATTTGGACCTGAAGAAGAAATATGAGAATGGAGTCGGGGAGGGAACATATTAAACAACCAGTATTTATTAAGCACCTATTGTGTGCCAACTACGGTGCTAGGAATAAAAATACAATTAAAATAATTCCTACTCTCAAGGATTTCATATCATAACAATACAAGTGCTGTTAGACTTGAATGATAGGTGTACTGAACTGTCTTGTTCTCTTTTCATTTTTAAAAGGGATGGATCTATTTAAGGTAAGGAGAAGACATATTGGTTAATGAAGATCACATATAAACAAAAGATGCCAATTAAAACTAATTTTGAAAAGTTACATAGGTCTGCACATGGTGACATATGCCTGTTATCTGTGCTGCTGAGAAGGCTGGGACTGGTGGAATAACTTAGTTCAGTTCTGAACTGCAGGATGCTAAGCCAATTGCACATCTATACTAACTGCAGCTCCAATATGTTGTACTCCTGGAGGCCACTATGCTTCCTAAGAAGGGGTGAACCAGTCTGGGTCAGAAACAGAGCAAGTCAAATCTCCTGTGCTGATCAGGAGTGGATTCAGGAATATGAGGGGCTGCTACAGTTCCAGAGTGGGAGAGAAGGAGGAGGGAAGAAAGGAGAGGGAGAGAGAGATGGATAGACAGGAGACAGTGACAGAGAAAGACCACGTGTGGAAAAAAATGTTAAGTAGTAACAAAGTTCAAAGCATAAATATTGTGAGAGAAAATAGACTTGGATTGAAAAAGAAAAAAAAAGACAACAGCTATAGTTAGCAAACATGACTCTCCTCAACATACCTGATAAAAAAGCATGTATCTCCTGTGAAAGAGGTCAATAATATATTTGTATTCAAATTGGCTGCAAAATTCACAATATAAGTCTGAATGCATTAAATAAGATATTCCACTATGGATAAAACACAAGTATGTTCATGTATACATATTTAAGAAAAAAGAAAACTTTAAAAAGAGGAAAAAAACTGAAGCAAAAATAAAACAAAATGAATTATTTCTCCTAATATATAATTAAAAGAAATGCTCCATTAAAAAGTTCTTTTCTTCTCTTTACAGTTAATTCCTTTCAAAAGGAGGTAAATTCTAATGAAACAAAGTAAAGACACTGAAAGCTATTCCTTTTAATTTACAAACAAACATGGTTTCCAACCTCCTGACACCAAATTCTTTAAACTACAGGTCATATGATATATAAAATAACAGATGGTATTATTTATTTAGTGCAACTGTGACCATATCAAATGTTATCAGAAAGATTTCAATCTGTATTTAAGTGAGAAGTAAACAGAAAGACTTAGTTGTCAAATATTTCAGGACCTTCCTTAATAGTATTTATGGAAAAATGCCAAGACACAAACATACTGTGCGATATTGTTAAATGCCAGCTGAGTCCTATAATGCTGAAAAACAGCTATGCTTTCAGGAAGCATGGATATTTGGCTCTCATGCACAAGATGATAAACTTTTCTGCAAATACTTTTTCTCCCTTTCTCACTACTCCTCACTTTCCCCTTGAGTGAGAAGTTTAGGCATCAAATGGCTAGTTCCACTGAATTTTCAAGAACTGAAGGACAATTGCTTAAAAAAAAAAAACACCTTTGGCTTTATGCTCCATTGAACGTGTAATTAATGGGTCATTTGTAAAGAACTAATACACATGAAAAACAAAACCAAATTCAAAAGGAAAAATTCCCAGAAAAGTTCTGAAAAATTCCTATCAAAGACAACATAACTGTTACAGAATATATGGAAAATATAAGGTTACTATAAATGAGAAAAGTAGATGTAGGGGGGCAGAACCAAGATGGTGGAGATAAGGTAGGGACTCACCTGAGCTCTTCCAAATTCCCTTCCAAACAACTTTAAATAATGCCTCAGAGAGGTGGAGCCAAGATGGCGGAGGAGAGGCTGTGACTCCCACAAGCTCCAAATAAACCCATCCATTCACGCCCAAATAATGCGGTAAAAAAATCAAAACCCAGAACAGCCTAATGCACATAAGAACAGAGTGAGACTATTTCCCTGCAAAAGAGGGCAATTCTGATCACCTACTGATCAGGCTGAATAGCTCAGTGCACAGTCTGGACCCAGCCAGGGACACTGCTTCAAGCGCATGTCAGAGTCTTCAGCACCAGCAGCTTCTGAGGCTCCAATCACAGACTGGTGAGGGGGTTCGGCGGTAAGCTGGGGTGAAGTGGAGGCAGTATCTACTGGAGTTGGGGCAAAGCGCCCTGGATCTGAACCAGTGGGCTGAATCGAGTGGTGGTGGCTGAGTGGGGGAGGGGCAAAAGCACGCCAAGCTTCTGACCATAGAGAATCAGAGTTCAATCAGACTTCTGTTTCCAGGTCAAAGAGAAAGCGGCTGTGATTACTCACAAGCCAGGCAGGCTGAGAAGAAGGCCGATCACCCCCTGGGCCACGCTGTAGCACGAACAGTGTGTCCTAGAAGCAGCACCACACTTTAAGAAGGAGTAAAAAGCAAAGAAATCATAAGCCAGGATGAGTAGGCAGAGAAAGCAGAAGACCATCGAAAACTTCTTTGGGGGAAAAGGTAGACCACAATACATCCTCAGAAGAAGAAGATAATAACAGGGTCAAAGCTCCAACATCCAAAGCTTCCAAGAAAAATATGAACTGGTCTCAAGCCATGGAAGCTCTCAAAAGGGACTTTGAAGAGAAAGTAGGAAAGACAGAATGAAGATGTAGAGAAAGAGAGGAAGGAATGGAAAGAGAAATGAGAGCAATGCAGGAGAGTCATGAGAAAAAAGTCAACAGTTTGAAAAGTCAAATGGAAAAGGAGATTAAAAAACTGTCTGCTGAAAATAATTGCCTAAGAATTAGGATTGAACATATGGAAGCTAGTGACCTTATGAGAAACCAAGACACAGTAAAGCAAATCCAATTGAATGAAAAAAATAGAGGGCAATGTGAAATATCTCCTTGGAAAAACAGCTGACCTGGAAAATAAATCTAGGAGAGATAATTTGAAAATCATTGGACTACCTGAAAACCATGACCAAAACAAGAGCTTAGACACCATCCTCCAAGAGATTGTGAGGGAAAATTGCCCTGATATTCTAGAAGCAGAAGCTAAAATAGAAATTGAAAGAATCCACCAATCACCTCCTAAAAGAGATCCCAAAAGGAAAACCTCCAGGAATATTATAGCCAAATTCCAGAACTCCCAGATCAAGGAGAAAATATTGCAAGCAGCTAGAAAAAAGGAATTTAAATACTGTGGAGCTCCAATAAGGATAAAGCAAGATCTAGCAGCTTCTACATTAAAGGACCGGAGGGCATGGAATATGATATTCCAGAGGGCAAAAGAACTGGGACTACAGCCAAAAATCACATACCCAGCAAAACTAAGCATCATCTTTTCAGAGGAAAACATGGAATTTCAATGAGAAAGAAGATTTTCAGGCATTTGTTATGAAAAGACCTCAACTGAATAGAAAATTTGAGTTTCAAATACAAGACCCTGGAGAAGCATAAAAAGATAAACAGGAAAAAGACTTCATGAGGGATATTAAAAGATCAAACTGTTTATACGCCTACATGGGAAGATAAAACTTTGAACTCATAAGAACTATCTCAGTAAGGAATTAACAGAGGACACAGGTCTGAACTGAATATGAAGGGATGATATTTGTAAAGCATTTATGTTTTGTTCTTTGTGGGGTGTCTTATGTCTGGGGCCAGATTTGGGCTTGGGGCCTCCTGGGTCCAGGGCTGGTGCATTGTCCACTGTGCCATCTAACTAACCCATAATGACATCTTTAAAATAGGGTTGAGGTGTAGGAGAAATAGACTGGGGGAGGGGGAAGGGGAGAGATGGTCTGGGGAGAGGTTGTTCACATGAAGGAAACAAGAAAAAAGCTTATGGAGGGGAGGGGAAGAGGGGGAAGGAATTGGGGAGTGAGTGAACCTTAATATCATCAGAATTGAATCAAAGAAGGACTAACATACATACTCAAGTGGATATAGTAATATATTTTTGCCCTGAGGGAGGGGAGGGAGATAAAGGGGGTGGGAGAAGAGGGGAAGGAGGGAAGGGCAGATTGGGGGACAGAGCAGTAAAAAGCAAAATACTTTTGAGGAAGGTAAAGATGTTCTGCATAACTGCACAAGTATGACATATTGAATTGCTTGATTTCATAGGGAGGAGAGAGGGAGGAAGAAAATTTGGAACACAGAATTAGCTCAAAGACCTTAAAGTCATCAGAGTTGGCTCATGGAGGGAATAACATTCACACCCATTTGGGAGGAGTAATCTATTTAACCCTACAGGAAAGTATGAGGGGAAGAGGATAAGGAAAGAAGGGTGAAAAAAAAAAGGGACTGCAGAGTAGGGGAGGGGACAATCATAAGTAAAACACTTTTGAGGAGGAATAGTTTAAAAGAAGATAGAAAACAGAGTAAATATGGGAAAGGAATAGGATGGAGGGAAATAGTTATGATGATTGAATATAATGGCAAAATGTATGGTACCAACTTTGCTGGGCTAATATGAAGAAAATCCTTTGTCAAGTTTAAGGCACTTTATTTAGGTTATGATGAACAGGATACTATCAGAAAACCCTGGAAAGACCTACATGAACTGAAGCAGAGTGAAATGTACTGTATACAAAATAACAGCAATAGTGTAAGATGATCTGCTGGGAAGCAATGTAGTTATTTTCAGCAAGGCAATGATCCAATATAACCCTTTAGGACTTATGAAAATGGCAACCCATCTACAGAGAAAGAAGTGATAGTATCTGAAAATAGATGGAAACACTTTTTTTTTTTTTTTGGTGAGGCAGTTGGGATTGAGTGGCTTTGCCCAGGGTCATACAGCTGGTGGGTTTAAAGTATCTGGGGCCGGATTTGAGCTCAGGTGCTCCTGGTTCCAGGGCCGGTGCTCTGTCCACTGTACCACCTAGCTGCCCCTGGAAACACATTTAAAAAAAACTTTTTTTTCCTCTTTGACAATTCCTCAATCTGAAGTTTTGGAGTTTTTTTGACTGTTTTCTCTCACAACCTAGCTAATATGGGAATGTTTTCCATGACCACTCATGTATAACTTATTTTGAAATGCTTGAGTTCTAGTGGGTGGGGGGTGGGAATGGAGGAGGAAGAGAAGTTGGAACACAAATTTTTTTTAATTGATGTTAAAATTTGTTTTTACATATATTTTGGAAAATAAAATTCTATTCAATAAAAAAAAATAATGCCTCAAAACAAATTCTGAAGTAGCATAACCCACAAAAGAACAGGGTGAAATACTTTTTTAGCTAGACAATTTAGAAGGTCAGTAGGAAAGGTCTATTATTACAAAGGGGTGAGAGCTGAGCATAGGCCAAGCCCCAACAAACCAGCAGCAGACATTGGGCATGACTGAATGAGCTGGGGTAGGTTCTGGAGCTATTCCCCAATTGATAAAAGGATTTGAACAGGCAGTTTTCATACTAAAAATCAAAACATTTTTGGGGATAGACAGTGAAAGGAAAAAGGGAGAATAGGATAAATGGGGGTGGAAATAGGATGGAGGGAGATACACAGCTAGTAATCATAAGATTGAAAAAAATATTTTTACAGCAATTTTCTCTGAAAAAGGCCTCATTTCTCAAAATATATAAAGAATTTAGTCAAATTTATAATAAGAGCCATTCCCCAATTGATAAATGGTCAAAGGATTTGAACAGGCAGTTTTCGTACAAAGTAATCAAAGCTACCTATAGTCATAAGAAAAAATGCTCTAAATCACTATTTTTTTTTAATTTTTAGTGAGGCAATTGGGGTTAAGTGACTTACCCAGGGTCACACAGCTAGTAAGTGTTAAGTGTCTGAGGCCAGATTTGAACTCAGGTACTCCTGATTCCAGGGCCAGTGCTCTATCCACTGTGCCACCTAGCTGCCCCCTCTAAATCACTTTTGATGAAGTGAATGCAAATGAAAACAACTCTGAGGTCCTACTTCATATCAGGCTAATATGACATAAAAGGAAAATGAAAAATGTTGCAGGGATATTGGAAAAGTGAAACATTCATGTACTACTCACAGTTGGTGGAATTGTGAACTGATTCAACCATCATGGAGAACAATTATGCCAAAAGGGCTATAAAACTGTGCATACCCTTTCACCCTGCATATCTGACTACTAGATCTGTATCTCAAAGAGCTAAAAAACAAAAAAGTTGAAAAAGACATATATACAAAAATATTCATAACAGCTCTTTTGTGGCAGCAAAGAACTGGAAATTGAGGGAATACCTATCAATTGGGGAATGGCCAAACAAGTTTGTAATGACTGGAATGACGCCACCTGCTGGAGACTTACTGTAGGAAACCTCCACCATGAGGAGAAGGTGCCTGAGGGCAAGACATGTGACTTTTCTTTGGTGTCAGGAAGTGATGTTTGTGTGTGGGAGGAAGAGGGGGCAAGACTGGCACTCTCAGTCTCTTTCGTCAGGACTCTGATGGAGAGTGGAGCTAAAAATGCGCTCTCCCTTTGACAGACAGATGAATCTAGGCCTTTCTCTCCACCAAATTCTTATTCTCATTAATAAATGCTTAAAAGTCTAAACTCTTGCTAAAGCTTATAATTAATTGGTGACCACTTATTAGATATTTTAGACAGACTAGCTAGAATTTTAGCCCCTTACAAGATGCAATATGTAATTGTGATGGAATACTATAACACTATTAAAAAATGATGAGAAGGATGCTCTCAGAAAAATCTGGACTTAGATGAACTGCTGCAAAGTGAAATGAGCGGAATCAGGAGAACATTGTACTTAGTAGCATGAATATTATATGATATTAACTGTGAATGATACTTATTCTCAGCAATACAATGATCCAAGACAATTCCAAAAGATTTATGATGAAAACATTATATCCATCTCTAGGGAAAAAACAGAAGGAGTCTGAATGAAGATTAAAGCATAGTCTAATGAAGGAAAATGCTATCCAAATCCAGAAAAAGAACTATGGAGTTTGAATGCAGATCGAAGCATACTATTTTCACCTTGGGTTTTTTTTTAAATATATTTTTCTTTCTCATGGTTTTCCCCTTTTGTTCCAATTCTTCTTTCACAACATGTGGAAATTTGTTTAACATGATTGTACATGTATAACCTATATCAGACTGCTTGTAGTCTTGGAGGGGAGGGAGAAAAATTTGGAACTCAGAATCTTATAAAAATGGATGCTGAAAACTATCTCTAGATGTTAAGCAAAAAAAGTGAATGATACAAGGAATAATTTTTTTTAAAAAAAAGGCTATCAGGGGTAGCTAGGTGGTATGAGCACCAGCCCTCGAGTCAGGAGGACCTGTGTTCAAATCTGGCCTCAGATACTTAACACTTACTAGCTGTGTGATCCTGGGCAAGTCACTTAACCCCAATTGCCTCACCAAAAAAAAAAAAGGCTATCAGTTAGTCAATGCTGGTGTACTGGTAGAAATTCTATGATTTGTAATATGATCATAAAACCTAGTCCTTGAAATATAAACATATTGCAAATAGTGAAATAAGTACTGAGAGAATATCTTCCAGCAGATCCTTCTACTGTATTACCATGTTTCTGAACCATCAACTGACCAGTACTGCTAAAGCTTGCTCAAATTAAGAATACTTAAATGAAACACTATACTTAGTCAAAGCTTCTCCTTCAGCTACTCCTTGGTGCTCTTCTATTTCGGCAGTCTCTTCCATGGGAGCAGTTTGTTCCAACTCACTGTAAAATAACAAAAATATGGTCATAATAAAAATTATTGTTATCCATTATATATATATATGTACATATATATGTATTTGTATAAATGTGATGAATCTGAAATCCAGGTGATATTTTTCAAATATATTTTTTCTTGATTTCTTAAGAAGCAATTTATAATTTCCCATAATGTTATTACATCAGTGGATATTTATCTATCACCTTGGTAATTACTACTGAAAATCAAAAGGATCACTGCATTTCTTTGAACTCAAACATAAAGAATAAATTATTCTAAGAAAACAGGTTGTAATGCAAAATTCTCTTGTGTACAAACACGAATCAGACATAGCTATAAGAGATACTACAATCTTTGATTACCTAAATTTTCTAAAGTGGAAAAAATGACTAGAAATGATCTCCCATTCTACAACTAGATACTCCAGTGTATTTTCAATTATTAAAATGAGCTCTAAGTAACTTGAATTTTAGATGATATAAACTACAACACTCTTAAAAATCCAGAGGAAAGAATATAGGGATTCAAACAACTCATGTGCAGCAGCTGAACAGCACTGGAGAAAATGATGTAACTGTGCTGACTGAATTAATACACTACAAATTTATATTAAATAATTTCAATTGAGTCCTCAATGCAGGAAGAAAAATATACTTCCCTAATCTACTTACTGTCCCACTCACCAAGTGGCTCTTCCAAACCTTTTCTCCTTCCTCAAACCTTCCATGGTTCCCCTTTCCCTCTATCAGCTCAGATTAGCACCTTGCTTCATCCCCCTCCATCTTTCTTCATATCACATCATTCAGCTGCCTTCCACCACTACATCTGCTTCTTCACTCCATTCTCTCATGAAAAAAAGGCCCTTCTTGACAAAGGAAACCTCTTCCTGTCCATGTGATTGCATTTCATCCCATCTTCTCTAACAGATTGCTCTGTCTATCATTACTGACTCAATTTACCTTCAGTCTCTCCAAACTACTCGAGTACCTAGAGTACCTACTTGGGATGATTAGATATAGGCCACACCTGGCCTGCCCTGAGTGATGTATACTACTGACGTCACTAGGGGGAACCTCCCTTTTTGGGGGAGGGAGAGAAAAGGTAGAAAAGAGAATGCTCGCTCTGAGTTCTTTCAGGTTGGTGAGCTTCTGAGAGCAGACTGAAGAGGGGCTGCACAGCTGACTCCTCTAGAAACTACAGACCCCAGGTGGTGAGTTAATAGAAACAAATCCAACTTGAAGCAGTGTATAAGGATCACCCATGCTCCGGACCTATAAAAAGCTTCCACACTCAGTTTGCTGGAGAGTTCGTGGTTGAAGCAGGCTCGAGGTGGAGGACGTAAGGAAGAACCCGACCAGGCTGGAACTCTAGGCTAGATAGGTCTTTTCTTAACTTTCTGAATGCCACGTGAATACCTGGTATGCTTTAATAAATGCTTAATGCCCAAAGACTGGTGCTAAAGCTTCTAATTTAAGGCGACCACACATTTAGATTTTAAACATCACAGCCGTTTCTCTACTTTCTACAAACATGCCCCAGCCCCACTTCATCATCAAAAAAACCTCCATTTGATCTGTCCTTCCCTGCTGACTTTCATTTTATATTTCTCCTCCATTTTATAGTTAAACTCCTTGAAATGGCCTTCTGTAATTAGTGTCTCTGCTTTCTTTCCTCTTAATCTCTTCTTAACTCTACAGTCTAGTTTCCAACATTATGGTTCAACTGAAATTATTCTCTCCACAGTTACTAGTGATCTCTTAATTGCCAAATCTAATGGCCTTTTCTCAATCCTAATCTTTCTAAACCTCTCAAACACTTTTGGCACCATCAGTCACCCTCTTTCTTCTCCTTAATACTCTCTTCTCTAGGTTCTTGTGACATAATCTCTTCTGCTTCTCCTACTTGTTTGACCATTCTCTCTTAGTCTCCTTTACTGAATCTTCATTTGGGTTACATCTGCTAACAGTGGGGGTCCACAAAGCTCTGTCATGGGACTCTATTATCTAGTCCCTCTATAACATTTCTTTTAGTGATTTCATCAGTTCCCATGGATTCAATTCTCTCTATACTAGGGATTCTCAGATTCATCTAGCCTTAACCTCCCCTAACCTCCAGGTTCACATCACCAAATGGCTATTGGACATCTTGAATTGGATATCTCGCAGACATCTTCAACTCAATGTGTATTAACTCAATTCATTATGTTTTTCCCCAAATCTTTTCCATTTTTTCCTTTTACTGTGGAGAGCACCATCTTCATTCTTAGCCACACAGGCTTACAATTCAAAAGTCTGTCATCACCAGCTACTCATTCTTTGTCATGCCTCCCTATCCAATGTATTTACAAGTTGTATCATGGCAAGGAGATCAAAGAGAAGATAAAATACTGAATCTGGAATGAGAAAAACCTGAGTTCAAATCCAGCTTTAAACACTAGTTGTGTGACCCTGGACAAGTCACTTAACCCCAATTGCCTCACCAAAAAAACAACAACAACAACAAAAACAACAAACCCATGCCACTAGAAATACTTTCATACAGAGAGATTTTTTTCCTTCTGTTTTTGATCTCTATAGAGTCATTGCTGGATTAAAGGATACATAGCTTAGTGATTTTTAAAAATATAATTCCAAATTATTTTCCTAGAATGGTTGGACCAGTTTAAGTTCTACCAACAATGCATTACTATGCGTGTCTTTCTATAACCCCTTCAACATTTGCAATTTTTGTCTTTTTGCCATCCTTGCCAATATAATGAGTGGGAGGTGAAACTTCAGAAATAATTTGCATTTCTATTATTAATGTTTGGAGCATTCTTTCATATGATTATGGATGGCCTACATATCTTCTTTTGAAGACTGCTAATTCCCATAATTTGTTTGACGGTTTATCTATCCAGCACAATAGCCTTCAAATAAATGTTTTCCTATTTAGTCTAATGCTAACTGCAAAAACACTTTATCTCAAATGAAATCTGAACAAAAAATACTTGGTTTATTTTTTAACACTTTAGTAAGATGCTGAATTATTTAAGGGATTAATGTTGGGTAGTACCCAATCTTTTCTTGTCATTGGCTCCATACACTCCTAAAATGATGGTGCCATAACCCAACCTCCTCAACTGTGAAAGGTCTATCTATCTCAAGGAGGTCCCTTTGTTTACTCCAGAAGTGAGAAAGAGCTGTTTGAGAGAGAATGGATTACTTATCTATTCCAGAGTGTTAACTCAAATAGTATCTTAATATATCTTCAAGATATGTATAAATGTTACCTAAAACCATTATGGAGGCAGAGAAAGTCATACTGGAGGGCAAGGTGAACTGGACTCTGCCAGTTTTAACATTTATCTTTCTCAGCTATAAATGTTTGCATATTAGGTTAATGTTAAATTAAATAAAATTGTTTCTGGCAGATGAACATAAAAATGCAGAGTTCAATACTGATACTTTTGAGATTGGCTATGCATTAATTTTCCTTCACTCTTTTTTTTTTTTTTTGCAGGGCAATGGGGGTTAAGTGACTTGCCCAGGGTCACACAGCTAGTAAGTGTCAAGTGTCTGAGGCCGGATTTGAACTCAGGTACTCCTGAATCCAGGGCCGGTGCTTTATCCACTGTGCCACCTAGCTGCCCCCCAATTTTCCTTCACTCTTGATACGTTATATCTTATCTATTTCCCTACTGGTCTGATGACATTTTATATCATTTATACTGTGCAAGTCCTCATTTTTAATATGTTGTATCCTGTTTACATCTACCACATGTCTCTCCATTATTCTTTGGGTTTTATTTTTTGTTTTGTTTTTGCAGGGCAATGAGTGTTAAGTGATTTGCCCAAGGTCACACAGCTAGTAAGTGTCAAGTGTCTGAGGCTAGATTTGAACTCAGGTCCTCCTGAATCCAAGGCCAGTGCTTTATCCACTGTCCCACCTAGCTGCCCCCTCTCCCCATTATTCTTAAACATTGTGGTATTCCACGAGTCCCTGTCATACATCACCAGAAAAATACAGGTATTTGGGGGAATGTCTGAAGAAACTGTGAATTAATGAAATATTACCATGTAGTAAGAAGTGCTGGATAAATGGGGCAGCTAGGTGGCACAGTGGATAGAGCACCAGCCCTGGAGTCAGGAGGACCTGAGTTCAAATTTGACCTCAGACACTTAATGCTTACAATTGCCTCATAAAAAAAAAAAAAGTAGTACTGGGTGAATATGAAGAATTCAGAGACCTTGGAAAGGCTTTTATGAAATGAAAAAGAGAAAAGTAAGCAGTACTAAGAAAACAAGACATAATGACCATGATAATGTGAAGGAAAAATAAAAGTAAACGACATCTGAATTTGGATAACAACAATAAACGCTAGCTTTTATATAGCACTTTAAGGGTTGCAAAATATTTTATATATGCTATCTCATTTGATCCTAAGAACCCTGTAAGGTAGATGCTATTACTATGCTCATTTTATACATGAGCAAACTGAGTCTGATGAAAGTTAATGGACTTGCCCAGGGTCATACAATTGAAGTCTGAGGTAGGGATTCAAACAAGTTCTTCCTAACTCCAAGTCGAAGACTATTGCCTCACACCTACCTGTTCCTAGATCAAAACCCTAACTGAGAGGACTAATGATGAAACACCTCCACCTCCACTCAGTAGAGCAGTGGTAAACTGAAGATGGTAAATATGCCATAAGCTGTCAGACATGGGCAACATGTTGATCTTATTTTGCTTGACTGTATTTCTTTGCTACAAGAGGCAATTCTAGAATGATGGTACAATTAAGAAATGATGACAATGTAAAAAAATCAATCTTTTTAAAAATTGATTAGAAATATGGACTTTTGTTTCAGAAAGATGCTTGGGGTCATTAAATAAGCTATGTGATTTGCCAAAAGCTATTATGATTATCTTTACCAGTTCAGTTCTGGGTCTGGATCATTGTCCATATACAGTGTACCATTGTTGTTTTTTTTTTTTGTTGTTGCTGTTGAGCAACTAGGTAGCACAATGCATAGAGTGCCAGACCTGGAGTCAGTAAGACATGAGGTTCAAATCTGGCCTCAGATACTTACTAGCTGTGTGACCCTGGGCAAGTCACTTAACCTTGTTCACCTCAGTTTTCTCATCTGTAACATGAGCTAGAGAAGAAAATGGCTAGCCACTCCAGCAACTTTGCCAAGAAAACTACAAATGAGGTCACAAGGAGTCAGACATGACTGAAACAACCAAACAAGTACCTATTATTAGCCAAGCACTGTGCCTTAGCACAGTGATAATATAACAAAAACATATTGCAGCCTATCTTCTATCCTGAAAACATGTAGGCATATATATACAAAATATATATATCAAGTAAATAAAAAGTACTTTCTTGAGGGTGGGCTCTGAAGCACTACTAGCAGCTAGGCAGATTAGGAAAGGTCTCATAGAAACTGACACTAGGGCTGAGTTTTGAAGTTCAGAATTCTAAACTGAGGTGAGAAGGAAGTAGTATGTTCCAGGCACAAGGATTAACCTGTGCAAAGGCACAAAGACAGGTGATTTAATATTATTTAGAAGAAATAGCAAGTAATATGGTTTGGCTGGAATATGGAATGAATGGGAGTAATGTGTACTAAGTTTGGAAAGGTAAGCTGGAGTCATATTATAAAGGGTTTTAAATACTAAAGAAGTTTCTATTTTATCCTTGGGGCAAAAGAGAGCTACTGGATTAACATGGCCAGGCTTGTGCTTCAGAAATATCACTTTGACAGAGGATGCATTGAAGAGGAGAGAAATCTGAGGTAGGAAGACCAATTAAGATGATATTACAATAACCTGAGCAAGAAGAGATGATACCTAGAACTAGGGTGGTTGCTGTAGGGTCAAGTGGATTGGAAGATAAGAGGATGTTTTGGAAATGGTAAGTTTAAGTTGGCTACAGGACATTAAATTGGATATCTATAATAAAGCTCTGGAAAAAAAAACAAACTAGGGATGATATAATGATCTGTGAGTCATCTGCACAGAGATGACAGACAAACCATATGGCTTGTTCATTTAATGGTATAATATCCTGTGGATAATAGACATTCTTCATCCACTTAGTTTTCTGTGTGGATAGTGAGGGCAAGTTCTTTTGAGTGACTATGAATTTCCTTTAGAAACTTAAAAAAATTTTTTGGGGGGTGAGGTAATTGGGGTTAAGTGACTTGCCCAGGGTCACACAGCTAGTGTCAAGTGTCTGAGGCCGGATTTGAACTCAGGTTCCTCCTGATTCCAGGGCCACTGTGCCACCTAGCTGCCCCTCCTTTAGGAACTTCTAATGTTTTTCAGGACTTCATATATAAGGTCAATCCCAAGTGTAAATGAACATCAGGAGGATTTCACTGTTCAAAGGGATCATATAATTATAGAACTAGAGTTAGAAAGGACCTCAAGAGACACCTAGTCCAACCTCCTCATTTTACAGATTGGGAAATGAAGGCCCAGGGAAGTTATGACTTATTAAGGCAGTACAAGTAGTACATAACAGAGGTTGCATTGGAATCCAGACTCTCTGATTCTGAAGACAGTGCTTTTTCTGTTGTATTATGGGAATCCTTCTCTGATTTAGATTCTCCATTGGGTATGACAGCAAATACCAACTTTTCTCTTGGCAAGCACAGATTTTCCTTTTAGCTTGATGAAACAAACTTACAGTGCAATGTTTTTTAAACTCATAATCTATTAAATAAATGGTTTTTTCCCTTATTCACTGTTTTGTAATTTGAGAAAATCTGGAAATTATCCTTTTTTGAAGTCCTTAATTAAACTTGAATAGGTCATGCCTTCCAACCTACAAATGGGCAACATGTCATACCTTCTAATTTATAAATGGGCAGGTCCATTTACAAATAGGTCAGCTTCCACACACAAACCATAACAAAAAGACATAATATACTGTGTACATAAACAGATACAAAAATGTTTTACATGTGCAGAAATTTCTGAGTATGTAAACACAGATGTTAACCCATGAACAAGTTCTGCCATTCCAAGGTAAATTAGTGGAACTGAACAGGAAGGTGAAATGAACAAGCTAGGGAGTCCTGTCTTTTTTACAGCATTGCATCCTAGTTAAATACTATAAATTCCAATAATGTTAGCAGTGCATATATTATTCACGTTAGCACTGAAATACCTCCAAGCCAAAAAGGATTAAAAGTAATGATTTTTTTGGATTACTTTACCACTTAAGATTATTAATTTCACTTCTCCTTGCCAGTTTTCTCATTAATCAACAGAAAATGTTTTATTTTATTTGGGGGGAGAGGGCAATTAGGGTTAAGTGACTTGCCCAGGGTCACACATCTAATAAGTGTCAAGTGTATGAAACCAAATTTGAACTCAGGTTCTCTTGACTCCAGGGCTCATGCTCTATACACTGCACCACCTAGTTGCCCAGAAAAATTTAAAAATATTTTGTATTGTGAATATGTACAAGTATCATATAAATTATACACATACATGCATGCACAACAATCTAGCAGAAATGCCTTGTTAGTGCATCAAACTGCAAAATTTCTTGGTCCCTTATTCCTTATTTATAATAATCCCAAAAAAGGTAAAAAAAAAAAAAGTTGAGGTTTACTAGCAGTTAATGGGCCCACTAATAGCACTAAAACTAGAAAGGGCAGGGGGCGGCTAGGTGGCGCAGTGGATAAAGCACCGGCCCTGGATTCAGGAGGACCTGAGTTCAAATCCAGCCTCAGACACTTGACACTTACTAGCTGTTCGACCCTGGGCAAGTCACTTAACCCCCATTGCCCCACAAAAAAAAACAAAAAAAAAACTAGAAAGGGCAAAAATAACAATGAAAAGAAAGGGGAGGGTATATAAAAAGAATTTTATATACCATACTACTAAATTTAATTTAAAAATATGTTTATAGATAATATGACACCCCTAAGGGAAAAAGAAAAGAAAAGCAATGAGGTGAGTATATGGAGGATGAGCACTTTGGAGTCAGAAAGCTCTGTGTTGAAATTTGACCTCTCAAACATACTAGCTGTGTGACCATGGATAAGTTACTTAGCCTTTCAGTGGCTCAGACTACTGAGTAAGGCTACAAGTTCTAGGTGAAGATAGTGATCAGGTGTTTCCATAGTAAGGATATAGTGTCCTTAGATGAAATCACAGGTAAAGACCCAAAAATGATGACAAAAATAACCCCATAAAAGGCAACACAGAAATCTAATTCCAGAAGCTCATAGACAAACAACACACATTTTTTTTTTCATCTACAGACATACTTTCTAACTCATAGAAGCATCCAGTAACTTCTGGGTATTGCATTGCATTTTCAACAGACTTTTATCCTTTACAGATACAGCAATTTATCCCCTCTTGAACTAGATTAGATACTGCTTCCACTCTTTCCAATTAGCAGAAGTATCACACAATTGAATGGCTCTTAGGACATCAAGATACCCATTTTTTACAAAAGCCATTTGAGGAATAGCTCATTATTGTTACAGTTGTTATGAAAGACAGAAAGCAGAGGGAGAGAAAAAGGGTGAAACAAGAATCCAAAAATCTAATAGAATAAAAGCACCAAGAGAAATTATTTTCAAAATTTCAACATTAAGGGGTAACTAGGTGGCACAGTGGATAGAGCACTGGCCCTGGAGTCAGGAGTACCTGAGTTCAAATTCGGCCTCAGACACTTAACACTTACTAGCTGTGTGACCCTGGGGCAAGTCACTTCACCCTAAATGCCTCACTAAAAGAACTAAAAAAAGCAAAACCAAAACAAACAAAAACAAAAACAAAATTTCAACATTAAGAAACACTTTTTTCAGTTTGTGTCCCCAATTTTTAAAATGCATCTGAATTCTGAAAATAATTAAAAAAAAATAAAATGCCATGGACCCACAAAAATATGGAGAAAAATTAAGGGTCTACTTAATTGTTTCTATGAAGCACTGTGATATAGTGGAAACATACTATATTCAAAGGCAGGCAACCTGAGTTCAAATCATATCGCTGTCACTTAATAGCTGTGTGACCAGGGCCACTATTCCCATATGTACTATCTACAGGGATGTGATGAGAAAGGGCTTTGAAAGTATTAAAGCCCTAGATAATTTGTTATAAAAACACTCTGAGGAATGTGTATATAGAAACATAGTAGATATTCAAACGGTTGGTTGAGAGATTACAAAACTGTTGACTTAAAATAATAAAACAATACACTATTTGGTGAAATTAAAAAAAGAACCTAGAATGTCACAGCGAACTGTGTAAGAGCCAAGAACCCAAATGTTAGTTGAATGAAATTTCATTTTGTTGTAAGTCCACTCAGTAGAGATGTCCCAAGAATTTTATGAATAAGATACCTTAAAAGAACATATTTGCCTTTAAATTAGGCCCTCCTTAATGGCACATAAATAGATATTTCAAGCAGATCACTAAGGAAAACTTATTTTTTAGGAAAGGAAAACACACTCCTAGACAATATGAAGAGCTCACATTTCTATGCAGCTCTTCAAAGTTTGCAAAGTGTTTCACATGCATCATTTCATTTTATTACCTGCCTTTTGTAGATGAGGAAACTGAGGTTCTGAGAGGGGAAGTGACTTTATCAGGGTCTCACAGCTGAGACATGTTTGAAGAAGAATCTGAACCCAGATCTTCCCGAGTGTGAGTTCATCATTCAGCACTCTATTATGCTGTTTTTGCTTTCCCAAAAGATGACTAGGTAATAAATTTTCCATTTGATTTCAGAATGTACAGTGGGCGCAAATGTGGATTGCATGCACCGTCTATCATCTTGTTAAAGCTAAAATTCTAGCTAGTCTGTCTAAAATATCTAATGAGTGGTTGCCAATAAATTATAAGCTTTAGCAAGAGTTAGACTTTTAAGCATTTATTAAGGAGAATAAGAATTTGGTAAAGAGAGAGAGAAAGGCCTACATTCATCTATCTATTAAAGGGAGAGCGTATTTCTCGTCCGCTATCCGCCAGAGTCCACAGGAAAAGAGAGTGAGTCAGAGCGCCAGGTTCCCCTTCTTCCTCCCACAAGCAAACATCACTTCCTGATGCCAAAGAAAAGACACATGGTCTTGCCCTCAAAGACCTTCCTTTCATGGCGGAGCTTTTCTACAGTAAGTCTCCAGCAGGTAGCATCATTCCAATCTTTAACCGATCCCTATTTATGAGCTCTACTTCCACCCTTTTTGTCTTCTACTCTGATTGCTCTTGAGGTAGAAACAATATTTTTTTTTTTTTTCGGGGCAATGAGGGTTGTGACTTGCCCAGAGTCACACAGCTAGTAAGTGTCAAGTGTCAAGTGTCTGAGGCTGGATTTGAACTCAGGTCCTCCTGAATCCAGGGCCGGTGCTTTATCCACTGCACCACCTACCTGCCCCCAATACAATATTCTTTTAAATTTAAGACCTATTTCCCTTAATCTTCCAACTCAGAAACAGTTTAAACAAAAAGTTGGGAAAGCTACACAAAAGGCATGCTAATTCAAAACTGATTGAAACCATAAGAATATTTCCTAATGTTATAGCAAAAACAAAAGAACTTACGTTTTATCATTTCCACCGCTGTGTCTTTCAAATTCTCTCTTCCCCCTTTGGTCAAAACCATCAAAAGTTCTGTTCATTCCACTGCTTCTCCCTCTGCTTCGCATTCCACCTCTTATGCCTCCACGGCCTCTAATTGGTCTTTCCCGTTCAAATCTTTCAACTGGCCTAAAAGGAGATAAAGAAATACAAAAATAATTAACTAGGTTAAGTAGAATTTTTTTAAATTTGATAAGATTTAAAAAATTCTTATTAGCCTATTGCAAGGATTGGCTCAACAAGTACTAAAGTAACTTCGAAATTAAATTTGGAGTAGAAATCATTAGAGCAAGGGTTCATAACTTGTAGTCTAGGGTCTTAGCAGAGATTTCAGGGGTTCTCTGAATTTGTCCTTCATTCTTTTTTTTTTTTTTGGTGGGGCAATGAGGGTTAAGTGACTTGCCCAAGGTCAAACAGTTAGTGTTCAAGTGTCTGAGGTTGGATTTGAACTCAGGTCCTCCTGAATCTAGGGCCAGTGCTTTATCCACTGTGACATCTACCTGCCCCTTGTCCTTCATTCTTCTTGGGGGGGGGGCAGTCTTTGAATTTGGATGGGAAAAATACCTTTTCATTTTCATTAACTTTTAGTTTCCTTTGTAAATTCTGTGTATTTTCTTTTATTCATTTAAAAGCATTATTATTCTGAGAAGAGGTTCCACAGCCTTCACCAGAATGTGCTATAGATTCAAGACACTAAAGTTAAGTTAAAGTTAAGAATCCCTGTACTAGCGACTACCTTTAAAATAATAGTATCTTTTTTTTTTTTGTGGGACAATGAGGGTTAAGGGACTTGCCCAGGGTCACATAGGTAGTAAGTGTCAAGTGTCTGAGGTTGGATTTGAACTCAGATCCTCCTGAATCCAGGGTTGGTGGTTTATCCAATATGCCACTTAGCTGCCCCCAATAATACTATCTTTAAGCAGAATTTTAAAATAAGATTTTTAAAAATACTGACTGGGCTTTTCCATAACTGAAAAATAGTCAAGGGACATAAAAAGGTAGTTTTTCAAAGGAAGAATCCAAGCTATCAACAGCCATATGAAAAAAAAGATCCAAATCACTACACATTAAAGAAATGTAAATTAAAACAACTTCAGTTCCATCTCACATCCATCTGATTTGGCAAATGATGAATTTTGGAGGGGCTATAGAAAAACAGACACATTAATGCACTCTTGGTAAAGCTGTGAGTTGGTACCACCAATGTAGAAAGCAATTTGAAATTATGCCCTAGAAGTCATTAAATTGTGTATATGTATACCCTTTGACCCAGGAATACCACAACTAGTCCTATACCCCAAACAAATCAAACAGGGGAAAATGATTCATATGTACAAAAGTATAGCTCTTTTTGCAGTAGCAAATAAGTGGAAACCAAGGAAGGCCTACCCATCAATTAAGTAATGGCTGAAATACTCTCATTCCAGTGATCCTGAACCTTAAGCTGTCACTATACAAACTCCATTCACATCATTCCCCACTGCAAATTGCCTTACTTCCCTCTCCTCTCAGCCCTGCCCCTAAAGTCTAATTCCCGATCTATCTACCTTTCTACTTTGGTCTCTGGAATAACGGTTCCATAGTTAATAATATTGCTTTAATTTTAAAACTTCCATTCTCACTCCTTTCATTTTGCATTCACTGAGACTTGGCTCTTCCCTGAGACACTGCTGTATCAGTGACTACCCCTTTTTCCAGTACCAATTACTCCTCGTTGCTATTTCCAAAATCTCCCTTCACCACCATTACTTGTGAACCTCTCCTTTGAGAACTGCTCAATTCAGATTTATCACCCCATCAAGATTTGGATGGCTTTTATCTCCTGACCCTTAGAAAACTTTTCTTTCTTCTTTGATGAGTTTACTGCCTGAATCATGTTCTTTTTCTCCAGCTTAAGCTCATGTCCTCGTACTATTAAACTCCAAAATACATATTGATAAATTCTCAAGTACCCTAGCTTCTCAATTCCTCCAATCTAATCCCACATAATTAAATTCCCCCAAAGTTACCATATGTTTAATATTACCATCACCCAACAAATGCTCCATATCCATATGTTCATTAACTCTGAAAATTTATTAATATGATCATAATATTTTGTCATTCTATCTTCTCCCTCTGCCTTATGACCTTAAATCCTATTCTACATCCCTTCATCTTTTCCTCCAATACCCCCAGTCCTCAGTTCTTTACCAAGCCATTACCCTTACAATGCCTTTCTTCATACTTTTTCTCAACTCTTTGGAGAAACAGTTCAACTCCACACAATCCTTTATAGTTATCCTATTGCCCATCATGTGAAGGCATGGTCAGTCAAGTAGGAGAAGAACCAGGAGAGACATTGCCACAACAACCCAGAGAGCAAAGACTATCAAGGAGAATAATGTCATTGGCATTATCAAAGGCTGCAGAAAGTCAAGAAGGATGAGGATTGAGAAAAGACTATTAGATCTGGAAATTAAGAAATCATTGGTAACTTTAGGGAGGGCAGTTTCAGTTAAATGATGAGACTGGAAGTCAAATAGGTTCCTCAAGGAAAAAAATAGTAAACTAAGGCTTGAACAATGGATTACTCCCAGTATCCATTGCCTTCAATCTTGTTCATGTGTTGCAAAATGGAACTAGAGAAAATCATGAAACGATGCTGACTGGGATACTCTGAAAAATTTGTTACATTTATATCAACTGGGCCTGTAGCAAGACAGTCTTTTCTATCTCCCTAAATAAATAATTATCCTATTCACCACAGTGGCTTTTTCAAATATTTTCATCCCTCCTCAAACCTTCCATGGTACCCTTCCCTTTACCCACTCAGCTGAGAACCATGCCTCAAAAAACAAAACAAAACAAAACAAAACAAGGCCATTTGCTGAGAATTCCCTCTCTCCCTTCTTTTCCTTATCTCATATTACTTAGATGTCTATACTATGATCTCCTTTGCCCTCTGGCACACATTACAAGATGGCTTTTCTCCTTACAGAGGCAAACTCCTTCATATTCAAAAGTGATCCCATTCTACCTGGTCTTCTCCAGCAGCCTGCCCCCTCTACCATTCCCACTTCTCATTAATTTTCCATCTCTTGCCTGTTTACTTGCTGCTTCATTGATGGCTAGAAACATACTCATGCCTTGCTAATCCTTTAAAAACTCTTACTTGATCTCTCCATCTCCACTAGCCTTATCTCCCTTATCTTTCCACCCTTTTATGGCTAAAGTACCTGAAAAAGCCATCTCTAATGTCTTCTTCAGTCCCTAAATATTTCCAATAAACTGAATTTTGCCTCAACCACAAAAAAGCCAGGATTAGAGATAGATACAAATGTAAATTTAGACAGCTCAACCTCAGTCTACACATTAGGAATGATCAGAACATCTATCATTTAAACTCATAATTTTTCATCTAAAATGAATTCCCTAAAAATAAAAAAAGGATCCACATATGGGCCATTATATAACTCTTAGGCTTAAAAATAAACTAATTAAGCTCATTAAAAATAAAGTAATTTACATCCAGGTGTTATAAGCACATATATCTTAGACAGATACTTCATTCAAAAGAACAATGAGTTAGGGCCAGAACTGAATGGGTACATACACATATACATAAATATCTATAAACAAACACATATATACACTCATACATACATATAAGACTGTACTATGCATATTTTTATTTGTCATGTCTTTCTCTGGAGATGAACAGCATCTTCCTTCATGTCCAAGTCTTTCTTGTTTTTCTAAATCAACCAGCTCATCATTTCCTATACCACAGAAGTATTCCAACACAATCATTTTCTATCTGAGAGATTGTCTATGAAAACTTTTCCCCAATTTTCTGCATTCCTTCTATTCTTGGCTATGTTGGTTTTGTTTATACAAGAATTTTAAAAATTTAAAATAACTGAACTTATCCATTTTACACATTAACAATACTCTCACCTCATAATTTAAAGTCTGATGCTGCTGAATCTCCTTCTTTACATCTTGTTTTCCCCTGGTTTCTTTTAAACTCCTGACAGAGGGTTTTTAATAAGTCCTCAAGCTTTTCTCAACATCTTTGACAATCTGAGAATGAAAGAGCTTCTGCATAGGGACCAGAGCAAATTTATACAGCATATACTAAATGTGGCTCCACCACATTGGGTTTATGCGGTGATGGACTAACCAGGTGACAAGGACAAGAATAAGTACCATGATGGCCAGGCACCAATGCTTTGCAATATGTATCACTGAAAGTAGTATCCACATCAATGAGATCACAAAGCCAAAGCATCCCCAGTGCCTTGCACATAATAAATGTTTATTCAATTGAACTAAGTGAACACAATGAGTATATATGATACAAAGTGTTTTTGACAATGAAAGGGAGAAAAGAGGCAGAGTCTAATAATGAAGGATTGTTCAGAATAGGGTAGATTTAAGCAGGTTTACAAGTAGCTACTGGAAAGAAGCAGTAAACAGCTAGCCAGATGGCTAGATGGAAAGACAATGATTGATGGGGTGAGCTCCTGGAGGCAGGAGTGTATAGGATCAAAGCCTGTACCTAGCAAAGAGAAAGGTCACTTCTTTCCAAACAGACATGAGTAAGGAAGGCAAGTATGAGTGAAGATCTAAAAGGTTCTGAGGTATTGAGTAAAAAAGAAAAGGGGAACTCACAGCAGGTGGCCTCTATTTTTTTTTTTTAGTAAAGTAAAAGGCAAAGTTATTTTACTATTGGACAGTGAGTGATAAAGAGGCATTGATTAAAGAGAGTGCATGATTATGGAATTAAAGTCACAAACCCAAATTTAAACTCTATCTTCAGCAATTACTAGGTGTGCCTTAGACAAGTCACGTGGTCTTTCTAAACCTCAACTCCCATGAGTTGAGAAAACAATGAGAAAATAATACCTTCCTCACAGGGTTGTTTGTAAGGGAAGAGTGTATTACATATTTGTAAAGGGATATATATAGCTGTGTTCACACACACACACACACAAAACCTATTATTATTTCGTTATGTACTTGGAGTCAGGAAGATTATTAAGGTTCAAATCTCACCTCAGAGACTTAGCTGTGTGACCCTATGCAAATCATTTAGCTTTTCTGTGTCTGTTTCTTCAACTCTAAAATGGCAGGGTAGACTTGATAACTTGTATGGTCTCTTATTCAGTTCTAAATTTATGATTCTAATTCTATAAAATTAGGGGTATTCAGTGATTTTTACCTAGTTTAGACAAATAAAGGAAAATCTTTCTAAGTGAAATAAAATTGTTACTTAAGTTAGAAAAATACCTCCAATAGTCTACTACCGATCTCTAGTCTCACATCTCCAACTGGCACTGGACATCTCAAAATGGATGTCTTGTAGACATCTTTTAACATGTTCAAAATTTAAAATTTAAAATTTAAATTTTAACGTCCAAAACTGAACTCATTATCTTTCCTAATAATTCCTCCCCTACTTCCAAACTTCCCTATTACTATCCTCCCAGTCACTTGGGCTCACAATCTAGGTATCTGTAATCCCCAATTCCTCATTCACCTTCACAGTTACTACCTCCCCATTCCAATCTGTGGCGAAGTATTTTCAATTCTACCTTCATAATATCTTTCATATATACTCCCTTTTCTCCCCTCAGGCACTACCCAGGTGTCCAGGCCCTCATCACCTCCCACATAGACTACTTGCCTGACGATTAGATGCCCTTGCCTCAAAACAGCTCCCTACTCCAGTCCATCCTTTACCAACTTTTTTTTGGTGATCTTTTTATAAAGCACAGCTCTGACCATGTTACCCCCATCTCTCATTCAGTAAACTCTAATTCCCTATCACCTCTAAGAACAAATATAAAATTATCTATTTGGCATTCAAAACCTTTCATAACTTGGTCCTTCCTACCTTCCCAGTCTTGTTATACCTTACTCCCCTTGCCATATGATCTGGTGATACTAGCCTCCCTGCTGTTCCTTGCATGACATACTCCATTTCTCTACTCCTTCCACTTTCCCTGCCTCTGTTCCTCATATATGAACTTCTCTCCCTCATCTCTGTTTCCTGGATTCCCAGGATTCTTAGATAAAAATCCCATCTTCTGGAAAAAAAAAAACCCACTGTCTTTCCTGGTCCCCCTCAATGCTAGTGTCTTTCTGTTGAGATTATCTGCAGTTTGTTCTATATATGATGTTATTGCCCCTTAGACTGTGATATTCTTGAGAGCAAACTCTATTTTTTGCACTTTTTAGCCCCAGAGCTTAGCACAATGCCTGGCATATGATAGACACATAATGCCTACTGACTTGCAGCAGCAAGAACAGATGCTGACAACCAGTGTAATTAAGATAATACTGAGCTGCTAATTGTGTTAAGTGCCTTTCCCAAATTCCCACCCCACAACTGTGCCACCTTAAGTTATATAGTACATACTTTCCAATTGTAAACTTTTCCACTGTAAACTCCACTTGTCTCTCCATTTCATAGGGTCGATATTCCCTATATGTTCTTCGTTCTGTCTTATCCAGTTTTACATCTGCTCCCCGGTTATCATTCCATGCCTGCTGCTCCCCTCTTTTAGCAGCTCGCTTTTGACCTAAAATATGAAAAAGATAATGTCAGAACACAGTAACTACATCAAAGCAGTACTGAAGTTACCTCTGAGAAGTAATATTAAATTACATCTTTTCCCTTGACAGGAAACAAAGCAAAGTGAATACCATTCAAGAAAACTTGCAGTCAGAAAGACTTGGGTTTAAGTTCTGCCACTGATATTCAGTATTTGTGTGACCACAAGTGAGTCACCTAATCACTCAATGTCCCCAGGCAAACTTCTAAGGCTGTAGGCTACAGATAGGTTGCAGATTTATATCCACAGAAATTTTCTACAAAATGAATCCCCCACACCAATGAAACCATAGGTTCAAACTAAACCCACTAAAACTTTTTTTCAGTTATGTTCTATAATTTGCCACAAGACAAACAAATCCTTTTGTACAAAGTTCTTTAAACAACTATAATAATTCCTTGGCTCATCCATGCTGTAACAGGTATGGTTGAAACAATAACAATAAATGCACCAAATTTCACTAGTTTAAACTACTAAAACATGGCTAGAGTTCGTTTGGAGCAAGTAAATCAAAATAATGTACAAACTATGGTTGATTTCTTGTACTTCATAAAGGATACACTTAATGGGTAGAACCCAACTAACATGTTGATTACAACTATTAAGAACAACTAAAATTACCAGTGAGCCAGTAAATATTTTTATTAAGATTTTTTGGTCTTCAATGAAATTTACATATGTGAAATTCTGCTCCTCATACATGAACTGAAACTGAGTTTGCCACTTCACACATTCAAAAGAATTTCAGGACTTTGAGAAGTTCTATTATTCCAGTCCTTTATTCAAAGATGGCTCTAAACTGAAAGCTAAGAACATAAAAACTGGCAAAAACACATCTATTTTAATAAGTCAAACTCTTAAAAAAAAGCTTCATTTTATATGTCAAGTTTATTGAATGTTCATTGATTAGTAGGTGTCTTCCATTCATATCTTTTAACTCAGCTCTAATTACATATAATTTTTTCTTCTATTAAGATGTTAATATAAAAATTGAATATTGAATTGATTTGAATATTATAGCAAATTGAATTGAATAGTATAGTTAACTATTTTGAACTGTTGGAATGCTTCTCCAGAATATTTATATTATACATCGTAGGAAGCATTTCAATGAGAGTTTGATTATAAACTAACTTGTTCCATGTAAAACTCTAAAGACCAGATGTAAAAATAATAGTTCTAACAAATTATAAGATTCAACTTTCAGTAAAAAAAAAAAACCTAGCAAATATATATACTTAGTGCCACGGAAAATGGAGGTAAGTTAAGTCCCTGTCCAAAAAATAACATTTCCTGATGTTAAAATATGAAATGTTGCTACTACAATAGTTTGTTGAAATTAGATATATCATAGACTTAAATTCAATTTGCAAGGGCTGCAATATGCCTCATTCCTGAAAATGTTTTAAACAGATTTCTATCTTGAAACAGTTATAACCTAAGTTCATGACATAGTTGGTACCATAGGAAATACTGCTATCATAAATATATTATTACAGTTTTGTTGAAGAGCCAGAAGACTAATGAAAAACCTGGTTAGAATACTGAGAAATTGCATACAATGCTAGCTCATCTAGCACATAATACTAAAACAGAAAGAGATACCATGTAGACTGAAGGTATAAGCCTTGGTATGAGTATCAAAATGAATTAATTAACAAGTAGGAAAATAATTGTTCTAAAATGAGTTTTAGATTGAGGATTGATTTTGAACACAAATAGTTATCAGACATGCAGTAAGAACATAAGACATAATCTGAATTTTTCTTAACATGAACTCAGTCATTTTAATGCACTTTAAAATTAAATATAGGTAGAGGGCCAATTAACTATGATTTTTAAAAATACCAGTTGCCTAGAGAATTCTCACAGGAATTTGGACAATATTCTTCTCCTACTTCTATATATGTATATATGTGTGTGTATACATATATAGAGGGGGAGGGGACAAATGGGGGTAAGTGACTTGCCCAAGGTCACACAGTTAGTAAGTGTCCCACTCCAATACATTTGAAAGGACATCAAGTTATTAGAAAATTCATTTAAATAAAAAATCATGTAGTTTTATAACTGTCCTCACTGCCAAAAATCTTGTCCATTTTCTAAGTGCTTGCTGTTTTCTAACTGGATGAAATACAATGTATTATAATGGTTTCTTCCTGCCTTCAAAATTCTAAAAGATGCATATTATCAGTGGTTGCAATTTTGAAAATACAGTATTAAGAGTTGACTGTGGCAGAATCCAGCTCCTTTCTCTATGCTGGATCAGCAACTGTGAGTACATAATGCAAACCTTGCATTTCACAGTCCTTTTCAATAAAGGGCTAGCACATGCAATTTGATCACTGATCAAAGAATAAGACAAGCAAGTTCATACAAAAGGGACTAAATAAATAGTATTTACAACAATTTTCTGGCAAAAATCAAGTTTTTAGTTTAACGACCATATCATGGAATTTCCTATAGTTATAGTAACTAAGGGAATTTAGGATTGAAGCAAGAACTTTGAAAACCTCAAGAAACAAGGTCCACTTACATGAGTGTACATTTACTAGTTCAATACATGATCAATGATTTATACAAAAAAAAAACCCAACATTAGGTGAAAAACATTAAAATCCTTTGATTTGTAATTTCTTGTCCACATTAAGTTTTCACATACAAAAATGTTCTACTGAAGTGAAAATTCAGAGTGTAAGCCCAACGCCAGATACTCTAATAATATTCCAGAGCTATAAACTTGGTCTTTGCATTTTCGTACCTATTACACAAAAGTTTGACATGTTAATTTCACAAAAAGAAACAAATAATTTGATTTCTTCCTGGAACCCAAGATATTCCTAAAGGAACACAAGCAGTCAACCAAAACTCTTTAAAAATGGATTTCATAAGAATTTTGGAAGTAATAATAGCGAAAATTTCCTAGACAGAGGAAAAGAAACTACAAAAGCAGTTAGTGATTTTTTAAAGTAAAAAATATTTTTAACCATATTGGTGAGATACCTCTAAATATAAAGTTTCATACTAACAGCAGGGGGCCAAGAACACAAATTTTCATATGCTGGAATAACATATAGAGAAAGAAAAAGAACTTAAAATGTTTTTAATTCAAGAAAAATCTATATTAGCAAAGTTTCATTTAATCATTTGACAATGACCTCAAAGGAACCATGAGACAAAATAGCATATACATAAACACAGCTTTCAAATATCATCCTCTAATTGCCATGCTAAAAATAGTGACATATTTAGACAGTTTTGTAAAGTAGTGTTACTAAGAGCAATTCATTATTATCTAGTGCCTTCAGACAAATTCTTAAAGCTTAAATTAGGACAAATGAGTCAGTGCTATTGATGTATGATTTCTTACCCAAATCCACCTGGGGTCAGCAAAGTAGACAGCATGCCTGCAAATGGATAAATTGAAAAATCTATTCCACTTCACTTTCTTTCATATTGAGGAGACTGCCGCATAAAATCCTCCACTTTTAAACAGAAAGCAAATAGAGTAGCTTTATGCAAAAGTCATAGCCATTGCCTGAATTAGAATGTGCAGAAGCAAAAGTGGTTGTCTTGTTAAAGTTAAAGGTCATCAGTGCAAATTATCAGGTGGCAAGCACAATAATGAAATACATTTTTTGGTTGAAATATTACGATGCCAACCTGGAGTCTCGATTTTCTATTTTGCTACAAAGAAAATAGGCACCTCTACCAACAACATTAGAATTAATTTTAAATATTTTCATGTACTGTGCAGACTCTCTGATATAACAGCAACAGATTGACATAATTCCAAATTTCAAATTCAAAGCAAAAAATGCTTTCAGTTACTTTAAGTCAATTTTATATAATACCAGATGATAACAGAAAACTTTGCATAAGATTATTTAACCCAAGTCATCCCCCACTTAGCACTTTAGCGAACTCTAGGCAGTGATTCAACTTGGATGCACAGCCTTAACAAGTCATCCAGGTACTGGTTCTCAATATCAGGTCGTTCACTACCTAAGATCGACCTAGAATACTTTTAATGCCACTCTTACTATCTTCGATGTTTTCAATACACTATTTAGCTGCTCTACATTACTCCGTTCCTACGGCATCATCATTACCAGGATCTTCCAGATAATCCAGGCTCTAACTTCTGCCCACAGTCTTAAACGTCTCCTTCCTTCCTTTCCCCCTACCGGCATCCTCGCCTCCTAGGGGGTTCCTTTTCTCTCTGTCTCCCAAGGGAAAAAAATTCTCTACTTCCCCGCATTTAAAGCAAAAGAAAGAAAAGCAAAATTTCCCCTCCAAATTGTCGTTGACAGAAAAGAGGAAAGTAATTTCTTTGGGGTGTTCCAGGCACCTGTGTCTTTTACCGCCACACCTCACCCTTCTAACCTTCCAAACCCACCTTTGACTTTCTCCTAGCTTTTCAGAGGGATGAGAGGGAGAATGGAATGGGAGAAAGTACAAAAATGACGTCCCTCTTTCCCATTTTTCTCCCAACTTCCTCCTATCACCATCTTTCTTTAGTGTTTCCACTGCAGCCGTAATATTTCCCTGCTACCGTGGGGGTAAGGCGGTGGGGTGGAAAAGAACGGGAAACTAAAGGATGTGCTCATTAAAAGGGGAAATGGCTGAACAAATTATGGTATATGAATGTAATGGAATACTATTGTGCCGTAAGAAACAATAAAGGGGACGGGGAGAGTTTCAGAGAAACCTGGGAAGATTTATATGAACTGATGCACAGTAAAGTGAGCAAAACCTGAAGAACGCATAAAGTAACTGTGACATCGTAAAGACGAACAACTTTGAAAGAGTTAAGAACTCTGGTCAACACACGGGCCAACTATGATTCCAGAGCCCCGGGATGGTGAGGAGCTCGGGGCGCACAATGGCCAACGCGGGAGGTTTTGCTAGACTTTGCATATCTGTTTACGAGGCTTTTGGGGGGGTTGGTTTTTTCTTTCTACCAGGGAGCGGAGCGAAGAGGAAAGAAAGTCGGCAGATTTTTGTTAACTAAAAAAGAAAAAAAAATTAGATTGTAAAAATCTCCCGTAGCTAGCCCGGGAGGGAGGAAACGTGGGCGTACCGGGCGGCTGCGGGCCTCCCCCAAAGCTGTCTGGCTGGGAGAAGGGGGAGGAGAAGATCTTGCGGTCTTTCTGGGACTCCCTCCGGCCGCTGCCGCCGCCACTGCCGCCGCCACCGCCGCCTCCACCGCCGCCGCCGCCGCCGATGCCGATGCTGCCGCTGCTGCCGCTCAGTCTAAGGCCCGCAGCCCCGGCCGAGGCGGGTCTACGGCCCCCGCCGCCCCCGCCGCCAACGCCGCCGCCGCCCCCGCCGCCGCCGCCGCCGCCGCCTCCCGCAGCTCCCGCCGCTTCGTCGCGCTTCTTGCGCTGCTGCTGCTGCTGTCGCTGCCGCTGCCGCTCGGCCTCGCGCAGGATGTCGAACGGGTCCGATTCGTCGTCCAGCAGCTGGTGGAATCGGTTGGCAACCGCGCAGCCGAAACTCTCCTGCATCACGGAGGTGGCGGCTGCGGCGGCGGCCACCGGACTGCCCAGAGCCCCCTTCATGGTCCGCTCCCTCCTTCCCTCGACTGCCGCCGCAGCCGATGCCAGTCTTTAACGGAGCCGGGAGCTCAACTCCATCCCGCAGCCGCCACCGCCGCCGCGATAGCCCTCAGCCCTCCGCGGTCCCCAGCCCACTGCCCTCACCCCCCCCCACAGCCAGCCTCCCCCGTTCCCCCACCAGCCGCCGTAGATGTCCCCGCTTGTGAGGCCCCGCCCACCGACCAATCAATGGGGTTGGTCACGCCCAGACCCTCCGTCATGGCCAATTGCATGCCTTCTCCTGTCTCGTCACGCGAACTTTCCGCCCAGCCTCAGCCCGTCTACCCAGCCAGAGGGGAGGAGGTATTGACTATGGGGGCGGTGCATGTTGGCAGTAAAATAGAGAAGCGTGGTCTTAGGTGGGTCAGACTGGTTCCTCCCACTAGTGTGGTCCAGCGTTATTGACATTTCTTTAATGAAGAATGGTGGGTGGACTCGAGACTGCTGACACCTCAGTGGCTTTAATGAGTGGTGGTTTTTTGTTTTTTTTAATGTTCATAAAAGTTAAGAGGGAAAAAAGTACTGCACTAAGATCTGAGTTTCACTGGTGCAAGGATGTTATAACATTGTAGTAGGGGCAGCTAGGTGGCTCAGTGGAAAGAGCACCGGCCCTGGAGTCAGGAGTACCTGAGTTCAAATTCGACATCAGACACTTAACATTTACTAGCTGTGTGACCCTGGGCCAGTCACTTAACCCCAATTGCCTCACTAAAAAGAAATTTAAAAAAATAATAACATTGTAGTAACTGTCAGGTCTGGTGGATTGTAGAGTTAAGGGCCCTTCCAGTCCCTGAAACCGATCCAATTTCTTCGGTGCTGGCCAACCACTTTCTTTATCCTTCCAAGGTAACAATTGAACCAATCTGGCAATTTACGGCAAGTGCGTGTAATCTGTGTGTATTCACGGCTTCATCCTGGAGAAAATGTCTCCTCATTTGTTTCCCTTCTCTTTCACCCTAGGTTACAACAGTCTGGCGTTTCTCTGCCCCTGTTCCTAAACAGTGAAAATTAGTTCTGGAAGAAATCACAAAACCGAGCCTACCTGACCTCAACTGAGCCTAGGACCACTACTTGGCAACCCTTTTATTTATCTCTTATTCAATCGAATCCACCACAGTGGTTATTCCTAATCTCTTAAATACCCAGCGTTACCAATTCCAAGGAAATGACCTTGTTTCTTTTACTAAAATAGTAGGAGCCATTCATTCACTCAACAAGCCCTTTATTAAATAACTATGTGTCAAAAAGAAGGCTGAGAGCTTTCAATAATCCCTCCCTCCCTTTTACTCCCCCTAAAGCTTTCAATGTTTTCATTCACTATTTAGTACCAAGGGTTGAAATGATCTTCCTATTTGCCAGGCCTAACCATTTTAACTACTCCTTTATTCTTGGTCACAACCATTTCCAGGTGCAATCTGACCTTTACTTCATTGGTCAGCCGCAATTTCTCTCACGTATCTTCTATCTCTCCCTCTCTCCTGCCTCCTTTTTCCTAGATTGTAATACCATCATTCTATGAAATTGCTCTCTCCAAGGTCATCAATGACTTCCTTATTGCTTATTTTCAGAACTCAACTCTTTTTACCTCTGCAGCATTTGACACTACAGCATGAATTTTCTTATCAATGCCACTAGCTATCAATATAACAAAAAATTAGAATATGGGTTTATTACAGTGTAAGGCCTACCCCACCCTCAGTTGATAGGGAATGGCATCATTCACAATTCAGCAAGCAATTTTATACATTATATGAAACAAAAATATGGCTGTTCATTACAATGCAACAGGCCATGCAAAGAAAAAAAAACTATTATACTTGTTAAAGAAAATATATTATTAGCCTCAGGAGATAGATAAGATATGTGTCATTGGTAGTGGGGTGATTAAAATTATATGGGGTTGCCCTCTAATTGTCCCAAGTTTTAGGGAAAATTAGCTGGGATTCCAATATATTGCTACTTAGAAAGTAGAGGCTACTGCACCAGTTTTGGAGCATTAAGCATTTATTAAAGCCTATTAAATATTAGTAAAGATAGAGCACATGACTCAGAAAGTTAAGAAGGAAAGTGGGGAGTGAGAGTGGGCTGCATATGCTCCCCTCAAGTTCCAAAACCTAGAGCAAGATGAGCAAGTGTAAGTGTAAGATGAGGTCAGGAGGAGAGGTGACTCTTCCATACTGCTCAAAGCTAATTGGCTAGCATCATTCAAATCTATAGGTTTACTGGATTTGAGGGTGGTTTGGCGCAGTAAGTGCTGATGTCAAAGTACAGAGAGAGGGGAAAAAGCTTTCAGGTAGGTGTGGTTTTGAGTTAGCTAACTTCCTGTGGGTAGTCAGCAAGGACATTCTACATTTCCCTTGAAATTCTCCTGACTCTGGGCTGACCTTAAGAAAGGTCAGCCAGGCTCTCTGGGTCTCATAGAACCCCATTATTTTCTCAAGAGAAGTATAGCCAGTTCAACTAAATCAAAGTGGACCTACGTGTCAGATTAAATAAAGGGGACATTCCAGACACTCTGAAATCTTCATTTACCAATAAGTCTTTCTTTACCAATTTGAAAAGGAAAAAAATGACTGAAGGAAACCAGATGCTGCCAGTGTCTTGCAGGGGTCATGTACAGCAAGATGGATAATAAAGAACAAAATGGAGTCAGTTCTCCCCAAAATTCACTTTCAACAACACTGACTATTGGTCCTTGATAATTATTTTTTTCCTTGGTATTTATTAAGCTACACAGCTTTTCTGTTATGTTTCTGATTGTTCCTCCTCAGTCTCCTTCCCTGGCTTCTATGAAAACATACATATACCCACATTCACATACTTATTTTATGAGAATATACCCCTCCTAGTCCTATATTACTTCAAGGTTCCAGATACAGACTGAACATGGCACTGGACTACTACATTATTTGTAGTTGACACTTATATAGCACTTTAGGGTTTGCAAAACGCTTTTACATAGACTTCTACATTTGAGCCTCACAGCAACCCTGGGAGTTAAATACCACAGGTATTCCAAACTCCCATACTCCACCCACTTCTTTATGCTGCCTCAACATTTGTCATTTTTACCTAATACATCACACTATTGTATCACATTGATTATGCAGCCCACTACAATCCACAGATCTTTTTCCTAGGCAAGTACCTAGGAAGACCTGCCCTATCTTATATTTATGAAGTTGATTTTTCTTAATACAAGTATAAGAATTTACATATAGCCTCATAAAATTAAACCTTATCACTTTTGTCCTCAAGTTCAAAATCTTTGCAGTGTTTAATTCATCCAATATGTTAACTATTCATCCTAGCTTTGTGTCATTTGCAAATTTCATAAACATGCTATATATCTCCTTACCCAAGTAAATTATAAGAATGCTAAGTATATGGAACTTAACCTTGGAGTACTCCACTAGAGACCTCCCAAGCTAACGTAAAAATATTAATTACTCTTTGGGTAGGGGCATTCGATTTGTTCTAAATCCACCTGTACTACTGTACTATCATCTAGTCTCTCTGTCTCTCTCTGTGTCTCTGTCTCTGTTTGTCTCTGTCTCTCCGTCTCTGTCTCTCTCTCTTGTCTTCAAAGATAGTGTAGTACCAGTCTAGTAGGCCTGGGCCCAGTTAGGCATTCTCTGGCCATGAGGAGGACACTCTGACTATGAGAAATAATACAGTTGATTAGCTTGCTGGGGCTAGTTAGAGATTAACTCTTTCCTTGGAAAGGCAAAGCAGTTAATTAACCAGGTTGTGGTTAGTCAAACAGATAATAAAGCAGACATGTTAGGGACACCCAAAAAGCTGGGCACCTTGAAATTTATAGCATGAGCTTAGTTGGGAGCCAGTCATGTTTGCTATATGATTAGGACCAGGTAGTAACAATAATCTCAAGTTAGAAATGTGGGATTTTTATTATTCATGTATCCTACTCCTTAAATAGCTAGCATCATCATTTTCCAAACTGCTGTAACTTTTCAGTCCTAAGTCTCCCCCCCCCCATAAAACTATTACCTTCTCCTTTGTTCAGGGAGTTGAAGTTTAGACTTCTTCTCCCCACCATACCTCTATGCACTGAATAATCAAAACTTTTACTTAAATTTTTATTGGATTGTGTGGGTGAGTAATTCTTTGAATGAGGAATATTTTTAGACCCAGTTTAGTGGTGACAGATAGTATGAGAAATTTTGTCATAAGTTTTTTCTAAAACCCAGGTAAATGATGTCTCTATAGCATTCCTCCAATATAAAAACCTAATAATACTGACAAAAATAGTTGACCTATTCTTGATTAAGCCATGTTGGTTGTTCATGATTGCTATTTTCTTTTCTAACTATAATAACAGCTTCTAGAATTATGTCAGGAATCAAAATAAAAGGTTGCAGACTTTATTCTCTTCCATTTTTTCGGTAAATCACTCTAATATTTGGCCTCTTTAGATCATTCAGGATCTCTTCTAGTCTCCAATATCTTTCAGATATCATTGACTATTATAGTAGTCATGCATACCTATAATTTCTTGGTTCTAAAATGGGATATACTTGATCTACATGGTGAGATGAAGATGGGATCTAGTTTAACGTGAAGTACAATTCATTTGGGCTGGTGATGAACTCATCAAAAGCAATTATATGTATTTTTACAATCTCCTTGCTTATCTTAGTTATCAACTTTAAATCACTTTTGTTTTGTCTTTTCTGATCCAAAGATCATTTTTCTTGGTAAAGAAAACAGAAAGAAAAAGTTGAGTAGTTTTTGCTTCTCTTGTTGCATTTTCTGTCTCATTTTGATTAGCAGTCCTCTTTCATCATCTTCTTTTTTCCCAGTATAGCAGAAAAGCAAAATAAAAAGAATTCCCTTTTCTTCTCACTTTCCTCACCAAACCTTAGCTCATTCAGCATTCCTGGTACTATTATTATAGGATTATGGGGAGCCACTAGGGAATGAAGTGGATAGAACAGCCAGCCCTGGAGTCAGGAGGACCCGAATTAAAATCCCTCCTCAGATAACTTACTAGTTGTATGACCCTAGGCAAGTCACTTAACCCAGACTTTCTACAAAAAAATAGGACTGGGGCAGCTAGGTGGTGAAGTGGATAGAGCAATGGCCCTGGATTCAGGAGTACCTGAGTTCAAATCCGGCCTCAGACACTTAATACTTACTAGCTGTGTGACCCTGGGCAAATCACTTAACCCCAATTGCCCTGCAAAAAAAAGCAAAAAACAAAACAAAACAAAATAGGACTATGACATACTTTTTGTATTTATTCTGTTATCTGACTTGTACTATCTCTTGCATATACATTTTAAAAAATCTAAGTGGGTTGCTGTGTTTACAATGCATTCATATTATCTTTTTTTTTTTTGAAAACTCCTTTCTCTGCCTCATTAGAATTGTTTCTCTTTGTATCTGAGTATTTCGTTCTTGAACATTCACTGGCTCTATAGAATTTTAATCTAAGGGATTGGCAGATTGCCACCCTTTCTATCACTTATCTTCAGCCTCTCCCTGTCTGTTGGCTGCTTCCCTACTGCCTACACTTACCTAAAAGACTATTATATGGATAAATCACATAGGGCAAGCATTCACATGGTGGTAAGAAGAAACAACATAAGAACACTGTCAAGGTCACTCTTAAGAACTTTGAAATTGATTGCATGACATTGGAGACACCAGCACAGAACTGCCCAGCATGGCGTGCCCTCATCAGACCAGATGCTGTGCTCTATGAGCAAAGCAGAATTGCAGTAGCTCAAAAGAAACATGAGATGCGCAAATTTACAGAATCAACCCAAATGTTCACATGTACTATTTGTGCCTGACCTGGTGTAGAGCATTCTAAACTTGTATTGGTCTGATCAGCCACAGTCCAACACATTGTAACTTGACTCTAACATAGTCTTTCAAGAATGAAGGACAACTAGCAACCAACTGCCTATGAACATGCCCATGTGTCCCTCCCCCACCCCATCCTTAAAAACAAAACAAAACAAAAACACCTTTCACAAGATCCCTAGTAGCTGTCATACCATATCTCTTCTCCCTTTTGTAGCCAAGCTCCTTGAGAAGGGTATCTACAATTGGTGGCTTTACTTCCTTTCATCGCAATCTCATTGACTCTCTACAGTCTGGCTTCAACCAAAATTGTTTTTTTGGGGCAGCTAGGTGGTGCAGTGGATAGAGCACCAGCCCTGGAGTTAGGAGGACCTGAGTTCAAATCTGGCCTCAGACACTGAACACTTACTAGCTGTGTGACCCTGGGCAAGTCACTTAACCCCAATTGCCTCATCAAAAAAAAATATGGAGGATCTCAAAATTGTTCTTTCAAAAGTTACTATATAATCTCTTAATTGCTAAATCTAATGGTTCTTACTCCTTCCTTCTTGATCTCTGAGTAGGTTTTGATGCTGTCAATCATCATCTTCTTGAAATTCATATTAGTTTTTCGTGACACTACTCTCTGGTTCTCCTTCCACTTATCTCACCATTCCTTAGTCTCTTTTGCTAAGCTATCTACCTAGGTCACACCCACAAACTAGGTAGACACCTGTGGTTATCCCACAGGGCTCTGTTCTGGGCCCTCTCCTCTTCTGTCTTTATAATATTTTATTTGGTGATCTCATTAGATCCTATGGATTCAATGAGCATGTCTATGCCAATGACTTTTTTCATTTTTAATATATTTTATTCACCCCTCCCCCATTACAGGGTAAAGCAATTTAAAAACAGTTATTTTTTTTTAAAGTTTTGAGTTCCAAATTCTATCACTCTCTCCCTCCCTCCCCTCTCCTCTCCCTGCTATGATAAGCAATCAGATATAGGTTATACATATACAATCATGTAAAACATTTCCATTTTAAATAAGATTTTAATTTAATTTAGAATTTTAATTTTCCCAAATTATATGCTAAAACAATTTTAACATCAATTTTTTAAGCTTTGTGTTCCAAATTCTCTTCCTCCCTCTCCACCCCACTTAAGAACGCAGGCAATTCAATATAAATAATACAAAAACATTTCCACATTAATGATTTTGTACAAGAAGACTGAAATATAAAAGAAAAATAATGAAAAAAGTGAAAATAGCATGCTTCAGTTTATATTCGGACAGTATCAGTTTTTTCTCTGGGGGCAGATAGTATGCTTCCTCATGAGTTCTTTGGGATTGTCTTGAATCATGTTGCCGAGAATAGATGTCATTCACAGTTCTTCATTGTACAATATTGCTGTTACTGTGTACAACATTCTCCTGCTTGCATCACTTTGCATCAGTTCATGTAAGTCTTTACTGGTTCTTCTGAAATCATCCTGTTTCTCATTTCATACAGCACAATAATAGTCCATCACAATAATATGCAACAGCTTGTTTAGTCATTCCCCAGTTGATTAGCATCTTCTCAATTTCCAATTCTTAGCCATCACAAAAAGAGCTGCTATAAATATTTTTGTACAGATAGGTCCTTTTTCTTTTTTTTTTTTTGATGTTTTTGGGATATAGACCTAACAGTGGTATTACAGGATCAAAGGGTATACATAATTTTATAGTCCATTGGGCAAAGTTCCAAATTGCTCTCTAGAATTGTTGGATCAGTTCATAGCTCTACCCACAGTGCATTAGTGTATCCTAGCTTTCTCAATATCCCCTCCAATATCCATCATTTCCCCCTTTTTGTCATATAGCTAATCCAATAGGTATGAGGTGGTACCTCAGAGTTGTTTTAACTTTCTTTTCTCTAATCATTAATGATTTAGAACATTTTTTCATATGCCTATAGATAGCTTTGATTTCTGTGTCTGAAAACTGTTCATAGCCTTTGACAATTTATCAATCGAGGAATGACTTGCATTTTTATAAATTTGATTCATTATATATTTGAGAAATGAAGCCTTCTGAAGAGATACTAGTTGTAAAAATTTCCCCTAGTGTTTTGCTTTCCTTTAAATTTTGATTGCATTGGTTTTATTTATACAAAACCTTTTCAATTTTACATAATCAAAATTATCTATTTTATATTTTGTAATGCTCTCTATATTTTCTTTGACCCTAAATTCTTCCCTCAACCATAAATCTGACAGATAAACTATTCTATGCCCTCCTAATTTGCTTATAACATCACTCTTTATGTGTAAATTATTAAATGAATATCTGGACCACCTGGATTGGATGGAGGTACCTTATTATCCAGAAGTATTTTTTATGAAACCCCAGGTTAATGGGAGTAAAATGTCCTTCAACTGAACTCTGAACTTGAACCCAGATAGCTAGCAGATAAAAAGACCCTACCTAGTGACTTCTTTTTCCTCAGGATAGTAAGTCCCTATCTTATGGTAACATATGGGCATCCTAATCCTTGCCAAACCCTTTTTTGGAATCCTGTAAACTTATCATGATGCTTCTGTATTCCCTCCATACTTGATATAACTGAAATTGTTAAACTGCTTTTTGCTTCTGGGTTGATTTCTGTATCATACTATTGAAACTGACAACACCCTGTAATCAGTGAACTAAAATCATATGTACTCTCAGAAATGGGGAGTCCCCCGAGCTTCTCTCTTAGGAGGGAAGTCTCCATATGATCATGTTGTGTTATCTTTCTTCTTGGGACAATATATCAAATTGATATTATGGTTTTTTTCTGTCTCTCTGATCTGTTTCGTAGGAAGACAGGTATCATGTTCACTGATCTGGTTCATTTTGTAGGAGATATTATAAGATATTATAATTTCTCTGATCTGCTTATTCATTTTGTAGGAGAGATTGAATATTATTTCTCTGATCTGTTTGTAGGAGACAGGCAGATACAAAACTATATTTTAATATGCAACAGAAACATGTACCCATTTTGACCTTATCTTGATATACAATGTGAGATATTGATCTATACCTAGTTACTGTCATAGTGTTTTCCAGTTTTCTCAGCAGTTTTTGTCAAATAATGAGTTTTTGTTCCAAAAGCCTGGATCTTTGAGTTTATCATATACTAGATTATTATGGTCTCTCACTACTGTGTCTTGTGTGCCTAATCTATTCCACTGATCCACCACTCTATTTCTTATCCAGTGCCAGATTATTTTGAGGACTGCCTCTATATAATACAGTTTGAGATATGGCATAGCTGGACTACCTTCCTTCACGTTTTTCATTGATTCCCTTGATATCCTTGACCTTTTGTTCTTCCAAATAAATTTTGTTATTATTTTTCTAAATACTGATGATTTTCAAATCTATTTATCCATCCCTAACCTCTCTGCTGACCTTCAGTCTCACATTTCCACTTGCCTATCAGTCATCTCAAACTGGATATCCCCTAGATATTATTAAATTCAACGTGTACAAAACTAATCTCATCATTAACCCTACAAATAATCCCTTCTTCCTAACTTCCTTATTACTTTTGAAGAGAAGAAACATTCTTTCTCAATAGTATTTTATTTTTCCCAACTACATGTAAAGATAGTTTTCAACATTCATTTTTGTAGTTTTTGAGTTCCCAATTTTTCTCACTTCCTCACTCCCTCCCCTGTCCCTTAAGACATCAAGCAATGGGATATAGGTTACATACGTAATACAATCATGTTAAACATATTTTCACATTAGTCATGTTGTGAAAGAAGAATCAGAACAAAAGGTGAAAATCACAAGAAAAAAACCCAAAAAACACAAAAAAGTGAAAATAATATGCTTCTATCTCCTTTAGACTCCATAGTTCTTTCTCTGGATGTAGACAGCATTTTTCATCATGAGTCTTTTAGAATTGCCTTGGATCATTGTATGCTGAGAAGAGCTAAGTCTATCATAGTTGATCATTGCACAGTGTTGTTACTGTGTACAATGTTCTCCTGGTTCTCTTCACTTCACTCAGCATCAGTTCATGTAAGTCTTTCCAGATTTTTCTGAAATCTGCTTCCTTATGGAAGAAACATTCTTTTTACCAGTTTGCTTGCTGGGTCTCCAGACCTCCAGAGGAAGAGAAGAAAAACCATTCCATGTCGAAAGGTCTGCCAATAGTCTGCTGGTTGATCTGCCATAATTTTCTCCCCACTCTGGTCCAAATTCTAGTTAGCTATCAAAGTGAATTCCCTAAAGTGCAGATCTGATCAACTCACACTCCTCCTATTCAATAAACTCCAGTGGTACCCTCTCACTTCTAGGATCAAATGTCAAATCCTCTGCTTTACAGTCAAATTCCTTCATAACCTGCCTCCCTCATCTTTCCAATCTTCTTATATCTTATACACTCATCTACTCTATGATTCAGTATTACTAGCCTTCTAGGTGCACCTCCAACAAAATACTCTATCTTTCTACTCCATAATTTCACTGGCTTTCCCCCATGCATAGAATGCTTTCTCTCTATATCTCTCCCTTTGGACTTCATGGTTTCTTTTAAGTGTCAGATAAAATTCCACCTTCTACAGTAAGTCTTTCCTGAGCCTTCTTAATTGTAGTGCCTTTTCCTCAGGTGCTTTTCCAATTTATCCTGTATGTATCTTGTTTGTAAGTAGGTGTTTGCATATTTTCTCCCCAATTAGATTGTGAGCTCTGTGAGAAAAGAGATGATTTTTTTCGGCCTTTTTTTTTTGTGTCTCCGGTACTTAGTGCAGTGCCTCGTATACAATAGGCATTTATATATATATATATATTTGTTTTTGTGGGGCAACGGGGGTTAAGTGACTTGCCTGGGGTCACACAGCTAGTAAGTGTCAAGTGTCTGAGGCTGGATTTGAACTCAGGTTCTCCTGAATCCAGGGCTGGTGCTTTATCCACTGCGCCATCTAGCCACCCCCTACAATAGGCATTTAATAAATGTTTATTGGCTTGTTGATTGAACTAAGGAAGCAGCAAAATAAACCGATATAAAGTGTCAGGAAATATTATTTTCTATGGCCTGGCTATGTCAGAGCAAACTGTAGGAGCACATCTATTACTCTTTTTTTGGGCAGGGCAATGAGAGTTAAGTGACTTGCCCAGGCTCACACAGTTAGTTAAGTGTCAAATGTCTGAGGCTGGATTTGAACTCAGGTACTCCTGAATCCAGGTATTTAAAAGGATATATTCCCAATAATGGACTTGTTGAGTGAAAGGGTATAATTATTTTTGTAATTTATTGTATACTGCTCAACTGTAAATTTATAGAATCTTTTTGGATATCATTTTTACTAACAAAAAAAATGAGTCTACCAGTTTCCCGACAATCCTACCTATGCTGTTTCATTGTTTTTCATTATTTTTTGCAATTTAATACGTATGACATGGTACTTTGAAGTTGTTTTAATTTTTTGTCTTTGATTATTAGGAAAGCAGAGCATTTTCTAAGCCATTGACATTTAATAAGTTCTGTATTTTTCTTAATGGCAATTTCATTCTTAAGAAAAAATGAATGGGAATTTTATTATCATGAACAAGAAATAACTGTTTTTTTGAGATGAAAATGGTGGGACCCTTGGGGAAAAGTAACCAAGACAAGGAGAGTGTCATGGGGTGCAAGCACCCCAGAATTTCTCTGGGGCACATCAAAGAACCTTCTCCTTGAGAAACTAAACCAGAGGACAGATAACGCCTAGAGAGATAAACTGAACCAAATTGGACTGAGCTCCCTTCGGATTCCTACCCTTCATTCTGGTCTCCCTTACCCTGGGGAGATAAATTTGGGTGTGGCTGCGGCCTCTGTGTTCTGAAGAGGGATCCGTAGCCACCCCTCACCCAATTCCTCTAGTCACTAACCAGTGGGGGATGGTCCTCCACTCCTCACCCAATTCCCCCAGCTACTACTAGTGGGGGATGGTCTTCTCTCACTAAAGGAACTTTTCACGGGCAGATGGTCCACCCCCATCAGTCCTCTATAAAAGTACCTTCCAGTCTCCTGTTCGAGGAGATTTGGTACCTCTGAGCCATATGCTTTGTGCCTGTCTCCCCATGAGAAGTCTAAGGATTTCTTCCATGGTTTCCCTCCCCCCACTCTTCCCTTCCCTTGGCCCTAAATAAACTACCACCTTATTCTAACTACTTTTTGTGTGCAAGAGGGTGTAATTCTTTAAAGAGGAATTCCTAAGAACCCCATCCCCTAACCAACCCCATACCCCATTTCCCCCATATCAGAGAGGAAATCTGGGCATACTCTGGCATTCATCACAGAGAGAGCAGATTCCAAAGGGTTCAGAGGTAATGACCTTGAGTTTTCTTAGTTCTAACAAGCATTAATGATGGTGCTTACCATCTCTCTGAAAGAGTAATAGATGTTGGGGTAGTTAGGTGGCGCAGTGGATAGAGCATCAGCCCTGGATTCAGGAGTACCTGAGTTCAAATCCGGCCTCAGACACTTGACACTTACTAGCTGTGTGATCCTGGGAAAGTCACTTAACTCCCATTGCCCTGAAAAAAAAAAGTGTCATTTTAGACATGCAACTTCTTCTAGATTTAGGCAAAATATTCTCTCTTGAGAGTACATAGGCTACAGCAACCTCAAAGGAATTATAAAATTCTAAGAAATTAATTTGGTCTAACAGAGTCACTGTATCTGAAAACGGGCAGAGGAATATAGACAATACAACATGGTTCCTAGCAGATGTTTAACTAATTCCATCAAGAAAGGCCAGCAATTAGCAGAAGACTCAGAAATTCTTGGATCCTCCACAGGACATGGACTTGGGAGCTGGAACAAATGGAATTGCTAACACCTGATGTTTTTCTGTAAGCAAAGTAAGTTCCAGCGTGGAGCAAATCTTTGTGCCCCACTCATCATCTTGCTTTCTTTCTCTACCTTAGTCTTTTCAGCACACGTTTCTCTTTTTTAAAAAAAGACAAGTAGAAGAACATTTAATGAGATTATTAAATTTAGTCATTCCACTATCAAAATTATACCAAACTGCCTTTTAACTTTCATTTAACTATACTGTCTGGTTGAGCAAATATAGCATTTAAAATATACTCAAACTCACAACTAAATTTATATTATAAAAAAAGAAGTCTCTGAAAGCTAAACAAAGTAAAATAATATTTTTTTATTATACATACACTAAAACTACATACTTTGGTAATAATCAAATTTCCATACACACTGAATGCTTCATAACAAAGCACTTTTAAAAATTAGAATATAAACACAACTTTCAGAAGAAACCCCCATTCCCAAAAAAGATGCATATAAATTAAATTCTTTAAGTTAAACCATGTTTTAAACTAGGATTCACAATTTAAAATAATCATGTGATAAATCCTTCCATAATGTGAAAAATGCTTCATGAAATCCAGTTTTACTCTATTCTGTCTGCCTATCATTTTTCTTTAAGCAGTGCATAATTTGTAACCTTAAGTTCAATCAGAAAATTATGGTTGTTAAGTGAGGAAAATAATGGTAGTAGTGGTTAAATTCACTAAGGACTCAAAAGAGGAGGCAAGTATATTCCATTGGTCTACTACTTTAATGTTCCAAGTAGCTGCTAAATTTGACAACTAATCAAAATGCCAATGCTCTAAAAAGAATTATAATCTAGGGCAGCTAGGTGGCGCAGTGGATAGAGCACTGGCCCTGGAGTCAGGAGTACCTGAGTTCAAATCCGGCCTCAGACACCTAACACTTACTAGCTGTGTGACCCTGGGCAAGTCACTTAACCCCAATTGCCTCACACACAAAAAAGAATTATAATCTAAATTTATCTCAGAATATCTAAATAAAAAAGGCAAATCGTAAATAAAGAGACCTAATATGTGTCCTTCTTTTTCCTTGCCATGCATACAATTGAAATATCGAAAATAAGTCACTTGGTTACTATGCAATTTCCTTTGGACTCCATAGATACTGATACAACGCCAAAAAAAAAAAGTTTAAATGATACTCTCCAAAGAATACAAAATTTCAGTTCATAGACACACAGAACAACTATGGACATGTGGATTGCATACTTCTGTGGCAAAGAAACTTAAATCCATTCTGCTGTGTCTGAATGTTTTTAAACTCCAGAAGAACTAAAATCTAAGAAGAAAAGGGAAAAAAGAGTAAATAACTTCTCAGACTGTGCAAAATTATGGAGCTCCCTTAAAACTTGCTATGCCTATGTATTTTATCTTATGCATTAAAAATGTTATTCTGATGAGCAGAACCAGAAGAACATTGTACACAGTATCATCAACATTGAGTGTTGGTCTACTGTGATGGACTATATTCTTCTTATCAATGCAATGGTACAGAAGAGTTCCAGGGAACTCATGATAGAAGAGGATCTTCAAATCCATGAAAAAAAAAAGAACTGCAGAGTATAGATGCTGAATGAACCATACTATTTCTTTTGTTAAAAAAAAAAACTTGCTATGGTTAAAGTAAGTTTTTACTCTTAAGTTTTCTAGCATCCAAAGAAAGTATCTGATTGTAAACTCAAAACCATTTTATTTGTTTTCTGGAGGAAGAAATATTTTATACATAAACATTTTAATGTCCCAGAGAATAAAATGTGGTTCCTTGAATCAGAGAATGGATTCTGTCCCTCTGAACTAGGAGAGCATTCCAGTTGGATGATAGTCATAGAGTGCAGCAGCAGTATACTGGAACTCATAATAGGGTAAGCCATAGCAACAACTGTATTGCTCAGACTCAAACCCGGGTCATGAATTTGCAGAACTCATAGGTCTGCAACTTGATGATTCTTGTTATCTTTTCTCAACCTTCCTTCAAGGTCAATTGTTTCTGGTAGTATCTTATACTTCTATTTTTTTTTAATCCTCTGAGTTCCTCTTATTCCATCGAATCATTCAGTTTTGTTTGCTTTATTCTATTTTTTTTCTAGGACATATGCTGTTTAGGCAAAGTTTTCTGCCTTCTGCTCTTCTTTAAAAATGTTAATGTTTTATTTTTCTCCAATTACATAGTAAAACAATTTAAAAACTTTTTTGTAAAGTTTTGAATTCCTAATTCTGTTGCTCCCTTCCTAACTCCCTTGTCCCTGAGACAGTAAGTAATCCAATATAGGTTATATATATGCAATTATGTAAACATTTCCATATTAGTCATTTTGTACAAGAAGACTCAGATTTAAAAAAAAAAAAGAAAAGAAGTGAAAAATACCATGCGACAGTCTATATTCAGACAGTATCAGTTCTTTCACTGAAGGTGGATAGCATGCTTTCATCCCGAGTCCTTTAGGATTGTCTTAAATCATTGTATTGCTGAAAATAACTAAGTGATTCACAGCTCTTCATTGTACAGTGTTGCTGTTATTTTACAACATTCTCTTGCTTCTGCTCACTTCACTCTCCATCAGTTCATTTAAGTCTTTCTAGGTTTTTTCAAAAATCATCCTGCTTTTCATTTCTTACAGCACAATAATATTCTATCACAGTCATATACCACAGCTTGAATTGATGGGCATCCTCTCAGTTTCCAAATTTAGACACCACAAAAGTACTGCTGCAAATAATTTTTTGTACAGATGGGTCCTTTTTCCCTTTTAAAAAAGTTTTGGGGTATAGACCTAGCAGTGGTATTGCTGGATCAAAGAGTATGTATAATGTTATGGCCCTTTGGGCATAGTTCCAAATTACTCTCCAGAATGGTTGGATCAGTTCATAGCTCCATTCATAGTACATTAGTATTCCAGTTCTCCCACACCCCCTCCCAACATCCATCATTTCCCTTTTTTGTCATATTAGCCAATCTGATAGGTGTGAGGTTGTTTTCATTTGCATTTTTAAAATCATTAATGATTTAGAGCATGTTTTCTGCCATCTGTTCTAACCCAATTATTTGACCCTAATTATTTTTCACAAGCTCATTTTACTACTAATTTTATTTTTTGTCTCTTGCTATACATATTCTTGTCACTTAGCATCCTTTTGGCCAATCCATTTTTTTTTCTGTGATACTCTGCTTATACCTTTTCTAGACTTTATTCTTTTGGGGTTAATATCTTGGGTTTCTCTTAATCCATAGTATTTCTTCACTGTGTTCAATGTTTCTTTCTTTTTACTCCTAATAAATGCTTGTTGATTGATTCACTAAGTTTCTTCATCTACCCCAGAAATGTATTAAAAGAGAACCAAAAGGCTGTAGGTTCTTCAGGAGGGGTTCTTCAAAGGAAGCCAACATTAACTCATTATAAACAGGTCTGGTATCTGTCAGTATTCTGACCAGGGACACTTCCAGGGATACTGAAGACTATAGCACTCTGAAAAGTGGGAAGAACCAACCAGAGTTCTGCTTAGGTATATTCTGCAGGGCCAGAAGGTTAGCATGTTCTGAGTAGCAATATTTCAGAGGGGCCTGAATCCCAAAATACTGAAACTGGAGATCATCTCTTGGAACCTGGGTCTACAACTTTGCATAAGAATGCTCTAGAAAGACTCACAGCATGACCAATCCCCCCAAATTATTAGGAGACCCTCAGAATTCTGATCAAGGTAATGACCAACCAAGATTCCAGAAATCTGATGTACAGTCATGCTTCCCCCTTCTTAGCAGGGATGGAAGAGAGGTGCATAAATATGTGGATTCTATTTGTTTTGATTGAATATACTTGTTACAGGGAATTGTGTTTATTTTTATTTGGGGGGCATTGGGAAGAAATGAGAGAGTAGAGATATTTATTCCAAAAATAAAGAAAATAAGGAAAAGGATGAAATATTTTCAAGTGCATAGAGAAAAACATAAGGAAGGTGAGGGAGATACAGACAAGCAGGACAGTTGTGGAATTTATTGTTATTGTTATTTATATACTTTTATAATTATATGTTACATATGCATTTACATGATAGAGCCTCACAGGCTCATATACAATTCTTGTTTTCTCTTTGTTGTATATAGAAATGATGTTTGTTGATATTAGTCAAGTTCATAGGAACAAAAAAATTTTTTATGAAGTAAGCAGAACCTGAGAAACAAGAAGCAATGACTATAGCAAAGTAAATGGGAAGAACAACAAAACATGGATGCTGTATAATTATAATGATGAAACTTGACCTTTAAGAAGAGATGCATAGGGGGCAGCTAGGTGGCACAGTGGATAGAGCATTGGCCCTGGATTCAGGAGGACCTGAGTTCAAATCTGGCCTCAGACACTTGACACTTCCTAGCTGTGTGACCCTGGGCAAGTCATTTAACCATCATTGCCCGAAGAAGAAGAAGAAGAAGAAGAGATGCATATGCTGTCAGATTTGGATGATATATTGGTTAATTTAGAGTTGGTTAGAAAAGAGGCCGCTGATGGCAAAGTGGATAGAATGCTGGGGCTAGAGCCAGGAAAACCTGAGTTCAAATTGGGGCTCTGACACTTATTAACTGTGCGAACCTGAAAAAATCATGTAATTTTTGTTTGCCTTAGTTCCTTCAACTGTTAAATGAAGATAATAATAGGACGTACCTCCCAGGATTGTTGTAAGAATCATATTTGTTTAAAAAATGCTTAGCACAGTATCTGACAGATAGTAGGTGCAATATAAATTCTTGTTCTTTCCCCTTTAAATTTGCTGAACTTTTTTTCTCTTTCTTTTTTATTCTTCCTAATAGGGGATACCTCTGTGGGAAGGGGTATATTTGGAAGTAAAAGTAATACAAAAACAAACAAAAAAAAATTAAAAAAATAAACACTTTGATGGGGGTTGAGAATTATGGTTTAAGGGATATATATTTACAGATTACTGAGACTCCAGTGTGGCCATGCCCTACAAGTTGGGGGGAGCCCTCAGACATTATAGCAGCAAGTTCTTCTCTAAAAAAGTCATTTTGTTATTGCATTAAATCACCATCCATCTTAGGAAGAAAAAAAAGGAGAAAGAACCCATGTACAAAATATACATATTTAAATGGAAAAAAAATTTTTGAAGGAGGCCACAGAAGTATTGAAGTCAGGGGGTGTTGTAAATATCCAGGTCTGTAGTGGATGCAATTTGCCATTGGGGAAATTAGCCACTCACCAAAATGACTTCCCAGATTTCTCCTTTTGTTCAGGAAATGTCCTATCTTTGATTGTTGCTGCTAAGTTTTCTTTGTTCTTCCAGAGTTTCTAGGGTAGTGACTTATGGGGAATTTAAGTGTTAAATGTTACCTCCACTTCCAGATCTGTGATTTAAGATGGTATATTGGTTGAAAGGACAAAGAAGTGAGAAATGAGAGGGGAGTCTAATTCATATCCATAGATGACTTTGGGTCCATTCTCATATTAATGGCCCTTGACTCTCATATCTTTGACTGGATACTATAAAAACTTTCCCCTTCCTAGATGCACATGAATTCACCTATGATATTCTGGACTTACTCTCTAAACCAGTATGCACATTAGTATGTTGGGTTCTCAGAACACAGCTTAGGGAAGTTCTAGGGATAACCTTGAGGGATGGTTGGGTTCTTAGAATGCTATTGGTTCAAACCCCCATAATAATATGTTCTCTTCCAATATCATTGCTAGTGATTAGTGCCTCAATATCAGCTAACCAATTAGTATCTCCTTGATATCATCAATAAGCTATTAACATCAATTAGTCTTAAGGAAAACCCTAAATTCCTTTGAACTAGCTCAATTGGGAACTGTCTGGGAGTGAATAGGTTAAGTTTAGAATATTTCTCTGTATTTCTATTTTCCTATTTCCTTATCTTTGATTTTTATTAGTTTCCCTTTTGTTGTTTAATTAATTCCCAAGTAATAAGACCTGATCCTTTATGAACTAAAGCTCAGAGGCTCCTTTTCTTAATAGCCTGGCAGGAAAATATAAAAAAGAAAGTTCAAAGGGGAGATTAAACCTGAAAGAGTCCCTCATATTTCCAGGACCCCAGCATTAAGCTGTCACCCTAATAATGCTCTGTATATCAAATTTTGGCCTTCACAGCTGCTATAAATATTTTTTTGTACATGTGGGTCCTTTTCCCTTTTCTATAATCTCTTTGGGATACAGACCTATCATTGGTACCATAGGGTCAAAGGATATGAATAATCCCATAGCCCTTTGGGCATAGTTGCAAATTGCTCTCCAGAATGGTTGGATCAGTTCACAGCTCCACCAACAATGCATTAGTGTTCCAATTTTTCCATAACTTCTCCAACATTTATTATTTCCCCTTTTTGTCATATTAACCAATATGATAGGTGTGAGCTGGTACCTCAGAGTTGTTTTAATTGCATTTCTCTAATCAATAGTGATTTAGATGATGAGCAGGAGTAGTTCAGCAAAACCTGGAGGGACCTGCATGGGCTGATGATGAGTGAGATGAGCAGAACCAGGAGAACATTGTGCACAGTATCATCAACATTGTGTGTGGATTAATTGTGATAGACTGGATTCTTCTCACCAGTCCAATGGTACAAGGAAGTTCCAAGGGATTCATGATGGAAAAGGCTCTCCAAATCCAGGAAAAAAAAAAAGGAACTGTGGAATATGGATGCTGATTGGACCATACTTTTTCTTTTGCTTTTGGTGCTGTTGTTTTTCTTTTTTGAGGTTTTCCCTTCTTGCTCTGATTCTTCTTGTAAAACATGACTAATGCAGAAATATGTTTAATGTTATATATACATATACATATATACATATATGTATGTGTGTGTATATATATATATATGTGTGTGTATATATATATATATATATATATATATATAAAACCTATATCAGATTACCTGCTGTCTAGGGGAGGGGGGGAGGGAGGAGATGGAAGGAGAAAAATTTGAAATTGGAAATCTTATCTAAACAAATGTAGAAAACTTAAATAAATAAACAAAAAATAGTGATTTAGAGCATTTTTTCATATGGTAATAGATAGCTTTGATTTCTTCATCATAAAACTGCCTGTTCATATCTTGTGACCATTGCTCAATTGGGGAATGACTTACATTCTTATAAATTTGATTTAGTTCTCTATATATTTTAGAAATGAAGCCTTTATCAGAAATGCTGGCTGTAAAAATTGTTTCCCAGCTTTCTGCCTCCCTTCTAATTTTGGCTGCATTGCTTCTGTTTGTACAAACACTTTTTAATTTAATATAATCAAAGTCTTCCATCTTGAATTTCATAATATTCTCTATATCTTATTTGGAAATAAATTGTTTTCCTCTCCATAAATCTGAGAGGTAAACTACTCCTTCCTCTCCTAATTTATCTATGGTATCACCTTTTATGTCTAAATCTTGAACCCATTGTGACCTTATTTTAGTATGAGGTGTAAGACGTTGGTCTATGCCTAGTTTCTGCCATACTGTCTTCCAGTTTTCCCAGCAGTTTTTGTCAAATACTGAATTCCTATCCCAGAAGCTGGAGTCTTTGGGTTTATCAAACAGTAGATTACTATAGTCGTTTACTACTGTGTCTTCTGTGCTAACCCGTTCCATTGATTCACGACTCTATTTCTTAGCCAGTACCAAATAGTTTTGATGACTGCTATTTTATAGTATAGCTTCAAATTTGGTATGGCTAGCCTACCTTCCTGTGCATTTTTTTTCATTAGTTCCCTTGATATTCTTGACTTTTTGTTTTTCCAGATGAATTTTTTAATTATTTTTTCTAACTATAAAATAATTTTTAGGTAGTCTGATTGGTATGGTACTGAATAGGTAAAAATTGTCATTTTGATTATATTAACTCAGCCTATCCATGAGCAATTGATATTTTTCCAATTAACATAGATCTGATTTTATTTGTATGAAAGGTGCTTTATAACTGTGTTCATAGAGTTCCTGGGTTTGTCTTGACAGGTAGACTCCCAAGTATTTTATATTGTCTATCATTACTTTAAATGGAATTTCTCTTTCTATCTCTTGCTGCTGGACTTTGTTGGTCATGTATAGAAATGCTGATGATTTATGTGGATTTATTTTATATCCTCCAACTTTGCTTAAGTTGTTAATTATTTCAAGCATTTTTTAAGTTGAATCTTTAGTATTCTCTACGTATACCATCCTATCATCTGCAAAGAGTGAAAGTTGTTTCCTTTCCGTCTATTCTAATTCCTTTAATTCCTTTTTCTTCTCTTATTGTTATAGCTAACATTTCTAGTACAATATTAAATAATAAAGGTGATAATGGACATCCCTGCTTCACCCCTGATCTTATTGGGAATGCCTCTAACTTATCCCCATTAAATATAATGTTTGCTGATGGTTTTAGGTAGATAATGCTTATTATTTTACTTTTTTTTTTTGGTCAGGTAATTGGGGTTAAGTGACTTGCCCAGGGTCACACAGGTAGTAAGTGTTAAGTGTCTGAGGCTGGATTTGAACTCAGGTACTCCTGACTCCAGGGCTGGTGCTCTATCCACTGTGCCACCTAGCTGCCCCTACTGCTTATTATTTTAAGGAAAGCCCCACCTATTCCTATACTCTCTAGTGTTTTTAAGAGGAATGAGTGTTGTATTTTGTCAAACACTTTCTCTGCATCTATTGAGATAATCATATGATTTTGATTAGTTTTCTTATTGATGTGGTTAATTATATTAATAGTTTTTCTAATGTTGAACCAGCCTTGCATTCCTGGTATAAATTCTACCTGGTCATAGTGTATTATCCTGGTGATCAGTTCTTGTAATCTCCTTGCTAATAAGATACAAGACACTCTCTTGAGCTAAACTAGCAAGCATTCAAACTCTACTGTAGAAAATGAATGGCATGGGAAACACTGGTGCAGGACTACCCAGCATGGTGTGCCCTCATCAGAAAAGGTGCTGTGCTCTATGAGCAAAGCAAGAATTGAAGTAGCTCAAAAGAAATGTGAGATGTGAAAATTTAGAGAATTCAACCCAAATGTTCAATTATTTGTGCATGATCTGTGGTAGAGCATTCCAAGCTCATATTGGTCTGATCAGCCACAGTAGAACACAGTATAACTTGACTCTAACATAGTGATGTCATTTTGGTCCTCTTTGAGAATGAAGGACAATCACTGTATATCAGGATGATTGGAGATGGCTCTGGATAGTTGAGGCAATGAGGGTTAAGTGACTTACATAGGTTCACATAGCTAATAAGTGTCTGAGGTGAGATTTGAACTTAGGTGCTCTCAACTTTAGGGCCACTGCCCTATCCACTCCACCACCTAGCTGTCCAATTAAAGAGCAAGAAATAGTAGGAAGAGGGGCATCTAGGTGGCACAGTGGATAGAGCACTGGCCCTGGATTCAGGAGGACCTGAGTTCAAATCCGGCCTCAGACCCTTGACACTTAATAGCTTTGTGACCCTGGGCAAGTCACTTAACCCCAATTGCCTCACAAAAGAAAAGAAAAGAAATAGTAGTAAGGGAAGAATTTTTTCATTTCAAGATTGGAATGTTCTCCCTTCCCGTCCAGTTTCTCTGGCTTTCTTTAAGTTTCAGCTGAAATTCCACTTTTGGCAGGGGACCTTTACATGTCCTTTCCTCTCTCCCTCTTCCCTAACTGCTGGTGCCTTTCCCCTGAGATTATCTTCCATCTCCTTTATATGTATTTTGTACATATGTAGTTGTTTGTGTATTGTCTCCCACATACAAATGTCAACTCCTTGAGGGCAGGGATTTTTAAAAATATCTATCATTTAGCACAGTGTGGAGCATATAACTGTTTGTTGACTGACAGTAATTTTAAATCATAGGCATTAGAAGAGGAAGTTAACATTTTCTAGACCAGGGATAGAGGAAATACCTGTTTATTGGAGCTCTCAACCTCCAAGGTACCCATGTTGACAGGGGCTTGCACCATCCTGTACTCTCTCTAAATATTAGGGAGTAGGTGATTGAGTCAGTAGGAAGATGAGGTCAGTCATCTTTGCAATTATTAAAGAAACAAGCCTTGAGTTTGTGTTTAGAATCAGATTAGAGTCACATTTTGTTATTTCATTCAGTCTCAAGAGTTTCACAGGAACTCTGAGAAATAGTCAAGTAACTTTTCTACATTCTGAAGAGTTATCTAGAGAATTATTTCTGATTTAACACTTGAATGCAAAATGTTACAAAGCAGGATAGAACTGGTAGCTCATAGAAGTAAGCTCAAAGGCCCTTTTGTGGTGTTAACAAAAATGGGGCATAGCACATATTTTCTAGGAGATTCTGACTGAAAATATTGCTTCCAAATAGGCATGTTGTTACAATTTCAGAACAGTTTTAGATTGGGCTCAGCAGTTTACTTCCTATTTTCTACTAGTGTATACACACTGAAGTTCAACTGCTGTTCGAGGCCAATTCCATACATTGTCCACAGGATAGTTCACCAGAAAAATCTAAAGGTGTATTTTGGACTTTAAATGGGGTCCTCCAATTCTGTGTTCAGAATTAATATTGAATCGTAGATGTGTGGTGGTGGGTGAGCACTTTAAGACCTGTTTTAGTTCCAGGTGATTTTTTGCTGGCATACATTGATACAAGACACTAAAATATGAGTGTTAACCCTGGTTTACCTGGTTGCCCTGTTTATTGCAGAATGGCTCTCATTTTAACAAATTTGACTCAGTTCTCTATGTATTTGAAACTCTATTGCTTCTGGAGCCTTTCTTTCTTTCTTTCTTTTTTTTTTTTTGGAGCCTTTTTTAAAAAGATAAGTACTATCTATCTAAAACCAAGAGCAAACATTATCTGTAATAGGGATAAGCTAGAAGCCTTCTCACTAATATCAGGGGTGAAGAAGGATGTCCATTATCACCACGATTATTCAAAATTTTATTAAAAATGCTAACTCTAGCAATGACAAGAAAATGAAATTGAAGGAATAAAAACAGTCAAGAAGGAAACAAAAGTATAACTCTTTTCAGATGATATATCTAATACTTAAAGAACCCTAAAGAATCAACTAAAAACTAGCTGAATCAATGAACCTTAGCACAGTTACAAGGTATAAAATAAACCTACATAAATCATCAACATCTCTACATATTAAAAAACAGCAGAAGAGATAGAAAGGAAAATTCCATTTAAAATAATTGCAGACATTATAAGATACTAGGGAGCCTATATGCCAAGAGAAACTCAGGAATTATAAAATAAAGTATTTTATTTTTCCAGGAAAATGGCAGTGCTACCATTTAGTCTTTGGTCTTTATCAAGGGATTCAAGAATGAAGGAAGAAAACTGAAAACCAAATATAAAGTGGTGCAACCCTTGACTCAAAACACTTTTCTCAAGACATTTTTCACATAAATGAAGATTTCATGGTAGGCTGAACCAATATAATAAAAATAACAATTCTACTAACATTTATTTATTTATTCAGTGCAGTACCAAACTACTAAAGATTTTTTAAAACTTTCTTTATTTTTCTTCCTTTCCTCCCCCCTTCTTCCATGGCTAGTATGGAAATAAGTTTGGCATGACTTCACATGTATTATTTATATCATATTGCTTGCCTTCTCAATGGTTGAAGGAGGGAAGGAGAGAATTTAGAACTCAAAATTTTTTAAATGAATGGTAAAAATTAATTATTAAAATTCAATCATAATGAAGCAATTCATTCTTTTCATAGCTTATAACTTCTAAAAGTTTTTGTCTCTTCAAATCAGTCAGGCTCTGTTGATGTTGCATATTTGTTATAAGAAATTTTGTAGCTCATTTTAGTGTTACTAAGTGTCTCTGGGTAATCTTAAAGCAACATAAACTAGTTTTTGGCTCTGAAACCTGAATGCTATATGACATACCCTAATTTTGGGTAGACATTGACTGGAAGTGCTAGGAATGTGCCAAGCTTTACATGGTTCTCAAAGTCCCTCTCCAATTCTGAATGGCCTCACTATTTCTTCAGTCTGGGGAGTGTGGTTAATGTGAATTTACCTAGTCAGAAGCAGCTCTGAGCACCCATCCTATCAGAAACCTGGTAGAAGTCAAAAGCCAGATTGCTTAGAAAAAAATTAGAAAAAAAAAGAATAAACTAAATATCTAAAATAAGTCTCCTGTGTTGTTTTCAAACAGCACAACGGAGAAGAAAAAAAGCATACATCCTGTCCTGAAAACAAATTGGAAGAACTAGGGAATCCAGGTCCAGAGAGAAAAAGTGGTTTGTTGGTTTTATTGCTTTCAAATACTGAGATTAAAGAACTGTCCCTAACTATACTGTGCTTTTGCTACTTCCATTGAAATAGCAGCAAAGATGGAATGGGTGAGACTTTCTCCTATTGGGTGGGACATACTATAAGTCAAGTGTTTGGTTGAAGAAATGTAAATATACAATACATCCGTGGACTATTCAGGTCATTATTGCCACCAGCAAAAGGATCTATGAAGGGGAGAAAGAAAACCAATTCTCTGGCATTGCCCTAGAGCATCCTCTGGTGTTGGGTGGAGTGCATAACTGTTGGCATTTGCTTCTTGTTACATCTGGTGGTTACAAATAATTTAATAACAGTACCTGGAGAGATGCAACCTTGGTGTATTGCAGTGGTATCAAAACTTTTTTGAACACATAAACTATTGGTAAAAAAAAATAAAATTGGGAGTACATAACCTCAATCCTCTTCAGTTTTATTTCCTTCCATCTGAGATTATCCCCAAAGTCATCCCATCTATATCTTGTTTGTACAAAGTTGTTTATATGTTCTCTCCCCCATTAGACTGTCTTCTTCCTTTTTTTGTAGCACCAGTACAGTATCAGGAATGTAGAAGTTGTTTAATAAATTCTGGATGAGCAGCACAACCCCAATATTTATATATTTGTATGTTTATTTATTTATAAATTATACAATGTAACTATATGAATTATAATAACCATTAGAATTACACAAACATTTTATAATATAAATTATAGATGATGTAATATTGGATCTTATAGTTAATGGGCATATATTAGAATTTGAGTAGGGCAGTGACAAGTTTAGAACTGTGTTTTCAGAAAAGTGCTTTGACGTCTGTGTGTACAATGAGCTAGAGAGGGCACAGACTTGAGGCAGGGAAACCATTTTGGAAGGTGTTATAGTAGTCCAGGTAAGAGGGGACAAGTAGCTGAACTTTTGTGTTATAGCACTGTGAGTGAAGATAAAAGGATAGATGTGAGGAGATGTGGAAAACAAAATTCAGTAATTAAATTTGTTGAGTGAGGGATAAAGAGTCAATCATAAGACCAAAAGTGCAACAGTGACTGACTAGAAGGATGATGATGTCCATGACAGAAATTGAGAAGTCTGAAAGAGGCTTGTGTTTTGGGGAAAAATCATATAGTCATACTCCATCTGTGCCCACCCACTGTGCTACTCACTCTTTCCCCTGTCAAAATGGGACAAGATAAGAAAGGGAGCTCACTCACTGGCCCCTTCCTTGAGTCATAGAACCAGCTCATTAGAGGTGCTTGTTGAAGCCATGATGTGATGGAGAAGGAAGAGTGTGGGAAAACTGGGGTGGGGTGGGAGTGGGGTGAGGTCAAGAGGAATTCTGCCTAAGGCATCAAAACCTAGACTGTTCATACCTTGAAACCTGCAAAGGCTAGAGGTGGGGAAAGCATGTAGAGGCAGGATTCAGGTAGTGGTGTAACTATGTTCAAGGTGAAAATATAGTTTGTTGGCTATAGAATGGGATGTGACCGATCTTCCCACTCTCTCATTGGATGATAACATTCCTTTAAAAAAATTTTTTGTGTGTGTGTGTGTGGGTCAATGAGGGTTAAATGACTTGCCCAGGGTCACACAGCTAGTAAGTGTCAAGTGTCTGAGGCCAGATTTGAACTCAGGTTCTTCTGAATCCAGGGCCGGTGCTTTACCCACTGCACCACCTAGCTGCCCTCGGTTGATAACATGTTCTTAGCAAGAGTAGAGGTCAAGCCATGGACTCCTCTTTGTAGACCACTGGGTTCAAGTTTTGCCTCTGGAAAATATTAATTGTGATTAATTAATTAATTAGTAAGCTAATTAATCACTCAGTGTCTCCAGTAATTTTCTGAGCCTATAAATTGCAGGGCAGGTGCTGATCTTCATTGGCAAGAGTTTGTTTCTCACCAAGAACTCTATATGCCAATGAAATCACAGTTCTGTTCCAAAAAATGTTCTTGTGCCCATTCCTAGCCACATGTTTAAATGAATATTTTTAAGACAAGTGAGTTCAAATGAAAATATATTTTCCAAATAGAATAAATTAAGACAATTAAAATTTGATTGCATATGGAAAATTCTAGTCTCATTTCATTTCAGAGGGCATTGCTACAAAGAAGTAATAGCTAAAGGCACATTCTAATATTTCCATTTGCTCAATATTTCGAGAGTGCTAAATATGAAAAGTAAATCATCATAACAAAACTATTTTCTTATCAGTGAGAAGAAAAACACTAGCCATTGCCATATTATAGTATCTTTTTATCTCTTAAGTGTTTCGAGTAAGCAAAAATCACCTTAATAATCACTTTCCAATAAAAGATCAGAATTTCTAAAAGAAATTCTCTATATCTTTTATTTAGAATTTTCCCCAAGTTATATGTAAAAACAAATTTTCACATCAATTTTTTAAAACACTGTATTCCAAATTCTCTTCCTCCCTCCCATTCCCTCCTTGGGAATTGAAGCAATTCAATATAAGTTATACATGTGCAGTCATGCAAACATTTATACATTAGGACTAACAAAAATTATACTTCAATCTGTATTCAGATACCATCAGTTCTTTCTCTGTAGATAGATTGTATTTTTCATAAGTCCTTCTGATAGCATCCTTCCTGCTCATCATTTCTTACAGTACACTAGTGTTCCATCCTTATCTCATCCAACAATTTGTTTAGCCATTCCCCAACTGATGAGCATCACCCCAATTTCAAATTCAACTTAAAAAAAATCTCTTTTAGAGTACCAACATAGTAGTGGTATTGCTAGGTTGGAGAGTATGCATGGTTTTATAGTCCTTTGGCTGTAGTTCCAAATTGCTTTACAGAATGTTCGAATCAAAAGATCAGAATTAAAAAAAAAATGTTCTGTTAGTTGTTAGCAATGTCACTGGGTGGGGGATGCTCTTCTGAATTTTCACGTGGGTTTTTATTTTGTCATTTTATTCTCAAAGTGATAGGATCACATGCCATTAAAAATACAATGGAAAATAGCCACTCCAAATGTATTTGGCTCCTCCCAAATATTTCTGCCTTCTTACCTCCACTGCCACCTGCACAAATCCTCCCAGCCCCTTTACTAAGAGCAGTTCCAAGAAGGGTATTATTGACTTATTTCCAATGAACTGGAATTTACAGCAGTTAGGTTGTACAGTACCAAACCTGGCAATTATGAAGCACCTCCCAGAAAATGGGGGCTTCTCAATAGAATGGGAGAGTGGGAGAAGCAACTGTTGATACCTCATGGAAATAATTTGAAAACTTTGGGGAAGCTTAAATAATCATTTGGGACTATGATTAGGCCAATTTGTTAGGCCATCCCTTTGAGGTTGTGGGGATGCTTTGTATTTCTCTCCCCAACCTTTTTTTTTTCAGACCTATTATTTCCCTGGTGTAATGCACTCATGTCAAATTCAAAAGGAAACAGGGTGCCACTAAACTATTCATAAGGATCTCTGCAAGCCACATATTGATTTAGAAAACTACATATTCGCATTATCAATGTTTTATTGTAATTTTTGTTTTGTTAAAGATTTTTCAGTTATATGTTAATCTAGTTTGGTCAGCACTCAGGAGTATTGTGGGACCTGCATATTTGATACTCTTGTGGAGATAAATATTAGTAAGGAAAATTGCTGTATACATGCAGATTAGCAACTTTTCTGCAATCTATTGTTTTAGAAAATTAGTTGACTAGGAAACAGAAATTAAATGATCTGTTCAAGACCACACAGCCAGTATGTCAGACCTGGGACTTAAACCCAAGTCTTTCTGACTCTGTATTCATCATGTCAGTAGATCAAATTACTTGATGGCGGAGACTGAATCTGTTTTTCAGGGTGGTGTTATAGTTGCCACAAGACTTAGAATCAAAAGATCTGGTTTCAGAGCTTGTGTGACTTTAGACAATTCAGTACTGACCTGTTGTCCTAAGTCTTCTGAGGATAACAAAACACCTCTATAAATTCCACATTCAAATGTTTATAATTTCTCCCAATGAATGACTATTATTAATTAAGGGACCACTCAGTCCAAGGTAGCTCTGCCTAATTTCCAAATGATGTTAGCAATATAGGTTTTGTGTTAGTTTGGTTCCAGGTTTTCAAGGGACATTGAAAAGTCCTCACATTAAGTTGATTGAATTGCAGGGTTTATTGAGCCTGTATTGAATTGATTGAATTACAGGATTTTTTGACAGTATATAAATTGATTTCATAGCACAAAAAGGTACAATATGTGTGTACTTCTCTACCTCCCTGCCATACTTAGGTATTTGATTTGGTCTGGGGCAGGGAAATTAAGCCATATACACAGGTAACTGAATACTGGGAAAACAATCTGATCCAGGAAATTAGTTTTTTGTTTGTTTATCCCCAAGGCTCTTAGGTTTGCCTGCCTGTTCGTGGTAGTTGTGAAGCAGCTTTTGTTGGTGGTGGTGAGGAATGGAACATTTTTTCCAAAAGGGTTGGATGTGAAATTGAGCTGGGAACTGGGCCAGAAACTGGGTAAGTGCTCTGGGGGCCACTGCTATTCCAAACACTCTTCAAGAGTCTTCACAAGAGTCTAAGATGAGGTGGTGGGTAAAATGATGGCAGTGGTTTGAATCCAAGGTTCAGGTCAGTTGCTAGTGCTCCCTTCTTTTTCACTACTGTATCTTAGACCAATCTATCAAACAGCTCTGAGATTTACATTGCACCAGTTTTCAAACCATGTCTTATCTGTTTTCCCTTGTAGATGAGTAGATGGGGAGATGGCAAAAAGACAATGCCAAGCTCCCAAGACAAGGATATTGTGTCCTCCACCTTTTTGCTCTTTCATTGCTGATTTAGCCAAGTAGATACCTTAAAAGGGTTTTGTGGCACACTATGATGCAAGAGCTCAAATGGTATCCATAGAATGGTAAGAGATACTAAGGCATCAGGACATTGGACAGATCCCTCTATGGGTGAATTATTGGTAGACATAGTCAAGAATTTCACAGGATTAGAAGATGCTCATGAGTTTCCATCCCCAACACTGGAAGAAGTACTTACATCCATAAGAACACATCACATCAGAGTATCAAACAAATCCTATAATCCTTCCAAGCCTTACTCAAATGCTACTTTTCCAGGAATCTTTCTCTGATGGCCCTGAAGCTAAAAAGGATCTCTTTCTCTTGACTCTCATTATTACTTTTTTATATCTTTCTTATCTACTTACAACACTCCACTTTCTCTTCTCTTACAATCAACAACTTCTGTTCCTACTTCACTGAGAAAATTAAGGTCATCCAAGAAGAAATACATTCTTATCTGCCTCTGAAACATGCACATCTTGTTTTCCCTTTCAGCTCAAAGAAAGAGGTGTCTTTACTTCTTGCCAAAGCAAGAAGGTCCTTAAAAAAGAGAAAAAAACCTCTTTCCTTTATTTCAGTAGTAATAAAAACTATTGCCCTCCCCCTTTCATCAATAGTCCTTTGGGGTTGTCTTGGATCATTGTATTGTATTGTTGAGAAAAGTCAAGTCATTCAGTTCTTTTTTGTTGTTGTTTGTTTTGGGGGTTTTGTTTTTATTTTTGTTTTTTGCGGGGCAATGGGGGTTAAGTGACTTGCCCAGGGTCACACACCTAGTAAGTGTCAAGTGTCTGAGGCCGGATTTGAACTCAGGTACTCCTGAATCCAGTGCTGGTGCTTTATGCACTGTGCCACCTACATGCCCCCCATTCAGTTCTTCATCAAACAATATTGATATCTCTTGTTTCAATGTGTTCTTGGTTCTGCTCACTGTACTATACATCAGTTCAGACATGTCTTTCCAGGCCTTTCTGAAGTCATCCTGCTTGTCATTTCTTATACTACAATAATATTCCATCACCATCATATACCACAGTTTGTTTAGCCATTCCTCAATTGATGGGCATTCCTTTGATTTCCAATTCTTAGCCACCACAAAAAGAGCTGCTATAAGTATTTTTGTAAAAATGTTCTTTTTGTCTTTTGGGGGATGTCTTTGGGATATATACTAACCATAATTTTTTCAAACCTCTTTTTCCACCTCCCTTTTCCATTCTGATGATAGAACCATTATCCTATCCTTTGATTCTTGAAGACTCATTACATTGGGGTCATCTTTGACTCTTCTGTGCATTAAATGTTTCCAACTGAGAAACATTTCTCATATCATTCTGATTTTTTTTCTATTTTCATTGAAATCATTCTAAGCTAGATTTCCATTGCTTTTCACTTAGTTGAATGTAATAGGGGCAACTAGGTGGTGCACTGCATAGAGCACTGGTCCTGAAGTCAGGAGGATGTGAGTTCAAATCTGGTCTCAGACATTTGACACTTACTAGCTGTGTAACCCTGGGAAAGTCACTTAACCCCAAACTGCCTCAAACATCTTTGTTACTTAGCAATGACGATACTTTAGGACCAGTATATGAGGAGATAAATGATCATGCTGTTATTGTATATTGCATTTGTAACACTTTCTAAAGTAATCTTTTGGGGACCTACCAAAAAAAAAACTAGCCTGTTTCTGAGAGTCTGGGTCTTTGGGTTCTAGACCTGAGACTGGCTTTATTGTGAGACAGGATCCCTGAGACAGGAAAATAAACCTTTTTTCTTTGGCATGGAGACTTTGGTGTTTTATTCATCTAACAATGTGATATAGAAATTTTTGCTACAAAGCTCTAAGTGCTTCACAGAGCCTGCTTCAGCTGCCTTCATGGCCATTGGAACAAATGTTTCCATCTGCCCATTTTGCCAGAATAAGTCTTCACATATTTGGAGTAGACATCCCCCTAGTCACTGATGGGTTTGAAGCCTGTTGGTTCCCTTCAACCTGGTTTAACCTATCTGTTGAGATGGCTTTAGCACGGTGTGGCCACTGCACATCCTACAGCTTCTTGGAGCCACAGGTTGAGTGAAAGTTGGATACTGAAAAGTTGAGAGTTGAGTGAAAGGTCGACACCAAAGGTGGATGAGCAGCCCTGAATAGGGTTGGCAAACCCTCACACCAGAGGAACTAGTTCTCCTTGAACACCCCATGCACCAAATTTATAATCTATTATCACCATTAATATATCTACTATCATGTTTCATTTTGCTCTTAGGATATTGTGTTCTGTATTTATTACTATCCATCTCACTCTCATCACCACCATCCTAGTTTAAGCCATCTCTCATCATGAATATTGAAATTGCCTGCTAATTGGTCTTCCCACCTTGTCTTTCTCCTCTTTATCCATCCTCCATACAGCTGCAAATTTGATATTCTCAAAGAGATATGTCAGCCCACTGCTCAAGAAGCTACAGCAGCTCTTAGTTGCCTTTAGGATGAAATTTTAACTCCTCTCTTAGGCATTTGAAATCCTTCACAATCTGCCTCCAGCCTACCTTTCCAGGTTTAATTCACACTTCTCCCATTTTTCTACTTTCTGTTCTAACTAAACTGGTTTAAGTGCAATTCCCCATTCATAACATTCCACCTTCCATCTGCACATCTTTATAAGATTGTTCTGAATTCCTGGAACATCTTCCCTCCTAATCTCTAGCTCATAAATTCATTGTTGTTGTTGAGTTATTTCCATCATGTGCAATTCTTTGTGACCCCATTTGGAGTTTTCTTAGCAAAGATATTGGCATGGTTTGCCATTTCCTTCTCCAGCTCATTTTTTTTTTTTTGCAGGGCAATTGGGGTTAAGTGACTTGCCCATGGTCACACAGCTAGTAAGTGTTAAGTGTCTGAGGCCGGATTTGAACTCAGGTACTCCTGAATCCAGGGCCGGTGCTCTATCCACTGCGCCATCTAGCTGCCCCCTTCTCCAGCTCATTTTACTGATAAGGAATTGAGGGAAACAAGATTAAGGGACTTGCTCAGGGTCACACAACTAATAGGTGCCTGAGGCCAAATTTTACCTCAGGAAGATGAGTCTTTCTGACTCCAGGCCCAGCACTCTATCCACTGTGCCACCTAGCTGCCCCAAAGTATGTGGCGGGGGTGGGGGAAGGGAGAAATAGGGATGATGAGGAGCTGAGCCAGCTTTGGAAAGACTTTGTTACTGTTCAGTTATGTTGGAGTTGTTGTGACCCCATTTGTGGTTTTCTTAGCAGTGATACTGGAATGGTTTGCCATTTCTTTCTTCAGCTCATTTTACTATGAGGAAACTGAGTTAAACAGGGTTAAATGACTTGCTAGTAAGAGTCTGAGGCCAGATTTGAATTCAGGAGGAGGAGTTCCTGATTTCAGGCCCTTCAAAGCTCAGCTTAAGTACCACCTTCTACATAAGTTCTATGCTATCTTCATAAATCCTATTCCTACCTTCATGACTCCATTTGCTAATGTCCTCCCTTCATCCCAGAAATCACTTTGTATGCATTTGATATTTACTTATCTGTATAGATGTTGTTTTACCCCAGTTGAATGTAAACTTCTCAAGGACAAGGACTGATTCATTTTTGGTTGTCTCCCCATCACTTAGCTGGCACAAAAATTGGTGCTTAATATATTTTTTTGGCTAATTAAATGAATGAATTGGTAATATCATTACTTACAGGATACACAAAGATCAACATTTTACTAATAAATGTTAGTTCAATCATTTAAATAAAATCGTAGGAAAAATAATACAGCAACATGTAAAAAAATCATTATGACCATTTTTTAAAAAAACCTAAGATATAAGGATGGTTCAACATTAGGAAACCAATAAGCAGAATTAATTGTATTAAAATAATTATAATTTCTTATTACTACATATAATACCATATATTATATGTACATATAGATTGGCTACTACTTTGAGGTTCAAAGGGAATGCTGTGTTTATCCATTCTTAAAACTACTGTATAGGTCTAGAGCCCCAACTAGTGTACTTACCATTAACACTTAGCTGTCAGAATTAGTTCATAACAAAGTCATTTAGTCAAATGGTATAGTAAGGAGAGTAGTTATAAACTATTCCTCCCATAAATCTGAGGTGTATTCTCCCACAAATACACACAAAGAGTGTGCTCAGCCAGACTTACAATGCAATAACAGTAAGGCACACACATAGTAGTTAGGTCACACATGTGACCAGGGCAATTCAGAACTCTGGTGTTGCAGGCCCACCACAGTGTCTTTTCCTCTCTCTGGAGAGTTTTTGTGATGCTTTTTCAGTTGCTGGCAATAGCTCTCCTTTGAATCCATGGTCAGTTCTCTGCTTCTAGGGCTCATGCTCCTTGAAACTGCTTTCTCCCTTCAGTGACTGCTTCTTTGTTTCTATTATGGCTTGGAATTGTATCTACTCCTTGCTGGATGCATCTCATCTGTGCCTTAAAACATGAACTCTCAAATTGTTGAATAGGTATACTCCTATTGGATTAGTAGATCCACTGCTAGGTGTAGAGACAGTAAGTACAAACTCCCTTCCTTGTCATTTTCAGTCTCATATAGGCACAGAGTTTTTCTCCCCACAGCTGCTCTTATTCTGGACTCTCAAATTCTTGAACTAAGTTGGCTGATGCTAAGGCTGGTCAGTTTAGGTATTTAAAGGCCTCTATAAGGTATAGACCATTTTCATCTAGGCAATCGCAAACTGGCCCTCTAATTCCACCATATAAAGGTATGTCCTCTGTAAAGGTATCTAGGTGTTAATACCTAGTTAACATGGTAACACCTTACTATCTGTGATTATACTCTCATGGGAGGAAATCAATTGATCAGGGATCAATTCCCATTCCTACATAGATATAACTTTTTATTTATAGCTATTTTGTACCATAATGTAGCATATTTTAAACATAGAGTTTATATGTATATAAGGCAACTAGGTGGTATAGTGAAATAGAGTGGCAGGCCTGGAGTCAAGAAGACTCATCTTTCTGAGCTTAAATTTGGCTTCAGACACTTACTGGCTGTGTGACCCTAGGCAAGTTACTTAACCCTGTTTGCCTTAGTTCCTCATCTGTAAAATGAGCTAGAGAAGAAAATGGTAAACCACTCCAGTATCTTTGCCAAGAAAAACCCAAATGGAGTCATAAAGAGTTGGACATGATTGAAAGGACTTAACAATGACAATAGCAATGAATGTACATGTATGTATACTTATATATGTGTATATGATACTACATTGTTCATATCTTGGGATTATTCATATGGGGCTGGAAAGGACCATAGATATGATCAAATCCAAATTCCTCATTTAACAATAAAGAAAATGAAACTCAGGGAAGTTAAATAATTTCCCCAAAGTCACACAGGCGGCAGAGCTGAGATTCTAACTTAAGTACTATGACTTCAAGTTTATAATTTTGTCCATTACACCATCCCTGTGTACTATACTACTCTATAGCATATTTATTGAAAGGGACTAATTCACTTTGTGCTACCGAAGAGACTTCTCTATATAAATTGAGTCTCCTAAGTTAAGATACAGAATCCTTACCTGAAAAAGTGATTCAATCCTAAGAATCATTTCCTCTATTTTTATCCTTTGAATCTTTACTGAAATTTAGTGACCTCAAATTTAAGGAGGCAAAAAAAATACTTCCTAATATAATCTATAATTAAGCTATGAAATTCATTACTACTCTATGGCATGCTATTGAGCTAACCAGCCAAGAAAATTTTCAAATAAGACACCAATCCCCCCCCCATATGATTCATAAGATTTGTTCTTATGAAGCAGGGTTTTATGGTCCACTTAACCTTGATTTAATTGCTACCAATTTGTTTTCCTTATTGATCTCTTATCCCAGGCAATCAAGAGTTATGTCCTGATATTTCTTCATTAATTCCTAAAAATATAGCATATCTCATTAATCAATTAACTGAGACCTCAACTTAGTTTAATACACACCTACAAACATATATTTAATTTGGAATATATACATGTATGTGCATCTATCTATGTCTTAAACCCTTTAATAGACTAGGTTTAAGGAATTATTTTCTTCAATATTTTTTCATACTTCTTTTACCATTTAGTCAATTCTGATTTTTAAGGAGTTATTTTCTTCAGTAATTGTATCTCTTTTACCAAGTTGTTAATTCCCTTTTCATAATTCTCTTGCATCGCTCTCATTACTTTCCCCAAATTTTCCTTTACCACTCTTATTTTATTTTTCAAACAATTTTAAAAGAACTTCTAGGAATTCTTATTGAGCTTGTGCATTTTTCTTTGAGGTTTTGCTTTTAGATGTTTTACAATAATTGGGTTTTTTTTCTTTCTTTCTTTCTGAGTTTGTGTCTTGAGCTTCCCTGTCAGCAAAGTAGCTTTTTATGGTAAGATTCTCTTGTGGTTGTTTACTCATTTTTCCCAGCCTACTTCTTGACTTTGGACATTACATTAGAGATGGGCTCTGCTCACCTTGGGTTGGTAGGGAGGAGATGAATGGCCTAAGTCTTTTTCTTTTTAATGTCCTCTTTTCACACTTGATCTGGGGTCCTATAAGTTTTTGTTGCTTCTAATGTGGTGTGACCTGGGGAGAGGTTTGGTCATTACCTTCCTGGTCTGTTCTGGTCTTACCTAGGTAGGGCTTCTGCTCCCTCATAACTGTGACAATTCCTCTTTGCCCTGGAACTATGACCAGGAACTGGGTAGTGAATGAAAGAGATCCTAATGGAAGCCAGTGCTAGTACAAGCCCTAGGATCTCTTTCTCACCTGATGTTCATTCCTCTTACTTTCCCTGGGTACTTAGGTTGCCCCACAGCCCAGAGCCAGAGTTGCTTCTACTATGCTTTTCTTCTAGGCAGCCTCCACCTCAGTGTCCGCAGACCTCTCTGTCTTTTTAAGCAGTCCTGAGCTAGAAAAATGACTCATTGTGACTTTTTCTTTTTCAATTTTACTTAATTATTATTTGTTATGTTGTTAATAAGTTGTATAGTGAGGGGCAGCTAGGTGGTGCACCGGCCCTGGATTCAGGAGGACCTGAGTTCAAATCCGGCCTCTTAATAATTTTTCAATTTACTTAATTATTTTTCCGATTACATGTAAAGATATATATTTTTGAGTTTTAGATTTTTCTCCCACACTCCCTTCACTCCCCCCTCCCGAGGATAGCAAGCAATTTGATATAGGTTATACATTACAATCATGTTAAACATATTTCCACATTAGTCGTATTGTTAAGAGAAGAATCAGAACAAAAGGAAAAAACATGAGAAAGAATAAACAAGAATAATAACAACAAAATAACAAGAAAAGAGAAAATAGTATGCTTCATTCTGCATTCAGAATCCACAGTTATTTTTCTGAATGTGGAGAGCACTGGCATTGTCTTGAATCATTGAATTATTGAGAAGAGTTAAGTCTATCACAGTTGATCATCACACAATGTTGTTGATACTGTGTAAAATGTTCTACTCATTTCATTCAGCATCAATTCATGTTTTTTTGAAATCCATTTGCTTATCATTTCTTTTCTTTTCTTTTTTTTTGGTGGGGCAATGAGGGTTAAGTGACTTACTCAAGGTCACATAGCTAGTAAGTATCAAGTGTTTGAGGCCAGATTTGAACTCAGGTCTTCCTGAATCCAGGGTGGGTTCTTTATCCACTGCACCACCTAACTGCACCTTGCTTATCATTTCCTACAGCACAATAGTACTCCATGACATTCATATACCACAATTTGTTTAGCCATTCTCCAATTGATGGGTGTCCCCTCAATTTCCAATTCTTTGCTACCACAGAAAGAGCAGCTATAAATATTTTTGTACATGTGGGTCTTTCCCCCCCTTTTAATGATCTATTTTGGATATACACCTAGTAGTGATATTGCTGGGTCAAAGTATGCAGTTTTATAGCCTTTTGGGCATGGTTCCAAATTGCTTCCAGAATGGTTGGATCAGTTCACAACTCAACCAGCAGTGCATTAGTGTTCCAATTTTCCCACATCTTCTATATCATTTATTATTTCCCTTTTTTGTCATATTAGCCAATTGGATAGGTGTGAAGTGATACCTCAGAGTAGTTCTAATGTGCATTTCTCTAATCAGTAGTGATTGACATTTTTCATATGGCTATAGATATCTTTAATTTCATCATTTGAAAACTGCTTCTTCATATCCTCTGACCATTCTCAATTGGAGAATGACTTGTATTCTTATATATTTCTTTTTCTTTTTTTTTTTTTTTGGTGAGGCAATTCGGGTTAAGCGACTTGCCCAGTGTCACACAGCTAGTAAGTGTTAAGTGTCTGAGGCTGGATTTGAACTCAGGTCTTCCTGACTCCAGGGCCGGTACTCTATCTATTGCGCCACTTAGCTGCCCCTGTATTCTTATATATTTGATTCAGTTCTCTTTATATTTTAGATATGAGCCCTTTATCAGAAACACTGTAAAAATCATTTCCCATCTTTCTGCTTTCCTTCTAATCTTGTTGGCATTGATTTTATTTGTGCAAAACCTTTTTAATTTAAGGTACTCAAAATGACCCATACTGCATTTCATAACATTCTCTATCTCATCTTTGGTCATAAATTTTCCCCCTCTCCATAGATCTGACAAGTGAATTATTCCTTCCTTTGCTAATTTGCCTATAGTATCACCCTTCATGTATAGACCTTATACCCATTTTGACTTTACTTTGGTATATGGTGTAAGATGTTGGTCTATGCCTAGTTTCTTTCATGTGATTTTCCATTTCTCCCAGCAGTTTTTGTCAAATAGTGAGTTCTCATCCTAGAAGTTAGAGTCTTTGAGTTTATCAAACAGGAAATAGCTATATTCATTTACTACTGTGTTTTGTGAGCCTAACCTATTTCACTGATCTACCACTCTATTTCTTAGCCAGTACCAAATAGTTTTGATGATTGCTGCTTTATTATATAGTTTTAGGTCTAGTACAGCTAGGCCACCTTCCTTTGCATTTTTTCATTAATTCCCTTGATATTCTTGACCTTTTGTTCTTCTAGATGAATTTTGTTATTTTTTTCTAGCTCTATGAAATAATTTTTTTTGGTAGTTTGGTATGGCACTGAATAAGTAAATTAATTTAGGTAGAATTGTCATTTTTATTATATTAGCATGGCCTACCCATGAGCAATTTATATTTTTCCATATGTTTACACCTGATTTTATTTGTGTGAAATGTTTTGTAATTGTGTTCGTATAGTCCTGGGTTTGCCTTGGCAGGTAGACTCCCAAGTATTTTATATTGTCTACAGTTATTTTAAATGGAATTTCTCTTTCTATCTCTTGCTGCTGGACATGACTTTTTCTTAAGGCCTTCCCACTCATAATTCTGTTTGCTGTTTTCTCTGATCATTCTGTAGAAGTTTTTGGGAAGCTTTGGTAGTTGTGATCTTTCCCTCCATCACCTGGGTTTAAATAAACACCAAAGTTACTGGCTATACAAGTTATTATTTTTTTTGTCACCTTTTTTTTGGGGGGGGTGCAGGGCAATGAAGGTTAAGTGACTTGCCCAGGGTCACACAGCTAGCAAGTGTCAAGTGTGTGAGGCCGGATTTGAACTCAGGCCCTCCTGAATCCAGGGCCGGTGCACCACCTAGCTGCCCCTCACTATACAACTTATTAACAACATAACAAATAATAAAATAGATGCAAATAACTACTGTGAGAAAGATCATTGCCATCGTCATTTCTAAACACCATTATTAATGTTCACTTCTCAATTCTGGAAACATATTCACACCATTCAGCTTTCTCCAGATTTCAAGGAAAGCCTCTTTTTCAGAATTCTCTTCAAGTTTCTTTGCAAGATGAGTTAAAAAAACAGTTTTCTTAAGAACAAAGTTCTCTTAGTCCCATTCTCTGTTCTTTCAGTTTCTTTCAATGTATCACAATTACCATTCTCTGCAGAATCACAGTTAAATTGTCAGTCTCCTAACAGACTCCTCAAATAATGTCAGTTAAACTGTAACTATCTAAGATTCCATTGACTTGTGCATGTATAATAACAGTATCTATGATCTCTTTGGGAGAAGGTATTGATGCTGGTGTTGCAGTTACATTAGAAAGGATAAACTTGGCAAGGACTATTGATTCCTCTCCCAGGCATGAATTGATCAGAAGATATTTCCTCCAAGGAATAATCTCAAACGATTTTCAAGGACCTTGTAAGTTTTTCATTTATACTAGTTTAGATTTTTATCAAAGATAAGGTGATATATTAGATGAGTCAGTAATGGAAATTACTGTATCCTTGAGGGCAGTTCCTATAAATGAAGAACATAAATCACTCAGTTCACTGAAATATTGTCATTTTTTTAGGGTAGCAACTCTTATGCCAGAACACTATGTGCTACTACAAAACAGGGTTAATAATATTTTGAAATATATTTTGAAGAAAACAGAATTACTTTTTTTGTTGTTGTTCAGTTGTATCTGACTTTTTGTGACCCCCATTTGGAGTTATCTTGGCAAAGATAATGGAATGGTTTGCCATTTCCTTCTTCAGCTCATTTTTACGAGTGCAGAAAGTGAGGCAAACAGGATTAAGTGACTTGCCCAGGGTCACACAATAAGAAAGTATCTGAGGTTGGATTTGAACTCAGGTTTTCCTTACTCCAGGCCCAGTGCTCTATCCACTGTGCCTCCAAGCTGCCCTAGAATTACTTTTAATACATTTTTTTAAATTACTTTTAATAAAATATTAATTTATTTCTCATTCTAAACCAGAATAGATATATTAAGAAACTGGCTTTTCCCAGTAATTACCTACTACAATTTTATTTAGATTCAGATTAAAATTATTTACATTAAAAACAGTGTTCTGGCATTAAAGTCACCCTGTTCTAAATTAAAGCTGCTGTAGTGTCTTCTCAGATACATAAAGTTGTTTTATGATGTGTTTGAGATTAAATAACAGAAGATTTAGTTTCATATGATGATAGTTTGTATTGCTGATATTTCCCTTGGAAATTCTTTGATCTAATTTTCATTTCAAAGTTCTCTTTAAGGTTGTATATTTTGTAATAATGGCTTGTGTATTGCCCATTTTAATTTAAAATGTTAGTAAGAGAGATTTAGCCAAAATTTTATTAGGAGGCTCTTTATCCTATGTTATAAACCTTTATAGTTTGCTGTGTGAATTTATATCTGCCTCTCATCCAATCTCCCAACCTGGAGTGGAGGAGGGGGAACACATTAAATCTTTTTGAACACCAGTTAAAAAAAAAAGAAAAAAATCAACCAACACAAGCCCCAACAACTCCCCCCCCCCCCGCCCCCAGGCAAACAGATTTAAAGTAAAAGGCAAAGAGAGATGTCTGAAGCCTGTTGAAAGTCAAGTTTATGCATACTGGAATATATATTCACAGTAGTCATTGAACAAAAAGCTGAAAAGGGAGTTGGGGGTGTGTGCATGCATGCGTGCATGTATGTGTGTGAAAACTCTCCATTTTAAACCTTTTTTTTTCCTTCTTCTATCTCTAATATTGGAATATTTGGCCTAACTTGGCTTAATTAGACCACTCTAACACAGAAACAGAGCTAGGTAAGGTGGTAGTGGATAGAGTGCTAGGCTTAGAGTAAGTAAGACTTGAATCCAAATCTAGCCTCAAAAAACCAGCTGTTTGACCTCAGACAAGTCATTTACTTCTTCAGTTTCCTCAGTTATAAAGTGGGGACAATAATGACATCACCTCTTAGAGTTGTTGTGAGCATCAAATGAAGTAATATTTGTAAAGCAATTAGCAAAGTGCCTGGCACATGCTAGGTGCCCTATAAATGATACCAGTGATGGTGGTGGTGATGTTTCTATAGGGCCAATTGTAGGTGTAAGGATTTTTAAAACCATGAAGGTATGGGAATAAGAAGTATATTGGAAAGTTTTAGCTCCCTCAATTCCTGTGAGGTCTTTCACTTGCCAAAGGAGTACAGAGTCTAGCTAATAGAGGGCCAGTCCAGAGATGGGAGGTGCTTCTCTGAAAATTGCCTAAGAGAATTTAGCCTCTGTGAGGAGAGACTAATCCAAGGGAGGAAACTGTAAGCTATATAGATTCCAGAAGGAAAGAGCCCAGAGAGGTGATGTGTAGGTGAGTTGTATTTGGATAGGTGTGTTCAAGGGGTAGTAGTCATATTGTTTCCTCTCTCTTCCCTTTTCCAAGTATTCGTGTCTTCTTGATTATTACATTTGATGAATGAAAGATTTGAATTAATGGATCATGCTCTAAATATCAAAGTACTGAGTTGAAAGGGAAGGAATCCCCCATTCCCCACACCAAACATCAAGTTAATGTTTTGATGTTTAAGTGACAAGAATTATTGTTTTACAAAACTGGCTGCACATACTAATTTTTTTTAAATTTCTTTTTTTATTGAATAGAATTTTATTTTCCAAAATATATATAAAAACAAATTTTAGCATCAATTAAAAAAATTGTGTTCCAACTTCTCTTCCTCCTCCATTCCCACCCCCCACCCACTAGAACTCAAGCATTTCAAAATAAGTTATACATGAGTGGTCATAGAAAACATTCCCATATTAGTTAGGTTGTGAGAGAAAAAAGTAAAAAAAAACTCCAAAATTTTAGATTGAGGAACTGTCAAAGAGGAAAAAAAAGGTTTTTTTGAATGTGTTTCCAGGGGCAGCTAGGTGGTAGAGTGGACAGAGCACCAGCCCTGGAACCAGGAGCACCCAAGCTCAAATCCGGCCTCAGACACTCAAAACTCACCAGCTGTGTGACCCTGGGCAAGCCACTCAACCCCAACTGCCTCACCAAAAAAAAAAGAAAAAAAAAAGAAAAAGAAATGTGTTTCCATCTATTTTCAGATACTATCACTTCTTTCTCTGTAGATGGGTTGCCATTTTCATAAGTCCTTCAGGGTTATATTGGATCATTGCCTTGCTGAAAATAACCACATGCTTCCCAGCAGATCATCTTACACTATTGCTGTTATTTTGTATACAGTACATTTCACTCTGCTTCAGTTCATGTAGGTCTTTCCAGGGTTTTCTGATAGTATCCTGTTCATCATAACCTAAATAAAGTACCTTAAACTTGACAAAGAATTTTCTTCATATTAGCCCAGCAAAGTTGGTACCATACATTTTGCCATTATATTCAATCATCATAACTATTTCCCTCCATCCTATTCCCTTCCCATGATATTTACTCTATTTTCTATCTTCTTTTAAACTATTCCTCCTCAAAAGTGTTTTTACTTCTGATTGTCCCCTCCCCTACTCTGCAGTCCCTTTTTTTTTTCACCCTTCCTTCCTTATCCTCTTCCCCTCATACTTTCCTGTAGGGTTAAATAGATTACTCCTCCCAAATGGGTGTGAATGTTATTCCCTCCATGAGCCAACTCTGATGGGTTTAAGGTCTTTGAGCTAATTCTGTGTTCCAAATTTTCTTCCTCCCTCTCTCCTCCCTATGAAATCAAGCAATTCAATATGTCATACTTGTGCAGTTATGCAGAACATCTTTACCTTCCTCAAAAGTATTTTGCTTTTTACTGCTCTGTCCCCCAATCTGCCCTTCCCTCCTTCCCCTCTTCCCCCACCCCCCTTTTCTCCCTCCCCTCCCTCAGGGCAAAAATATATTACTATATCCACTTGAGTATGTATGTTAGTCCTTCTTTGATTCAATTCTGATGATATTAAGGTTCACTCACTCCCCAATTCCTTCCCCCTCTTCCCCTCCCCTCCATAAGCTTTTTTCTTGTTTCCTTCATGTGAACAACCTCTCCCCAGACCATCTCTCCCCTTCCCCCTCCCCCAGTCTATTTCTCCTACACCTCAACCCTATTTTAAAGATGTCATTATGGGTTAGTTAGATGGCACAGTGGACAATGCACCAGCCCTGGACCCAGGAGGCCCCAAGCCCAAATCTGGCCCCAGACATAAGACACCCCACAAAGAACAAAACATAAATGCTTTACAAATATCATCCCTTCATATTCAGTTCAGACCTGTGTCCTCTGTTAATTCCTTACTGAGATAGTTCTTATGAGTTCAAAGTTTTATCTTCCCATGTAGGCGTATAAACAGTTTGATCTTTTAATATCCCTCATGAAGTCTTTTTCCTGTTTATCTTTTTATGCTTCTCCAGGGTCTTGTATTTGAAACTCAAATTTTCTATTCAGTTGAGGTCTTTTCATAACAAATGCCTGAAAATCTTCTTTCTCATTGAAATTCCATGTTTTCCTCTGAAAGATGATGCTTAGTTTTGCTGGGTTTGTGATTTTTGGCTGTCGTCCCAGTTCTTTTCCCCTCTGGAATATCATATTCCATGCCCTCCAGTCCTTTAATGTAGAAGCTGCTAGATTTTGCTTTATCCTTATTGGAGCTCCACAGTATTTGAATTCCTTTTTTCTAGCTGCTTGCAATATTTTCTCCTTGATCTGGGAGTTCTGGAATTTGGCTATAATATTCCTGGAGGTTTTCCTTTTGGGATCTCTTTTAGGAGGTGATCAGTGGATTCTTTCAATTTCTATTTTAGCTTCTGCTTCTAGAATATCAGGGCAATTTTCCCTCACAATCTCTTGGAGGATGGTGTCTAAGCTCTTGTTTTGGTCATGGTTTTCAGGTAGTCCAATGATTTTCAAATTATCTCTCCTAGATTTATTTTCCAGGTCAGCTGTTTTTCCAAGGAGATATTTCACATTGCCCTCTATTTTTTCATTCAATTGGATTTGCTTTACTGTGTCTTGGTTTCTCATAAGGTCACTAGCTTCCATTTGTTCAATCCTAATTCTTAGGCAATTATTTTCAGCAGACAGTTTTTTAATCTCCTTTTCCATTTGACTTTTCAAACTGTTGACTTTTTTCTCATGACTCTCCTGCATCGCTCTCATTTCTCTTTCCATTCCTTCCTCTCTTTCTCTACATCTTCATTCTATCTCTCCTACTTTCTCTTCAAAGTCCCTTTTGAGAGCTTCCATGGCCTGAGACCAGTTCATATTTTTCTTGGAAGCTTTGGATGTTGGAGCTTTGACCCTGTTATTATCTTCTTCTTCTGAGGATGTATTGTGGTCTACCTTTCCCCCCAAAGAAGTTTTCGATGGTCTTCTGCTTTCTCTGCCTACTCATCCTGGCTTATGATTTCTTGGCTTTTTACTCCTTCTTAAAGTGTGGTGCTGCTTCCAGGACACACTGTTCATGCTACAGCATGGCCCAGGGGGTGATTGGCCTTCTTCTCAGCCTGCCTGGCTTGTGAGTAATCACAGCCGCTTTCTCTTTGACCCAGAAACAGAAATCTGATTGAACTCTGATTCTCTATGGTCGGAAGCTTGGCGTGCTTTTGCCCCTCCCCCACTCAGCCACCACCACTCGATTCAGCCCACTGGTTCAGATCCAGGGCGCTTTGCCCCAACTCCAGTAGATACTGCCTCCACTTCACCCCAGCCTACCGCCGAACCCCCTCACCAGTCTGTGATTGGAGCCTCAGAAGCTGCTGGTGCTGAAGACTCTGACATGTTCTGGAAGCAGTGTCCCTGGCTGGGTCCAGACTGTGCACTGAGCTGTTCAGCCTGATCAGTAGGTGATCAGAATTGCCCTCTTTTGCGGGGAAATAGTCTCACTCTGTTCTTATGTGCATTAGGCTGTTCTGGGTTTTGATTTTTTTACCGCATTATTTGGGCATGAATGGACGGGTTTATCTGGAGCTTGTGGGAGTCACAGCCTCTCCTCTGCCATCTTGGCTCCACCTGCACATACTAATTTTTAGCTACCTTTTAAACTAGTCATCTCTTAAAACAACAGTGTCATTTCCCATTAATTCAATTTTCTGGGAACTGTCAACTTTAAATTAGAAGTTAATGTAGATGCTGCTCATTAAAAAATACAAGCAAAAGAGAAATGTTAGTAATTGGAAACAAAGTAGGTAAGGCCACAAATTTCCTTTTCAACTATATGACCGTTATCATGCCATACTCTTTTATCAGAAATACCCCTTTCCCATTTTCTTTGCCTATGGAAATCCTGCTCATTCTTCAAGACCTGTGTCTAGTTTATAGTCAGTAAGTCAATAAACATTTATTAAGTATATATTATGTAGCAGGAACTGTGCTAAGCACTGGTATACAGCAAGAGGTAAAAGATAGTCCTTGTCCTCAAGGAGCTTACAATCTAATGAGAGACAACAAGAAAACAAATATGTACAAGCAAACTACATATAGGATAAATAGGAAATAAAATCAGAAAGACCCTAGGAGTAAAAGGGGTTGGGAAAAGCTTCATATAAAAGATGGGCTTTCAGTTGGGACTTAAAGAAAGGCAGGGAAACTAGTAAACAGAGATGAGGAGGGACAGCATTTCAAGCATGGGGGACAGCCAGAGAAAAATGTCCAGAGCTTAGAGATGGAGTTTCATGTTCATGAAACATCAAGGAGTTCAGAATCATTAAATCAGAGAATATTGTAAGAACACTGGAACGCGGGGCAGCTAGGTGGCACAGTGGATAGATCACCAGCCCTGGATTCAGGAGGACCTGAGTTCAAATCCGGCTACAGACACTTAACACTTACTAGCTGTGTGACCCTGGGCAAGTCACTTAACCCCAATTGCCTTAAAAAAAAAAGAATATTGGAAAGGTAGGAGAGGGCTAAGTTATAAAGGGCTCTGAATGCCAAACAGGATTTTATATTTGATCCTGGAGACAATTGGGAGTCATTGGAGTTTATTGAGTAGTTCAGGAGTGGGGGGATAGCATCAGACCCGTACCTTAGGAAAATCACTTTTGTGTCTGAATGGAAGATGGACTTGAGTGGGAAGAGTGTTGAGGTAGGAAGACCCACCAGCTGGCTATTGCAATGAGGTGATGAAGGCCTGCACAAGAATGCAGTGTCAGAGAAGAGGAGGCATGTTTGAAAGATGGTACAGGGCTGAAATCAATAGGCCTTGGCAATAGATTATGGGATGTGAGAGATAGTGAGTAGTTGAGGATAATTCCTAAGTTATGAACCTGAGGGGCTGCATGGGTGATGTTGCTCTTTATAATAAAAGGGAAGAGAGGAGGGAGAATAAATTTAGGGGGAAAGATAATGAGTTCAGTTTTGGATATGTTGAGCTTAAGATGTCTACTGGGCATCTAGCTGGGGCAGCTGGAAATGTAAAATTGGAGGTGAGCAGAGAGATTACTACAAGATAGTTATATTTGAGTCTCATAAGCATAGAGATGGTAATTAAATGCATGGGAGCTGATGAGATCGCCACATGAAGTAATATAGAGGGAGAGGAGAAGAGTGCCAAGGACAGAGACCTTGGGGATACTTTTGATTAGAGAATGTGTTTTGAATGAGGATCTAATAAAGGATACTGACAACAAGCAGTCAGATAGGTAGGAGAAGCAGGAGAGAGCAGTATCCCAAAAAACCAGAGAAAAGAGTATCAAGGAGAAGAAGATGATCAATGGTGTAAAAGTCTGTAGAGGTGGAAAAGAATGAGGATTGAGAAAAGGCCATTGAATTTGGTAACATAGAGATCATTGGTAACTTTGGAGAAGTTGTTTTGGTAGAATTATGAGGTCAGAAGCTGAATTGTAGGGGGTTGAGAAGAAGGCAAGAAGAGAGAATGTGGAGGCATCTATTGTAGAAAATGGAGGCAACTATTGTAGATGGCATTTTTGAGGAGTTTGACTGCAAAGGGTAGAAGAAATATAGGATGAGAATTAGTGGAGAGGAAGGACTAAGTGAAGGTTTTTTGAGGATAGAAGAGACATGGGCATATTGTGTCCTCCAAGAAACCTTTACAGACTCCTCCGGTATACACAGATAGATCTCTTTTTTGAAGCCCTATTTCAGTTACAGCAATTAAATTGACCTTGTATGGCCTTCTTTCATTACTCATTGCCTTATTTTGACTGCTGAAATCCACTTCAGTGTTCAAGGTGCTAGTGAGCTAGAAATTTTGACATGAAGAAGTGAGATAAAGTGATGGATCAAGCAAAGAATATTACTATTGTTATTAATATCATTGTTATTATTTGTACTTGCATATTGAAACTTCAAGTGCTTTCTATATTTGAGAAGCCTCCTTTCCTAAGAAGATTTTTTTTCATATTAAGGTTTATTGTAATCCTTTTTGCTTGCATATTAGGTTAATAATTTTCTTTGAAACATAGCTACTAACAGCCACATTAATTTGCTTACTAAAAATTCAACAGATTTTCCCCTCAAATTTCAACAAAAAGTTTTGCACTCTTCTCCTCCCAGCTAGAGGAGCTTCTGTCAAGATCATTCTCAGTATATTTCTTAGTTATCCAAGCTGAGTAGACTGCTCATCCTGAAATAACTGGCACCTCTCAATGTCACCTACTGCATATCATCTCTGAGTTACTTATAAGAACTAGCTTATCATAGGCTTCTTTGCCCCATGTATAAGGCTGCTGAGACAATTCATGAATATATAGAAAATCACCATTCATGAGGGTAGAAAAGATTGCCTGTGAGCTAGGTTGGTGTGTTCTGGCCAAATGACACTAAATAAAAAGTAGCCAACAGCTCAGGAATGCACTGCATAACTACTTAGTGCTTTTAAATCTTCAAGAACACTTGAAGAATGGAGACCTCACCAATAAGGAATTCTTCTTAAAAGGAGAGATTATGATTGTGATTATAGGCATAATCTAACCTCAAATTGCATGGTAGTGAAAGAATTATTCTCCCATGTATACTGGTGCTTGTATCAGAGAGGGCTAGTATAGAGTCAGAAAAAGCACCATGGGCTTGGAAGAGTATGCTTCTTCCAGAAGTAAACAAGGGGGCTGTCAGCAGGTTTTGTTCTTCTTGTACTTGTTATCCATCTATGATCCAATTGGCTGAAACTTATCTCTGTAGTAACTCATACATGTCAATATTTCTTTCCAGGATATAGATGATCTCTGTGTTGGGATTTTAGTGGCATGATGGTAAGATATTACCTGTCATGTAATAGACCACAGCTGACTAGGTTAGGATGGTATCTCAGGTTTGAGATTGTAACAAAATGAGACCCTCAGTAGTCCATTTAACAGTTAAGCAAGGGGCAGCTAGATGGCGCAGTGGATAGAGCACTGGCCCTGGATTCGGGAGGACCTGAGTTCAAATCCAGCCTCAGACACTTGACACTTACTAGCTATGTGACCCTGGGCAAGTCACTTAACCCCAATTGCCTTACTAAAAAAAAAAAAAAACCAAATAAAAAAACCCAAAACAGTTAAGCAAAGGAGATTTACTTAGCTATAACATGAAAGGACATTTAGAACAGGGGAAGGATCAAGAGTAGAGTAGATTCCATTAAGCATAGCTGGTAAATCCTGCTGATCTATCATTTGGAAGTCTTGAAGCTCAGCCAAAACAGGAAGCTATACCAACAACCTGAGCCTTAGTCCCAATTAAATCTCTAGGACAGTTTCAATATATATTTTTTTCCTTTGGCAGGGCAATGAGGGTTAAGTGACTTGCCCAGGGTCACACAGCTAGTAAATGTTAAGTGTCTGAGGGTGGATTTGAACTTAGGTCCTCCTGAATCCAGAGCTGGTGCTTTATCCACTGCACCACCTAGCTGCCCGCACATTTGCCAATTTTTGAGTTGTAAAGATTTAAACTGAAAAATAAACAATCATATCTCACAGAATGGCTGAATCTGAATCCAGCATACTCCTGAAAGAAATTCATAGCAGAAACAAACAAGCAACACAATTAATCATTGTTATAGATTGGATTTTCTTGGGAATTTGATGTTGTGTAAAAGGACCCTAAAGATATTTTGAGTATTTGAGCCTACCTGGTTCATTTTAAAGGCTTGAGTCAACCAATCACTTCTGTGGGAAGTAATGCATTCTTTCTCTATTTCTACATTCTATTCTAAAACCCAGAATTCTCCTATATTTTGGTACACAACACAATTTCCCTGCCCCCAGATACAATCCTAGCTGCACAGTTCTGATCAGGTCTAATAGGGTTAAGAGAATGTATTATTACATGTCTAGTATATAACAAAGTAATGTGTTAGATTCTAGGGGAGAGAAAAAGGTCAATAAGACAAGGTCTCTGTCCTTAAGTTTATAATCTAGTAGGAGAAAATAAAACATATTTGGTTTTAGATGCATAGATAAGTATAATACAAATTAAAGTATGATAGCTATATGAGGAATAAAAAGTACTGCGATCACATGAGGGTGCAGCTAGATGGCGCAGTGGATAGAGCACCGGCCCTGGATACAGGAGTACCTGAGTTCAAATCTGGCCTCAGACACTTAACACTCACTAGCTGTGTGACCCTGGGCAAGTCACTTAACCCTCATTGCCTCACCAAAAAAAAAAAAAAAAGATCACATGAAGGAGAAATTTGTTTTAGTTGATAGGGGCTAAAGGAAAGCTTCATGAAGGAGGTGAAGTTTGAGCTTTGTCTTGGAGGAGGGGTAGGATGTTACTAGGTGGAGATGGGTAGGATGTTACCATGATATTCCAAACATAGGAAACTACATTAGGAAAGATGTAGAAGCAGGAAACACATGAGAAAAATTGAATAATTCTTATTTGCCTGCTGCATTGATGGGATTAGAGGCAATGGTATGAGGAGAAACCAAGCATTTTATCAGATCATATAGAACAATTACAGTCAAAATAATAGTTCTCATTAGTTCTACTTATTTACTCACTGTGGGTCCTCAAAAGCTATGCCAGTGGGACACAAAGGCTAACATGTTCCACCAAGTTGTAAAGTCTTGTGTCTATTAGGTCAGCATGGTATAGTAGAGTGATGGACTTGGTTTCAGAAAGACATGAGTATCAATCTTTCCCCTGACACTGGATGACCATGGGCAAGTCACAACTCCTATGAGCCTGTAAAATAAGAATAATAGTATCTACAGTAACTACCATATAGGGTTTTTTTTCTTTTGCAACAAACATTTTATTTTCCATTTACATGTAAGGGTAGTTTTCAACATTCATTTTCATAAGATTTAGAGTTCCAAATTTTTCTCCCTCCCTCCCTCCCTTTCCTCCACCCTCCACAAGATCACAATCAGGTTATATATGTACAATCCACAAGTGTTCTTTTTATCAGTTCTTTCTATAGGGGTGCATAGTAAGCTTCCTCATTAGTTCTTTGGGATTGTCTTGGATCATTGCACTGATGACAGTAGTTAAGTCATTCACAATTGCTCATTGAACAGTACTGCTGTCACTACGCACAATGTCCTCTCAGCTCTGCTCACTTCACTGTACATCGATGTTCATTAGTCTTTCAAGGTTTTTCGGGGATCATCCTGTTTGTCATTTCCTGTAGCACAAGACCATTCCACTAAAATCATATAACACAGATTTTTCCATCATTCCTCACCCATATAGGTTTTTTTTTGGGGTTTTTTTGCAGGCAATAGGGGGTTAAGTGACCTGCCCAGGGTCACACAGCTAGTAAGTGTCAAGTGTCTGAGGCCGGATTTGAACTCAGGTACTCCTGAATCCAGGGCCGGTGCTTTAACCACTGAACCATCTAGCTGCCCCCCCCCCCGACCCATATAGGTTTTTTAATGTGGATTAAATGAGATAAAGGGGCAGCTAGGTGTTGCAGTGGATAGAGCACTGGCCCTGAAATTGGGAGGACCTGAGTTCAAATATCAGCTAAGACACTATAAACTATGTGACCCTGGGCAAGTCACTTAACCCCAACTGCTTAAACATCTGGGATTATCTCTAGTCATCCTTATATATATCTTTCCACTGGACCCAGATGGCTCTGGAGAAGAGAGTGAGGTTGGTGACTTTGTACAGCCCTCCTTCACTTAAATCCAATGTACTTCAAGTAATGACATCAACCTGAGCACCAGCTCTGGATTCAGGAGGACCTGAGTTCAAATCCAGCCTCAGACACTTGACACTTACTAGCTGTGTGACCCTGGGCAAGTCACTTAACCCTCATTACCCTGAAAAAAAAATAAGAATGAAGGACAAACAATAACAAATGAGATAAAGTATGTCCAGTGCTTTACCAACCTTAAAGCACTATATAATAGTCAACTATTATTAAAGGTCTTTTCTATTATTACTGCCTAAAGATTCTTAATAAGTTTGAAGACATTTTTGACTGAAGGTTGGCCACTAGGTTATGGGGTTTGTTTTTTTCTGCTGTTGCAACTTTTCATTATTGTTCATTTAATCATGGTGGAATTTTCTGCCTTGGTGGACAAAGTACCTATGCACATGAAAGGGCAGAAATTTTAAGTTTTGAATTATAGTAATAAAAGATAATATTTGCATTTGTAAACTTTATAGTATATAGAAATGTTCCATTCACAAAAACCCTGTTTACAACCATTGTTTCCATTATACATGACTGCAAGATAATATTTGATGTTTAGTGACATGGTCAAGGTCACATAGTCAGTAGCTGAACCCAGGTTTTCTGACTCCATGTTCAGTGTACATCTCCAATGGAAGGAAAAGGAGAGGGAAGCATAAAACATATATGGGTCATGGTTCATAATACCATGTGTGACAAGAAGTATATTTACTTTTAAGTGCTTATACTTAATCCATAAAGCATAACAAATAACCAGTGGTACAAGGCATCCATCATGAGTACTGAGAAAAAGTGAAAATTTTCCTATATGCTACCCATTTCTTGTAATTGTCTGCCTCTTCTGCACTATGGGTATTCTTCCTATGAAGGCAAATCATAAACTTTCCATGATTTAATAGATTATATGATATAATAAAGCAAAGCTAGGTGCTACACTGGATGGAGTGCCAGGCCTGGAGCCAGGAAGACCTGAGTTTAAATCTGGCCTCAGACACTTACTAGCTGTGTGACCCTAGGAAAGTCACTTAACCCTGTTTGCTTTAGTTTCCTCAGCTGGAGAAGGATCTTTGCCAAGAAAACCATAAATAAATGAGATCATGAAGAGTTGGACACAATTGAAACAATTGAACAACAACAGCAACAATTATATGATAAATTATCAAATAATTTGGATTCTAACCAAATACATCTATCAGATTGCAGACAATTTTGTGATGAGCTCTTCCAAATTTAGTGAGGAATTTTTGGAAAACAGACATATATCTCTTCACTGAGACCATACTCCAAGCCTTTCTAGTTTGTTAGGAACTGCTAGAACCTGAAGTAAAAAGGTAGTCTTATATAACCAAAGGTTACCTCCACAATAGTATAAGTTATTAGTTTAGGACTTCAGTGCAGGATTAATGAAAATATGTGCAGCTAAATTGAGGGAACAGATTTTAAAAAAGAAACCAGAAGGCCAGCTAGGTGGTGCAGTGGATAGAGCACTAGCCCTGGACTCAGGAGTACCTGAGTTCAAATCCGGCCTCAGACACTTGATACTTACTAGCTGTGTGACCCTGGGCAAGCCACTTAACCCTCATTGCCCTGCAAAAACAACAAAACAAAACAAAAACAAAGAAACCAGAAGCCAAATCTACATTCTTAGTTATCATCTATAACATGACCATTCTCTTTTCATTCTTCACTCTCTCACTTGATGACCATATCAGCTCCCATGGGTATAATTGTCATCGCTCTGCAGATGACTGCCAGGGCAATATCTCCAGTTCTATTCTCTTTGTCCCATAGGCACCTCAAATTCAACATGTTCAAAATAGGACTCATTATTTTTTTGTGTTTCACATGACCAAAACAGAACCTAATCCTCTTCCAACTTTCCTATTACAGTTGAGGCTACCAGCATCCTTGGCAGCAAGATGGTGCAATGGATAGAGCACTGGGCTTGTAATCAGGAAAACTCATCTTCAATAGTTTACATATGGACTCAGAAACTTACTAGATTTGTGACCCTGGGAAAGTCACTTAACCCTCTTTGCCTCAGTTTCTCATCTGTAAAATGAGCTGGAGAAGGAAATGGCAAACAACTCCAGTATCTTTGCCAAGAAAACCATAAAATGGGGTCATGGAGAGTTAGACATGACTGAACAACAACACTGCCATCCTTCCAGTTATCCAGGTTTGAGACCTTTGTGTTGTTTTTGCCTCCCCAGGCTCTCCTACCCCATATCTAATCAGTTTCCAGATGCTGTTACATAATATCTCTTGCCTATCTATTCTTTCTATTAATACAGCTACTACCCCAGTTCGGTCTCTTATCACCTTTTGCCTGGATTACTATTGCACTAACCTCCTAATTGGTCATCCTGCCTCTAGTCTCTCCTCTCTCCAATCCATTCTCTATGCAGTCACCAAAGTAATTGTCCCTAAATACATTTCTGACTATGTTAATAAACTCCAGTTATTATATATTGCCTTTAGTATCAGATATAAACTCCTCTGTTTAGTTTTTTAAATTCTTTACAAGCTGGCTACATTCTATCATTCTACCCTTTTTACACATTACTCCTCTCCAAACCATTTACAATTGTAAGGGGCTAAAATTCTAGCTAGTCTGTCTAAAATATCTAATGAGTGGTCACCAATAAATGATAAGCTTTAGCAAGAGTTTAGACTTTTAAGCATTTATTAAGGAGAATAAGAATTTGGTGAAGAGAGAAAGGCCTAGATTATCTATCTATCAAAGGGAGAGTTCATTTTTAGCCCTACTCTCCACCAGAGTCCAGACAAAAGAGAGCGAGAGAGCCAGCCTCACTCCTTCTTCCTCCCACAAGCAAACGTCACTTCCTGACGCCAAAGAAAAGCCACATGTTTTGCCCTCAGGTGCCTTCTCCTCATGGTGGAGCTTTCCTACAGTAAGTCTCCTGCAGGTGGTGTCATTCCAATTGTTACACAATCCAGCCATACTGGTATTCTTAGTGCTATTCACAAATGATACAACATCTCTATGCTTTTGCATTAGCTGTCTGATGTTCCTGGAATACTTTCCTACCTTATTTCTTCTGCTTCTTGAACACCCTGGTTTCATTCAGATAAAGCACTATGCTCTACACAAGATCTTTCTTGGTTCCCTAGTTACTGTTACCTTCCCCTCTGAGGTTACCTTGTATCAACTTTATATGCATTGTGTATATGCCTTTCTATGTACATGTCTCTTTAGTTAGAATGTAAACCCTTTGAGGGCAGGAACTCTTGCACTTTAGTCTTTGTAGTCATTAGTCCATAGCACAGTGCTTAGTATATAGGAAATAATAAGAACTGATTGTAGATTAGTCACAAGGGAGGAGTAGGGTTGCCTCTTTGACTTTGGCTGGAAACAGTCTTTTGGTCACTGTCCAAATGAATGAATGAATGAATGAAAAAAAAAACATTAAGTGCTGTACTAAGCACTAGAGATATAAATAGAAAACCAAGATAGTGCCTGATCTCAAGGAGCTCACATCCTAACAGAAGGAAATAACCTATATAGGAGATTTCAGCTACAAGTCAGATAGAAATACCCTATGGTTCTTGCTTCTTTAATATTATTTTTGCTAATAAAACCATATCCATTTTTTTTGGTGGGACAATGAAGGTTAAATGACTCACCCAGGGTCACACAGCTAGTAAGTGTCAAGTGTCTGAGGGTGGATTTGAGCTCAGGTCCTCCTGAATCCAGGGCTGGTGCTTTATCCACTGCACCACCTAGCTGCTCCCAAAACTATATCCATTTGACAATGCCAAGGGTGTCCTCAAAGAGGCCAGAGTACTAAGGTAAAGGAGCTGGAGAGTTGCAGCCATATTAGAACTGAGAGAATACACTGTGTAATTTTAGTGGGACTAGAATTCATGACTTGTAATGCATCTATGAGTGGCAGATTTGCATAGTGTGAATAGCTTGCTGGAGTTGGAGTCAGGAAATCATATGTTCAAAAGCCAAGTATAACAATTACTGGTATGTGAACATGGTCAAATGACTTAATGTCTCTGAGATTCAGGCAAATCTCTATCACTTATTTCCAGTTATAGACAGGTTGTCATTGAATTTGATGGAGGGGAATTCTCAAACAGATGCAATGAAAATTCTTTAATATTTTGACTTCATAACTATACCTCTGTTAGTATTTCTACCTCCAGGAATAATGTTTCTGACAGAATTTGGGAAATTACAACAGTTCAATTCAGTAAATATTAAGTATTTGAGTCGCTGCAACTAGTAGTCTTAGAGAATTGCCTAGAGCAAAGCTTCTTAAACTGTGGGTCAAAACTCCATATGAGGTCGCGTAACTGGGGGTCTCAAAAATTTGGCAACAGTAAAAGGTTATGTATACCTATTTTATATACCTATATACCTTGGGTCTCTTAAAAATGTCTCCAGTGAAAAAAAGCTTAAGAAGCCCTGGCCTAGAGTACTAAGAGGTTAAGTAACTTGCCCTAGGTCATACAGTCATTTGTCATTTTAGGGATTTGAACTTAGATCCTTCTGGCTGTGAGGACAACTCTCTATCCATTAGGCCATTCTTCCTCTCTAAACTAAGGATACAAAAAACCTTTCCTGTGTTTTACCAATTTACATTCTGCTGGGAGTGGGCGGTGGATACATTATAAACACAAAGGATGTGTACTACACAGAGAGAAACAGAGACAGAGAGAGAGAGAGAGAGAGAGAGAGAGAGACAGAGAGAGACAGAGAGAGACAGAGAGAGAAAGAGAGAGAAAGGAGAGTGGAGAGAGAGAGAGAACCAACCCGGAAAGGTCTCAGGCAGATAGCACCTGAGCTTTATTTTAGAAGTGAGGGATTCTACTCCTAGGAGGACAGGCGTGAAAACATTCAGAACTGAGGACAGCCTATGCAAAAGCACGGGTGCTGGAGATGTCACGTACAGGCAACAGTCAGGAGGCCAGTAAGGACGGAGAGCTTGAAGGAAAGTTATATGAAATAGGACCGAAAGGTAGCCTGAAACCAGATTCTGCCAGGCTGAGAAGTTTGTATTTTAACTTAAAGGCAATTGGGAATCACGGGAGTTCTTTCTTTTTCTTAAACAGGAGAGTGACAGGATTTGTGTTTTAGGATATTAGTTTGATAGCTGTGTGGGGGATGGATTGGAGAAGTGAGAAACTTCAATGAGATTATTACAATACCTTTTATGGGAAGGGTTATGAAAAATTATGGATTCTGGTGTTTGTTATGTAGAAGGTGTGATGTAAAAGTAAAAGGCTGGAAATTATTTGAATAATGCAGGCCAAATCCTCTGGTTAGACAGATTGGATCCAGTTTGAAAACAAGGGATTTGTCCTCGGTACTGACTGCGTTCGCTAAGGCTTTGCAAATGAAGGGAAAGCTCGGGCCGATGCTAGCAAAGGAAAGAGACTTCGAGCCGGGTCTCGAGGACAGAACCGGTCAGGTGAACCAGCCAGAAATTCCAAAGCAAACGGATAGCTACTAGGCGATGAATTCTTCCGGCGACCGCAGCCCAAAGATTTCTTTTTCTCTTTTCTTTTCTTTTAAGCAATTGGGGTTAAGTGACTTGCCCAGGGTCACACAGCTAGTAAGTGTCAAGTGTCTAAGGCCGGATTTGAACTCAGGTCCTCCTGACTCCAGGGCCGGTGCTCTATCCACTGCACCACCTAGCTGCCCCTAGGATTTCTTTTAACGATTAAAACCTGCTCCCTTCCAGAGATAAGGGGGACGCGACTCTTCTGGCAAGTTGCGGAAGGGGTTGATGGGGGCGGGGCGGGGACAAGGACCGAAGCCAGATGAAAGGATTCCATCACCATTATTGCCTCTGTCCCTTTAAACAGTGCACGTGACGCAGACCGTTCGCGCGGGAACGGCTCGCACAACAGCAGCTAGCGATAGACCGGGCGGGGTCCTCGGCGCGCGGATTAGAGCCAACCGGGTACAACCGCCTCGCTCTTTCCACCCGGACTCCACCTTTTCCCCTTAGAGTTAACCAATCACCACCTTGCTCCTGGCCCAGCCCCTCTCCGCTCGCGCGGCCCAAAACTAGACAAACAGAACCGGAGGCAAGAAGAGGGCGGGGCTTCTGTAGGGGCGGGTCATTGAGGGCCGCGCGCTCCCCCAAAGTTTCGAACCTTGTTGGCCCGAGGCGGAGGACAAAATTAAGAGCAGTAGCCAATAGCAAAGCACAAACCAATCGCGCGCGCTCCCCCAGGCCCTCCTCTATCTTCGCCCCGCTCCACCGGGAAAGCTTCGGGGGTTGTCTATTGGTTAGAAGGACCTGTCACTCAGTCGAGAGCCGATTGGATCCTGCAGCCTTACGGTGATTGGTTCCGCCCAGGCGCGAAATGTAACGCGGGAAAAGCCGGAGCTGGGACATCGGTGGCAGCAGCAGGTTGTTATTTTCCGGGGCTTGGGAGTTTGGCTTTATTATCACTTCGGGGCAGCGTGAGAAGTCTGAGCTGACCGCGCTTCCTTTCTACCCCGCTGTTGCGGGGGGATATCTGGGAGAAGGGGGTCAATCCTGGCAGAGGTTCCTTCTCTGCCGCGGCTTCTTCCAGGATCCCGAACCTCCCGGTCCGTGAAATCTGCCCCCCCTCCCCCCTCGTCAGCTACCGGAGGGATCCCGAGAATCGTCGCTACGACCGCCGCCGCTACTTTCTCCTGCCCTGCGATGAGTCTGCGGCTGTTCTAGTGTCAGATTCAGCAGGGAAAGCGCAGCCGGGGCTGGAGCGGTGACCGGTTGCCGCAGACATTTCCGAGCCTCTCTTGGCTCCACTTAACTCGGAAGCAAAGACCGTGCGATTGTGGTCCCGCAGTCATCGCCAGGAGAGTGAAGCTCAGCGACCGAGAGGGACCCGGGGCGGGCGTGTGTGCGCGTCGCGGGGACTTGGGGGACTGGTTGGAGAGGAGGGGATGATTCGGGGGATCGAGGCTGCTATGGCGGAGAACCAGTCCCCGATGCTCCAGCAGCAGCCGCAGCCGCCCCCAGTCATTTTTTGCCACGATTCCCCCAAACGCGTCTTGGTGTCGGTCATTAAGACGACCCCGATCAAGCCCAAGCGGAGCAGCGAGCAGGAGCCGCCGCCGCCGCTCATCCCAACCAGCCCGGGCTTCAGTGACTTCATGGTGTACCCTTGGCGCTGGGGCGAAAATGCGCACAATGTGACGCTGAGCCCGGGTGGGCCCGGCGGGGGCGGCTGCTGCGGGGCCTCGGTCGTGGCCACCTCCCCCGCCTCTTCCTCCATCAGCACCCAGCAGCCGCTCCGGGGCCGGGGGATACCGGCTTCCACCGTGGTGGCCACGGCAATCTCCGGAGGAGAAGAGGAGGAGGAGGCAGGCAGCCCGGACAGCAGCCACCTGAGGGTGAGTCTCCCCGAGACCCAGGAGCAAGGAAGGGGTGTGTCGGGAGGAGGAACGAACGGGGGCAGCTTCGGACCCGTTAACGGGCAACCGATGCCTGCGTAGGGTAGGAGCAAACGGGGTTACGGAAAAGTAGACGGAGGATCGGGATCGGGCGCGGGGTGAGACCCGTCCGCACCCCCAGCTCGCCCCGCCTGACACCTCTGGTGGAGAGACCGAAGGCCGGGTGGAGCCGGTCTGAGTCTCCTCCCAGCACCCCCAGACCGCGGGAATGGAACTGGGCGGGGCGGGGAGGATTTTAAAATGCTGGAGTTGCTTCCTGGGCCGGCGGCAGCTGCGAAGGCGGCTGTCAGGGGTGCCGACGTCACAGCCGCGCGCCAAAAAACGGGTCTGGCAGTCACGCGCCCCCAACCTCCTCTGGGGAGCGGGCGGCCTTGGGGGTGGAGCGGGGGAGGGGGGCGGAGGGCAGGCCTGGGGGCGGGCGCGTCGCGAGAGCGCGGGGGGCCGGGAGGGGGCGAAAAACGGGCGCCGGGGAAGAGGCCGCGGCTGCGGAGTGGGGCGGCGAGCTGTTGGGGACCGGGCGGGGCGGTGTTGGGCGGGGCTGCAGGAAGGTAAAGCCTTCCCTCTAGGGCCCGCCCCCGGTGCTTTCCTTCCTGAACCCCTGAGGCTGGCAGAGAATAGGTAAGAAAGCTGTCCTGGAACGGGTTGTACCTGGGACGGGAGGGACGCGGATTCAGTCCGGGCAGATCCTGCAGGAAGGTCCGCGACCTTGAGGATGAGAGCGCGCCTACGGAGGAAAGCGCAGGGCTCCGGGCCCGCACCTCGCCCGGCCCGGCCCCGCCCGCCTGTGACGAGTGGGAGCTCGGAGCGGGCTGTCTGGTCTCATTCATTGCCTTGGTCTCCCCAGCTCTTTGCACGCAGAAGGCGCGTGTGAATAGAACTTGTCTTCGTGGGTTGTCTTAGCTTTAGTCTCGCGGCGTTTATCCTGGAAAGCAAAGGTCTTCCGACTACTCAACGCAAGACAGATGTATCTTTAGGATTTCGAGTTCTCCGTTACAGTTAAGAAGTGAACTGTGATATAAATGAGGAAACTGAACGGAAACACTCCGGCGGCTATGTTACCACATGGTGGCAACAGTTGCCTCATTGAATGTGATATTCAAAAGTACCACTTAAAAAAATGCAACATGTATTTTTTCAGAGTGTAACAGTTATTTTAGATTTATTAGTTTTTAATTCAATAAATACTTGTTGATTCTTGTCTACGTGTTAATAAACCCTTTGTTAAGTGTTAGATGCTGTAGGAAACAAAGATTACACAATCTATGAAAAAGTACAACAAAAGGCATCAAATTCTATGACAATTCGAAGGCAAGAGAAATAACCTGGTTTGGGGGGTAGGGTGGAAGGAAAGGATGTCCAGGAATGCTTCAGTTTTTGTTTTGTTTTTAAATGGGTAGGGTTTTTTTTTTTTTAATGGCACTCTGGGCAAAGGGGTAGCAAGTTAAAAAGCATGGGGCATGGGAATGAGTATACTGCGAGGTTTGTCCTGTAAAGGTAGGGTTTATGAAGGGTGGTAATGGGAAGACAAGGCTGGAACAGCACATTAGGGTCAAACACGAGAGGCCTTAAATGCCAGGCTAAGTAGTTAGGGTTTTTTTTTAAATCTTATAATGTCCGGGTAGCCATTCAGGGGATTCAATGGGGGGGGGGGAGCGGCGCACGATTAGAGTTATTAGACATTAATCTGGCAGCAATTTAAAGGTTTGGAGGAAAGGAGGGTAATCTCAGCAATTGAGGTAACAAGTGATAAGTATTTAAACTCAGAAGCTTGCAGTGGGAGTGGAAAGAAGATAGGAGAGGTTGGAGAAAGATTTCAGAAATGTATAGGACAGCTCTTTTACGAACTGATTGGAAGTTATAGGCAAGGGAAAGAGTCAAATAGTTGGGTAACTTCATGAGTTGTGGTATGGTGACCAAAGATTTTTAGGGATGTGTTGGTTTAAGTTAGGGACATGTTAAATTTGTGGTGCTAGTTAGGCATTTAGATGGAGATGGCTGGAAGAAAGTTTGGAACCCTATAGAGAGATAAAAAGCTGGATATGGTAATTTGTTCAACTTCTACATTGAGGTGATACATTTCAAATATGGAGTCAAAGATTATGAGGAGAGTTAGCTTTTAGAGTGGAGGAGAAGCAAATACATGTAGAGGAAGATGGGAAAAATTAGGAAAAGGCAGTATTATGAAATAGATGATTTTTTTTTTTTACGGGGCAATGGGGTTAAGTGACTTGCCCAGGGTCACACAGCTAGTGTCAAGTGTCTGAGGCCCTATTTGAACTCAGGAACTCCTGAATCCAGGCCGGTGCCTTATCCACTGCGCCACCTAGCGGCCCCTGAAATAGATGATTTTAAAAAGAGATTAGGTTCAGTGGTGTCACATGTAGATAGTTAAAGGGAGAGAACTCTGAAAGCTATTGGATACGGTGTTTGAAAAATAGTACATGTACTTTCAAAACAACTGATAAAGTATGTTTTATCAGCAGACAACTATCAACAAATACCTTTACTAGCACATGTACAAAAGTACGTATCATTTAGAATACTAAAATTCAGTATTATAAGGGACCTAGGACATCTTTTAGTCTAATCTCTATCTGGAAAAACAAAAAAAGAATTACAAATTAGCTAGCCTCTTCTTGGAGATCTCCAGTAATAAGGCTACTACCTCAAAGAACACAAGACTGAATTCTTCATTAAGGCTGATATAAAAGCAATTTTGCTGGTAAACTGTTACAGCAACCTAGTCCAAGCACTTCAAATACCTTTAGATGATTGTGCTTAAAATACTACTTTCTTTAAAGGTGTGCTTGGTTACTGAGGAAAGGAAGGTGACTGACCTCCAAAACACCAATTATACTTTAATTTCTATAAAATCTCCCTTCTGAAAATGTTTACCAGTGCTTTTTTCCTTTTTTCCTGATGTTACTTCCCAGTGACCCAATCTACCATTGTAACTGAGTGCAGTTAAGTAAAACACCAGCATAGAGGCTATTCGTTATTTAGGTCAGATTTGAACTCAGGTACTCCTGACTCCAGGGCCAGTGCTCTATTCACTGTGCCACCTAGCTGCCCCGGGGCCATACTATCTTACCCCTCTGAAACAGGTCTGCTTTCCTGTCTTAGGTTTCATCTTTACCAGGTAACAATTTATTTTGGTTTTCCTCTCACTTTTATCAACATTTGTTCACTTGTCACCTGAATGCAGAAGAGGCCATGATTAAGCATTAACTGTATGCATTACTATAAACACTACTAGTGGCAGAATATCAATTCCCACAGTTAAAGTCCTGCCATTGAAACCCAGTCTGCTTTGGTATCTAGATAGTTGGAACAAGCAATGGAAGTTGCTGTAATGATAGCCATTATTCTTCTCCATCCCTCACCCTCTGACACTTGTTAAATCACTTTGTTGTAAATGTAATAAAGAGCCTTATGATTATTTACTCTTACCCATATTTTTTATAAAAAGTTATTGTTTAATTGGTTAAGTTTTCTCTGGGTTCTTCCATCATAGGAATGACTTAATTTCAAGCATAAAGAATATTTGAGATTTAGGATAAGCATAGCAGTGGAAGTTTTTTTTGGGGGGGGGGGCAATGATTATAGCTCCAGAAGAGGTAAAAAGCAAACCAAAAGGTATGAATCTCCATGAAGGTAACAGATGGAAGTCCATTTGAACTTTTCCATTGGTGAATTCTATCTTTTAAAAGCTAGTTTAATATTAATATATTTTAATATTGTTAGTTGAAGTTCCCTTAGTTTTGCTTTGCTTTTTAAGGATATGTGTTATACCATGTATTTTCTCCTGTATTTATTCAATGAACATATAATCATTTATGAACACAGCACTTTTGGGGTATAACACTTAATAGGAGAATACTATCTTAACAGAGATAAGTACCCGCACATGAAGAACAGTACTATAATAGATAAAATAGAAAATGGCTTTGCTCAGTATTTGAACTGAGAATTGAAAGGCAGCATATGACTAAAAAATTTGAGTGGGTAGAGGTGGCAAAACTTTTAACTTCAGGAAAGCTATTATTTGGAGAAGTTGGAAAATATTTGTGGAGGGAGTTACACTGTACTCTTGGATTCTTGGTAGAATATGCAACTAATTATTTTCATTTGAGTTAAATGCTTTTCTTCAGGTATACAAGCAGTCTGGTTGGGTATACCTACTTATCATCCATAATTTAGTCAGTTGCTTTGATCAAATTGATGGTTAGTTGAAATCAGCTTCAGCAGATAGTAGGTTTGATTGACCAGCATAGGTCTGACAGCCATTCTGTAGTGACCCACCTTCCCTTGATTCCCCAGACTCCTCCCTCCAACAAAAACAACATAAATGTGAGAATTCAGGTTTGGCAGGGGTGAGCAAAGGGAGAGGGTTCTATGTTTGATATGGATAGTGGTGGCTCTGAGAAGTTGGTGCTGTTTAAAAAAAAAACCAAAAAAGCTTAGCAAAAACTCAGGATGTGGTTGTACCTACAGTTAACCTATGAACATCTTCCTTTTCTGTAAACAAAAAATAAGACTGATTTTCCCCCTTTTCTAATGTCTCTATTTCTCTGAATCTAGCTCTCCCCCCCCCCCCTTATCCCTTATTGAGACTACTGGCATAAAATCAGTTTCTTATTAATATTTCAGGATTTGAAGGGTCTGTGATTTGATGAATATGGGCCTTCTTCCACAACATAGATTGCAGACCCACTGGAGGGAACTTCAGCCAACTTAGGGAAAGCCTCAAATAAGAGGTATATGGTCCATCAGTGAGTGGGAGCATATTCAAAGCCTTTTTACATCTTGTTAGGAACTGTCAGAACTTGTACTTGACTGACATCACGTTGGAGAACCCAGGATTGCCCATATGCTATAATGAACTTGGTTGTATGACTTGATACTATGTAATTGTCAGCATTTTTATTCTAGCTAAAAAGAAAAGGTTTCTATTTAAGTGATACTGTGCTTATTTTTTGATACAATGAATTGAAAATGTTTCATGGTTAGTTCTCATTTACTTTAATGGGAAAGCATGGCTTGCTTTTTGGTTCTTTTCCCTGATGTAAGAATATGCCTCTCCCCATTTTGGCAGGGAATTTTGAGAAGTGTTATTATGCAGTTCCTCTGTACTTTATACCCCTGATAAGAATTTTTACTACATATACACACATATGCTTGCAGCTGGACAAGATAGATATTTTAAAATTCCTAAGTAATTTCAAATTTTGATTTAAAATATTGCTTATACAAATGAGTATTAGATTCTGTTTAACATCAAAATCACTGGACAATTTACACTTTGTCGTTGCAAAATTCATATCATAGGCTGTTGGAAAAAAATAAAGTATATTTCAAATTGTATCAAAGCTAAAAAAGGAATTTTGTGCAATTAATATTATGGAAACAGATGGTGCTTTTTGAAAATTTAAGTACTATTGTTACTCAAAAAGTTAGTCTAATTCAACAAAAGGAATGACTTTTCCAGGTTATGGGTACATGGATTAATCCAGTATCAGGTTTTTTTTTAATATTTTGAATCAATCCTATCTTGATTTTATCCCTTTTGTCATTCCTTCGCACAAAGAATTAATTCTATGAATCCCTATGTACTTTTATGTAACAGGTTTTTAAACAGAATTAACATAGTTAAACATCTTTGTCAGTTCAGTATTAGCTGTTGCCTCAATGATTGTATCTAGTCAGGACCCTCCTCTGCTTAAAAGAGGGATGAGCAATTTCTTCAGCATGCAGTGGTACAATCCAGTCAAAGAATACTACTTGCTGTCATTGGCAGGTCCAGGGGATGTTTGTGAGGGAAGGAAGAGGAGAGAAAAAAGCTAATATGATAGGGAGTGGCACGATGGGCAATAAAAATCCCTTTAGATGTCACAATTTTTGCTTAACATTGACAACTGAAAAGCTGCTTAGTAGATCTTGATTCCTCCCATCCTTAGCAAAATGAGGGATTTATTTGGATTTTAAAAATGAATTTATTAAAGATGGTAGAGTAGAGGCAGCAACCTAGCTGAACTCTCCTAACATTCTCCTCCAAACAACTTTAAAATAATGTGTCAAATTGAGTTCTGGAGTGCCTTAGCCAATAAGGTCAAGGTGAGACATTTTTTCCAGCCCAGGATATCTTAGAAGGTTGGCAGGAGAGCTCTGTGACACTAGGCTGGCTGGGTGGCAACACTAGTAGTGGGCCTTTGGAGGCCTTTGGGAGCTCTCAGTCCAGAGGCAGAAAGGGGATTGGATAAATGGTCAAAAAGAGATTATATTCTTAAGGAGAGATAATTTAAGAATTATTGGACTAGGGGCAGCTAGGTGGTGCAGTGGATAGAGCACCAGCCCTGGAGTCAGGAGGACCTGAGTTCAAATCCAGCCTCAGACACTTACTAGCTGTGTGACCCTAGGCAAGTCACTTCACCCCAGTTGCCACACACAATATTATTGGACTACTTGAAAGCCATGATCAAAAAAAGAACCTAGGCATTACATTTCAAGAAATTATAAAGGAAAATAGTTCATCATCTTAGAAACAAAGTAACACAGAAATCAAAAGAATCTGCTAATCAACACTTGAAAGAGATCTCAAAATGAAAATGCCCAGGAATGTTATAATAGCCAAATTTCAGTGCTCTCAGTTCAAGGAGAAAATATTGCAAACAGTCAGAAAGAAACCATTTGGGGGCAGCTAGATGGCGCAGTGGATAAAGCACCGGCCCTGGATTCAGGAGGACCTGAGTTCAAATCCAGCCTCACATACTTGACACTAGCTGTGTGACTCTGGGCAAGTCACTTAACCTTCATTGCCTCTCCCCCCTCCCCCCCAAGAAACCATTTAAATACTGTGGAGTTACAATCCAGACATGTAATATTTTTTAATAGCTTCCATGTTAAAGGATCAGAAATCTTGGAATATGATATTCCAGAGGGCAAATGAACTAGGATTACAACCAAGAATAACCTACCTAGCAAAACTGAGTATAATCTATCAGGGTCGGGGGTTGGGGTTGGGAGGAGGGGAAATGGATATTTAATAAAATAGGGAACTTTAAAGCATTCCTAATGAAAAGACTAAAGTGACTAAAGTGAATAGAAAATTTGACATTCAAACACAAGACACAAGCATAAAAAGGTAAATAAATATGGCAGACTAATCATAAGGGACTTAATAATGTTAAACTGTTTACATTCTTATATGTAATATAAGATGATACATGGAACTGCTAAAATTTTTATCATTATTAAGGCAGGTAAAAGGAGTCTACAGAGAGAAGTACAGGATTGAGTCAATTATCTTGGGATGATATTTAAAAAATGAGGGGGTGAGAAAGAGGGATGCACTGGGAGAAGGGGGAGGAAAAATAAGAGTAATTATCTCACATAAAAGAGAAATAACTTTTATGGTAGAGGGGGAAATGGTGGTTAATGTTTTGTACCTCAAATTGGAATTGATTCACAGAGGGAAGACTATATATCTCTATATACACATTCATGGGGGAGGGGGGTGATAAATGGGAAGGCAGATTAAGAGGCAGTGATCGAAGCAAAATAGATTTTTGAGGGACATGGTTTTTTGTTTTGTTTTTTGGGCGGGGCAATGAGGGTTAAGTGACTTGCCATGGGTCACACAGCTAGTAAGTGTCAAGTGTCTGAGGCTGGATTTGAACTCAGGTCCTCCTGAATCCAGGGCCAGTGCTCTATCCACTGCACCACCTAGCTGCCCCATGGGACACGTTTTTTTTAAAATGGGAAGGATAAACAGAAGAAAATAAGATGAAGGGAATATAGTAATCATAACTCTGAATGTGAATGGCATTAATTCACCCATAAGATGGAAGCAGATAGCAGAATGGATTAGAAGCCAGAATCCAACAATGCGTTATTTACAAGAAACACATTTGAAAGAGAAAGATATACACAGTTAAAATAAGGGGCTAGAGCAGAGTCTATTATACTTCAGCTGAGGTAGAAAGAGGCAGGGGTAGCAATCATGATTTCAGACAAAGCAAAAGCAAAAATAGACCCAAGTAAGAGAGATAATCAAGGAAACTACATTTTGCTAAAAGGTACCATGGGCAATGAAGTAATATAAATAATAAACATACACCAAATGGTATAGTATCCAAATTCTTAAAGGAAAAGTTAAATGAGTTACAGGAAGAAATAGACAATAAAACTATATTAGTAGGGACCTCAACTTTCTCCTTTTAGAATCAGATAAATCCAACCATAAAATAAATGATGACAAAGTTTAAGACAAGTAGAATTTTAGGAAAGTTAGAAAAGTTTCTGAAGAAAATTGAATGGGGTTAGTAAGGAGTATACCTTTTCTTTCTTTAGCTGTGTATGGCACCTTCACAAAAGTTGACTATATGTTAAGGCCTTAAAAAGCTCACAAACAAATGCAGAAAAAGCAGAAATTTAAAATGCACATCTTTGGGTCTCTAATGCAATAAAATTTACATTCAGTAAAGGCCTTGGAAACAGAGATTCAAAAATTAATTGGAAACTATGTAATCTAATTCTAAAGAATGAGTAGGTCAAAGAACAAATCATAGAAACAACAATTTCCAGTAAAGATAATGACAACGATGAGACAACATACCAAAATTTGTGGGATTCAGCCAAAGCAGTGCTTAGGGAAACTTCAAATTTCTTAATGCTTACATCAATTAAAAAAAAAAAAAGCAGATCATGCTCTTGGACATGCAATTAAAAAAATAGTAGAAAAAGAACAAATTAAAAAGCCCCAATTAAACACCAAAATGGAAATCCTGAAAATCAAAGGACATTAATAAATTTGAAAGCTAAATAGATTGAACTAATAAAACTAGAAGCTGGTTGTATAAACCAATAAAATAGATAAACCATTGGATAATCTGATTTTTAAAAAGGAAAAATGCCAAGTTAGCAGTATTAAAAATGAAAAAGGACAATGCACCACCAATGAAGATAAAATTAAAGATATTAGTATATTTTCCCCAATTATATGCCAATAAAACTGACAATCGAAGTGAAATGGATGAATATTTACAAAAATATAAATTGCCCAGATTAACAGGAAGTAGTATACTTAAATAATCCTATCTTAGAAAAAGAAATCGAACAAGCTATAATGATCTCCCTAAGAAAAATCCCCAGGACAAGATGGATTTACAAGTGAATTCTACCAAACATTTAAAAAAAACATTAATTCCAATACTATATAAACTATTTGGAAAAATAGGTAAAGAAGGAATCTTACCAAATTCTGTCTATGACACAAATATGGTTTTGATACCTAAACCAAGGAGAATAGAGAAAGAAAATTATAGGCCAATTTCCCTAATGAATATTGATACTAAAGTCAAAATAAAATATTAGCAAGATTACAGCAATATGTCATAAAGATCATGCATATGACCAAGTGAGATTTATACCAGGAATGCAGGACTGGTTCAATATTAGATAAAGTGTAATAATAATTGACAGTTACAGTAACAAAAACAACAAAAATCACATGATTACCCCCCAAAAGATGCAGAAAAAGCTTTTGACAAAATACAGCACCCATTCTTATTAAAAAATACCTCTAGTACCAGCTAGGTGGTGTGGTGGATAAAGTACTGGCCCTGGATTCAGGAGTACCTGAGTTCAAATCCGGCCTCAGACACTTGACACTTACTAGCTGTGTGACCTTGGGCAAGTCACTTAACCCCCATTGCACCACACACACAAAAAAATACTAGAAAGCATAGGAATAAATGGAGCCTTTCTGAAAAAAAAAAAAAAGTAGTACCAATCTAAAACCAAGAGCAAGCATTCCCTGTAATGGGGATAAGCTAGAAGCCTTTCTAATAAGATTAAAGATGAAGCAAGAATGTCCATCCAGTATTACCTCTATTATTCAGTATTGTACTAGAAATGCTAGTAATAGCAGAGAAAAAAAAAGAAATTGAAAGAATAAGAATAGGTGATGAGAAAACAAAAAAAAAAACCCCATCACTTTTTAGATGATATGATTGTATACTTAGAGAATCCTAGGGAATCACCTTACTACAGTTGCAGGATATAAAATAAACCCACATAAACCATCAGCTTCTCTTTATATTACCAACAAAATCCAGCAGGAAGGGATAGGAAGAGAAATGCCATTTAAAATAACTGCAGACAACTTAAGATGTTTGTGAGTCAGCCTGCCAAGATAGACTCAGGGACTATATGAACACAGTCACAAAACACTTTTCACACAAATAAAAACAGATATAGACAATTGGAGAAATGTTAATTGCTCATGATTAGGCTGAGCCAATATAATAAAAATGACAGTTCTACCAAAATTAATTTATTTATTCAGTGCTATACCAATCAAACTACCAAAGAATTATTTTATAGATCTTGAAAAAAATTCTTAATCTGGAATAACAAAAGGTCAGAATATCAAGAGAATCAATGAAAAGATGTGAAGGAAGGTAGCCTAGCAACACCAGATTTCAATCTATATTACAAAGTGGTAATCTTCAAAACACTCTGGTACAGTCTAAGAAATAAAGTGGTAGATCAGTAGAATAGATTAAGCACACAGTATACAGTAATAAAAGACCATAGTAATCTAGTGTTTGATAAACCAAAAGATCCAAACATTCGGGGTAAGAACTCACCATTGAAACAAAAATTGCTGGGAGAAAGTAGGCATACACCAACATCTCATATGGTATGCCAAGATAAGGTCACAGTGGGTACATGATTTAAACGTACAGGGTGATAGCATAAGCAAATTAGGGGAACATGGAAAATTCTGCCTTTCAGATCTATGGAGAGAAGAGTTTATGCTCAGACAAAAGAGAGGATCAGAGGAAGTATAATGGATAATCTTACTTACATGAAATTAAAGTTTCTGCACAAGCAAAACCAATGCAGCCAAAATTAGAAGGAAAGCCCATTTATAAATTATAATATGAGAAAAGATATTCTAGACTTTTGTGAATTGTTGTGGATAGAATCATTCTGTAATCAAATATACAATCAATTTGGTTGTCCTAGGATTAAGTAGAAGATTGAAATCCATTGGGAAGAAATTTTTATTCCAAAATCCTTTATCATAGGAAAATGATAAATTCTACACGTTAACAGTGGATCACATGTGATTGCCTGTGAACTGATTGTAGCAGCTTTGGGCTTTGACCCAGCTTGGTACTTGAACTAACCATTTGTTGATATCACCTGAGTGTTTTATGATATTGCAGTTTGGTTGAAGGGTTTGTCATTGCAGCATTACATATAACCATTTAATGCCTCATGCTCTCTCTTTTGTGGGAGATGGGGAAGCGTTGGCTTTATACTGTTAAATGATTCCAAATAACATAAACCAATTATGTTTATAGAATGTGTGTGTGTTTTTTTTTATTCCCCCTTCTAAACACAGGATGGAATCAGACGTGGTCGACCCAGAGCAGATACTGTCCGGGATTTAATAAATGAGGGAGAACATTCTTCTAGCAGAATCCGTTGTAACATCTGTAATCGAGTATTTCCAAGGGAAAAATCTCTACAGGCACACAAAAGGACTCATACTGGTATGTAAAGCAGTTTGTGGAATAGTAAATATATTTTAACTGAAATCTTTAAAAAAATGTTTAGGCATATGAATATACTTTTTATTGAAAAATATATCTTTCCTGTATTTATTACCATTGTGGTATATTGGTATTTTAAGTGAGGGACAGTATATTTAAATGACTAGAGGGCCAGACTTGGAATCAGGAAGACCTGAATTCAGGTTTTGTCTCTGCTACATATTAGCTGTATGACCGTGGGTAAGGGATGTAACTTTTTATTTTCCCCAGGCAACTCATTTTAAGATTTACAAACCATAGAGAAGTTGTTGCCAATCTGCATAGGAGGTTCCCCGCACCAACAAAACTACATATTCAGACCAAAAAATGCAAAGCTTTCACAAGTATGGGAATATGGAAAGATTTATTTATGGAGGTAGGAAGAGGATGGTTTCTAAACCCTGGGAATATGTGACTTAAATGGCTAATTCAGGGCAATTCAATAGATATTGTTCAGGCATGTTGTTACTAAACTTATGTAACTCAAACTACATATATTGAAATACTCTTTTGAATTCATCAGTTTATATAGGGTGGGCTAAAAGTCATGGTCATAAAGGGGTTTCAATATTTAATTATTCCTTTATTTTTTGTTTTTAATTTACCATACCATAGTATCATATACAGTATGTGTATACATATAAAATAAAGAAAAAATAATTTTTGAAAAGTTATTACCCTTTGTGACTTTTGGCTCATCCTATACTTGTTGCAGTGAATTATTTATTTGTAAACAAAATATGAAAATGGGTGACAATTTGGATGTTATTTCTGAAAACATGTCATACATACACATATAAATATACACACATATACATGTACATACATATACAACACATACACATACATTGCATATATGCATGGGTGCTTGCATGTATCCTATACATGTGCCTATATACCTACATATCTACCTACATGCCTGTATACATATTTACATACATATGAGCTTTCAGTGTGGCAGGAAAGAATTCATTTGTTGTATGTCAATTTATAGGTTCAAAATTTTAAATATTACTTGAATACACTTAATTATCTCTAATCCAAGACACGTGTGTGTGTGTGTATTTTTTTAAATGAAAGTTACAATTTCTACTCTTCCATTCTATTCTGGTTTCTGACTTTATTGCTTAATTGAAACTGCATGTTCCAAGTTTACCAGTGAACTTTTAGTTGCCAAACCTAATGGCTTTTTCTCAATCCTCATCCTACTCAACTTCTTGTCAGCTTTTGATCACCTTGTCTTCCTGAAAAGTCTCTGTTTTCTGGGATGTTGTGCTTTCTTGGTTCTTCTCATATTTTACTGCTTCTTCTTTGTCTCCATTAATGGGTTGTCATTCATACCTTACCCTCTAACAGTGGGTGTACCCCTAGGTGTTATGGACCTTCTTTTCTATCTATACTTTCTCTTTTCTTGTTGAACTCATGAGTTCCCATAGATTTACTTATCAGCTCTAAGCAAAATGACTCCCAGGTGTATATATTAAACCCTAGTCTCTCTTTTGAGCTATAATCTCTTCTCTCCAGTTGTCTATTGGACCTTTCAAATTGGATGTCCAATAGGCTTCTCAAATTTAACATATCCATATATTCTCCACCAAACCTACTTCTTGCCCCAGTTCCCCTATTTTTGTCAATTACCACCATTTTAGTCATCCAGATTTGTGACAGTGGAGTCATCCTGGACTTTTTACTTTCTGTTACCTCAGGTGTCAAGTTTTATTGATTCTCCTTTTACTTCCTTTGTATCTGTCCTCTTCTGTCCCCTCACATGACCTCTCGCCTGGACTATTTCAATAGTTTTCTAATTGGTCTTACTTTTCAAATATCTCCTTCCAGACCATCTTCCATGTAACTGCCAAAATAATATTCCTAAAATACAGGTCTGAACATGTTTCTTTCTGCCTTTCTGAGCAAATTACAATGGCTCCCTATTACTTCTAGGATTGAATACAAATTATTTGGTTTATCATTTAAAGCTTTTTTACGACCTGGTTCCAGCTTACCTTTACAGGCTTATTATATGTTAATTCCTTTCACATGCTCAATGGGTCAGCCAAACTGGTCTTCTTACTCTTACTTAGGACATTTTCTCCTATCTCTGTGTCTTTGCATAGGTTATCATCAATTATATCCTTCTCTCACCACCATTTTTTAGACTCTCCAGCTTCCTTTAAAGCTCAGCACCAATGCTACATTCTACATGACATCTTTCCTGTTTTCTGTTGACTGCCAGTGCCTCCTCCATCAAATTATTTATTTAGATCTAGCATGGGGTAGTGGATAGAATGCTGGATTTGCAGTCAGGAAGACCTGGGTGCAAGTCCTACCTCAGACACTTTCTACTTACAAGACTTTGGGTATGTTACTTATAACTTCTTTTGGCCTCAGTCTCATCATCTATAAAACAGGGATAATAATGACACCTACACAGAGTTTGAGTGGGGATTATATTATATTATATTTTATATATATACATATGTAAAGTACTTTGCAAACCTTAAAGCCTTGTATAAATGTTAGCTATTAGTGTTCATATATATTTTGTATCTTATGTATATCTTGTTTTCCTCAATAAAAGGAAAGTTTCTTGAAGGCAGGGACTATAAATGATTTTAGCCAAATCATCTTCTTGAAAGATTCAATACCAGTACTTTGCAGTAATATATCACTAATTAAAAGGCCGATCATACCTTACTTTAAACTGAATAGTTATTCTTTTTGAGGCACATACAACAAATTAAATTCATTCTTTTGTGATAGTTATATTTATGTAGCATCTATAGCTTACAAAGAACTTTTTACATAAGCCTATGAAATAAGTAGTATAAATATTACTATTTAGTTTTATAGATTAGGAAACTAAGGCTTACATAGGTTAAGCAACTTGCTCAGTCACATAGCTACTAGTTGGTGAAGTAGTAGAGCCCAGGACTCATCTATATCCTGATTCTAAATCCACTCTTTATTCCACTACACCACACTTTTCCTTGGAGAATGTTTTGTTAAGTAGATTGTTAAATAGACTGATTTATAAAGAGTTTGTTCTCATAATAATTTGAACATCTCCACATAACCTTATTTTCATTATTAACTTGTACAGTCAATGGGGAAAAGAATTTGTACCTTATTTATCAAAGATTTTTAGAGGTATTCTTAATCACAACTTAAAGAAAAAAATGCATCTGACCAATGAAAATATCAATGTTTTATTTGCTACAATATTCTATCTAAACATTACTCTTTGTGGAGTGATGTTACTATTCTCAAATACTAAGTATTTATGGAATATCTACTATTTAACAATAATTCTAAATACTGTGGGCAATAAAAAAAGAAGTAAATGATATAGTCTTTGCCTTCAAGGGTTTATGATATGGTTAAGGAGGTAAGACTAAGACAACTGAAAACAGTGAAAGCTTTAATTTGTGTGATACAGGTTATGACTGGAGAGAAGGTGAGACATGTGAAGTGGGGTGGTAGAATTCACAATTGATTGGATATAAAGTTTGAAGGAGAGGGAAGAGTTAAAGATGACCTTAAGGTTTTGAGCCTGGATAACTGGAGATGATGATGCCCTCAATAGAAAAAAAAACCACAACTTCTTTTTTTGGAGGAAGGGCACGTTCAGGGGCAGGGAATGTGGGGTGAGATGGGACAGCAGAGGATGAACAAGAATTACTTCTGTGTTGGAAAGTTTGAGTTGACTACTCGATATCCCATTGACAATAAATATCCAATAGGCAGTTGGAGATGGGTGGGATTAGAACTCAGGAGAGAAAGTAGGTTTGGATATTTAGGGCATATAATAAGATTGGTGGTATAGGAACATTTTCCTGGCATGATTATTCAGGATGAGTTTGAGAAGAGAATGAAGGGAGGCACAGAAAGAAGCAAGGCTATTGCTCTAATTTCTATGTGAGATGATGGAGATTTAGAGCAGGGTGATGGCAATGGGGATGGAGAAGGAATGGGATAGAGAAAAAAATGTATTAGGAAGATATTTAAATAGAATGTGGTAACTGACAGATACAAGGAATGGATGAAGAATAAAGAAAAGGTGACTCAAGATTTTGAATTTTGTTGACTTGAAGATTAAGCCTTAATAAAATCATTGCTATGTTCATAGATAGATACCTGACATTACTAAAGTGAATCCTTTATGCTTCTCCATTTAGTCTAAGAAGAGTCATGTTTTGTTATTGTTTATACTTATTTATCTAGGATGCAGTTATTTGTTTAAAAGTTCTCTTTGTTTTGTAGGTGAAAGGCCTTATTTGTGTGACTATCCAGACTGTGGGAAAGCCTTTGTTCAAAGTGGACAGCTCAAAACACATCAACGTCTCCACACAGGAGAAAAGCCTTTTGTTTGTTCTGAAAATGGTATGTTATGTTCTTAGATCTTAAATTGGCAGAATGTTCATGGGGGTGGGTATAATTACATGTAATGTGAGTTAAGGTTTAAAACATTTCTCACTTAAAAGAATGTACTTCTTTTTAGTCCTTAGAGTTAGCTTTATCAAAGACATGTTGCTTTCATTGCTTTGATACATGCATATTTTTCTGTGGAATGTTTGGTTTTTAAAATATTTAAAATTAAGCTTATAATTCCTTTTTTTCCCCAAAAAAGTGGTGGTGCTATGTTCACTTGTAGGTGATTAGAATAATAATAATAATAGCTGATGTTTAAGTGGAACATTACATTTTCAAAGCACTTTTTATGTAAGCATATTTTTATGATCTGTACAACAACCCTGTGAGTTATATAGTATAGATTTTATTTACATTTTCCAGGTAAGGAAACTGAAGCTGAAAGGTGTTAAATGGTTTTTCCATATAGTTATACAACCTGTAATTGTTGGCTGGATCTGAACCTAGATCTATCCTGATTGCAAGTTCAGTATTCTTTCTACTACTAAATTCTAATACCAAATCCTAAACCCAATATAGGACAATTCTGACAAAAACAGGCTGTTGACAGATTTCTTTTTCTTCTTGTTCCTCAGAGTTTTTATTTACCTAATTCTGGTTCTGATAACTTTTCCCTCAAACTTGTTTTTTAAGGATGCTTAAGTCGATTTACACATGCAAATCGCCATTGTCCTAAGCATCCTTATGCAAGGCTGAAGAGAGAAGAACCAACTGATGGACTAAGTAAAAATCAGACTGCTGACAACAAGGCTGTGGCTGAGTGGCTAGCAAAGTAAGTTATCTAAAATTCAGTGGACACAATTTCAAATAAGCTGTATAGTAAAAGAATAAAAGCTGGAGCCAAAGTTGCAGGATTTTAATTTATAAAGAAAAGAGGCTTTCCCCTCTTGTATTAATTGTTTTTTTCTTAAAATATTACAAAATTATATTTATGTTGTGCAGTAATTTTTATCTGCTATGCCAGCACTACAAATAACCTTTATTAAGTATCCTGACAATAGCAATGATAGAGTATTGGGAGGAGGGGTATTTTGAAACAAGGCTCTAAAAGTCACCAGAAATATTTTAATATTGAAGTAGCAGTAGCAAAATTTATGCTTTTGAACAATGGTTCACAACTTTTTGTGTTTGAGGACCCCCTTATTTTTTTTTTTTTTTTAGTGAGGCAATTGGGGTTAAGTGACTTGCCCAGGGTCACACAGCTAGTAAGTGTCAAGTGTCTGAGACTGGATTTGAACTCAGGTACTCCTGACTCCAGGGCCGGTGCTCTATCCACTGCGCCATCTAGCTGCCCCGAGGACCCCTTTTTAATGTCAAAAAACTGCACAGAGCATCCAACATGATAATATTTATACCACTGATATTCATCCATTGATTGAGAAAACATGACAAAAGATTCCTATGAATTCAGTAATGCCTAAATGAATTTGTATTTTATCAGTTGTAAAAGCAACTACATATATTTGAAAAATAGCAGTATGTGCTAGATATTGTGCAATTCCATTCTTGGAAATATACTCTGAGAGTGTTGTTGAAAAACAGCTGTTTAAAGACATTTATCGACAGCATTATTTTATAATTGCAAAAACCTGAAGCTGGTGTCCAACAATAGTACAAATGGCTAAATAAATTGTTATATATTAATGTAATATAATACTTCAATTAAATTACATAAGTATGACAAATATGACTTCCAAAGGACTGTTATGAAATAATGTAAAATAATAAAAGAAGTCCTAGAAGAAGAGTATGTACCATATCAACTTCAACTCTGTGGTGGTGGACAGAGAAACCTGATAGAGTCTTGGAGGAAATGACTGAAAAGGTTAGGAAATTCTATGCTTCAAAATTCTTTTTATTTAAGTTAACTGTAAGTTTGATATAAAATATTACTGTTTAACATTAAAGTTTATGAGATTTAAAATAATAAATGAGATACAAAAATTTCTGATGTAAGGCTTCATATTCTAATTGGGTAAATATACATGAGTACAATGTCTGCACTATTTAAGTTAACTGAAATATAATCAATTATTAACAGATACTCTGAAAGGTTCTTTTTTATGTGGGATATAAGTGGCATAAATGTTTAACAGAACATAACTCTGGCGCTGGAAAAGACATTATAGGTTATCTAATCCCACCCCCCCCACACACACATTTTATAGCTGAGAAAACTAAGTCTCAGAGAAAGAAAAGTGACTTGATCAAGTTCATACAGAGTTAGTAAGTGGCAGATAGAAGATTCAAACTCAGGTCCTGTGGCTCCAAATTTAGTTTTCTTTCTACAGTAATGATAACACACGTTCCCCCTCTGATATGTAACTAGTGTTAAACTAGAATCACATCTTATCAGACTTATTTTATAGCAAAAAATACTCTCATACCTAGTGCTGTTATGAGATTAATAGTGTTCAGTATGAGGAAGAAACCTTTTTGATTCTCTGGCAATTTAAAGATTTTGAATATCATTTTTAGATTTAAATGTATGTACCTTTTCATTTGGAACATTTTTAAAAAGTCATATTTCTGATGGTGTCATTAATTGATATCTTATGGTAGAGTGCTATGGTAGTTGCCCTTTAATGTCATCCTCAGAGATTAGGTGTGTACCCTGAATATTACTGATTCACCAATAACCTTTACCTTTTCTTAATTTTAATTTTTGCTTTTTCCTAATTTTCTTATATTGACTTTTCAAATTGTTTAGGCTTTGTTATCTGAAATTTCAAGGTAATAGAAAGTTTGAGAAATTAATGGAATGTTCCTTGTATTCTGTCAGCTCTTTTGAATTAAAGAGTTGAAAGGGACCCCAGTGGTCATTTTCTCCAAGTCATCCCTTCCAAGAATTCCCTTCATAACATTTCTAAGAAGTGGTTTTCTAGCTTTTACCTTAAGATTCCTTCCTGAGGTAGCTCATTCTACTTTTGATTAGCTTCTACCCACTGTTCCTATTATTGCCTTCTGGTCCTAATAAAAACAAGTCTAATAACTTTTTCACAGTACAAACTTTAAAATATTTGAAAACATTTTCTGTTTTCCCAACTTGTCTTTTTTTTTTTTCTTTTCTTTCTTTCTTTCCTTTTTTTTTTTTCTGGGGCAATGGTGGTTAAGTGACTTGCCCAGGGTCACATGCCTAGTAAGTGTCAAGTGTCTGAGGCCGCATTTGAACTCAGGTCCTCCTGAATCCAGGGCTGGTGCTTTATCCACCGTGCCACCTAGCTGCCCTCCCACCTTGTCTTTTTTAGCTTAAAAATCCCCTGTTTCTTTAACCAAGATTAAGATATGAAGCTAAAGCATGATCTTGAGATCCCTAATTATCCTGGTAACCATTCTGGATGCTCTCTAATTTGTCAGTGTCTTTTCTTTCTTTCTTAATTTTTTTTTTTTTACGAGGTAATGGGGGAAGTGACTTGCGCAGGGTCATACAGCTAGTAAGTGTCAAGTGTCTGAGCCCGGATTTGAACTCAGTACTCCTGAATCCAGGGCCGGTGCTTTATCCACTGTGCCACCTAGCTGCCCCATCAGTGTCTTTTCTAAAAGACAGTACACAGAATCAGATGTTGTATTGTAGATGTGGGATGACTAGAAAATAGTATAGCCAGATTGTCAATGAGATCAATATGTTTCTCTTTGTCCAGTCATGATAACTGTGAGATTTAAAATTGGATATTAGATCATAAATCTCCCCTACTTAACCTTTCCCTTAATTTATCTCCCAGACTAGTAAATGGAAGAAGCTTCTGGTTTTCTAGTTAGACCTTTTATTGTATGGTAGTTACCAGGTGATGTTGATTAGAGGGATAGGAAAGTAGAAATACAATACAAATCGTCTTAAATCTAAGCTTAGTCTATATTCCGTATAAAACTCACCAAAAGCCCAAGGCCACCTTTGGGGAGAGAGAGAGACCAAGTCAAGCTCGTGCTGCTAACCATGAGCCGGTTAGTTGAACAGTCAGCCTCTGTCTGTGCAGCGCAGTCAGGAGACCAGCAGAGCAGGAAAGAGATCCCACTTCCGTTCTCTCCTTGCCTTTTAAGCTCGCACCCCGGAAGTTGAGTGCTTAGCAGACAGTCTGGCATGCGTAGCTCATGCCCTTGGTCTCCTCCCTGAAAGGGGGTGGTCCTTCAAAAACTGGCGTCTTTCAGTTATCCTAACCGACTTAAAAAACTTGCATCATTTTTTTTTTACCACATTTCATGAACTTTTATTGGCTCCCAAACTGCTCTGTTGATACATTGAACCTGAAGTACTCTAAAATTCCTATGATTTTTTTTCATATTGTTCAAGGCGCCTCTCTGCCTTTTCCTGGGGGGAGGGGAGAGGCTTTTGGAGGCAATTGGGGTTAAGTGGTGTTAAGGGCTAAAATTCTAGCTAGTCTGTCTAAAATATTTAATGAGTGGTCGCCAATAAATTATAAGCTTTAGCAAGAGTTAGACTTTTAAGCATTTATTAAGGAGAATAAGAATTTGGTAAAGAGAGAGAGAAAGGTCTAGATTCCTATCTATTAAAGGGAGAGCGCATTTCTAGCTCCCTTCTCCGCCAGAGTCCAGAGGAAAGAGCGCGAGACCGAGCGCCAGTCTCTTCCTTCCTCCTCCCACTAGTCCGCGTCACTTCCTGAAGCCTGGTCTTGCCCTCAAAGACCTTCGCTTCATGGGCAGAACTCCTCTACAGCAAGTCTCCAGCAGGTGGCGTCATTCCAATCGTTACAGTCCCCCCTGTTGTTCCTCAAGAAACAAAATGTTTCCTTGACGGAACAGTAAAAACAATATAATAACTATTGCTAACTAATAATATGTGAACAACAATATAGAAAAGGAAGAGAGGAAAGTTTTGTCCAGAGGGGTGATTTTTTTTTTGTCCTCATGAACCGACGCTTTGACATTAGTCTTGCAAAGGGAGGGCCTCTGCAGAGAGTACATGTTACAGATGGTGTATATTATAACAGAAAGAGAAAAAAACAACAAAAACAACAAATCAAAACTGTTCATTTAAAGTCTCTGAAAGTCTTTTCTCAGATGTCCTCTAGGTGTAGTCGTGGAATGGAAGTCTTTTCAGGGGTTGAGGTATGGATGCTGGTAATCAGCCAGGAAAATTTCCTACAAAATTGAGCTTAACACAACTTTAAAATAGCTTTGTCAATAATCAAATCAAACAATGAAAGTTCTCAAAAACATGTCTAAGGGAATTCAGAATCTTAGTTGTTACACATGAAACATATAATAAAACAAAAATTGAACCATTCTTTAAAATTATAATATTACTATAGTCCCCCCCTTATGGAGGGTAATTGAGAAGACAATTGCTGCGATATTAATTATTAAAAATAATTTTTTATCTTTGTTTCATCACTTTTTGCATCATCTGCCTAATTATCCTCATGCCATTATGAGAAATTTAAAAAATCTAATATAATTGGTAACAGGTGTCAAGGCCAAATTCAACACTGTATTTATCATGACACCTGAGATAATTATGGGGGTTACCATAAAAGAACAGAGAAATGATGGGATATGAGCATTCCCACACTTGAGCAGTATGTACTGCCCATACAGTATGCCAGGCTTAAAATAGGTGGATGGAATATATGTCCATGCCACCGAACATATTGGAAGAAACTGAGTCAGACTTAATCAGATGCATGGGATTGAGATGTCCATGGCATCAGGCATATAGGAGGGAGCATAGAAGCCAGGTGTAGAAGTGAGATGGGTGGGATGAATACTTCCAGCCATCTGTACAATATTGTGGGGAAAAAGAGAATAAAATATTAAACCAAGAGAATCCAACCTCAACATTTGTCAAAAGCTGTTCCCTCGGCCATACCTTGACTTCATGCATGTCTCCCCTCATGTGACAGTTCAGTGTCTGCTCTTGCATGTATTCCTCTTGTGATTGGATGGCATCTTGGCCAACTGGCATCTGATAACTCAGAATAAAGGCAATTAATGTCTTAAATGATAAGTTCCCATAATCCAAGTCTCATATGGATTTAAAATTGAGGATAATAAATGATTGCAAAAAATGTGAATACATCTTGACTCAAAATATAATATATAATTATGCAACAATTTCAAATAATACCCTTTTTTTTTACTTAGTATACAATTACTTTTGTGAAAAATCAGAACATATTTAAATACAAGTTAAAGCACAACAGAATCTCAAAGAAAACTTTTTTTTTTGAAAAAAGAAAACTTTTACAAATGTTCCCCTCTTTTTTTTTTTTTTTTTTGGAATATGCTTATCAAAAATAATACTTCTAGAATCAATTTACACTTGCCATGGCAAACAATTTGCCAGGGAAATGCTTTAAAGAGTTTGATCAAATAATCAGTTGAGAAAAAATAACAAAAACAAACAACTCAGAATATGGGAGCACAATACTCTTAGAATTAACATTGTATAATAAAATCAAAACCATCTTGCAATGTTTCAAAATTAGATAGACAAATGAATAGAAGAAAATACACATGGAACAATAAAATACAGTGAAATTCAAACTAAGGAAATCTAAATGAATATGAACTTAATATCAATAAGAGTATTATAAAATATAAACTTGATCACATGACTATAAAAAGCTTTTACAAATATTCTCCTTGTTTTAGAAACTAAGTATAAGACACAATCTCAAAAGCATGAAAATCTCTATGAAAATAAACCCATATCATTAATTTCAAAATGTATATATAATAGCACAGAAATCCTATGTAACCTCTGAACTGATACTATTACTCTGAGTGAATTCAGAACACTTTTGATTCCGATATCTAAAATCCCCAATACTCATATCAATACCTTGCTGCTTACTTCTACATTTCTGTAAAATATATACCCTTCCATGCCAAAAGAAGCAGAGTCTTGAACTATGTTGATTGTCATTCTTATTCAGCTTAAGTTTTTCTTCTTTAACCCCTCTATATTGTCTGTCGGACTTTTCACCATACAAATGCTTTATAAGATTACTAATTAAAGACAAAAGCAGGTTAGCAAAATTATGAACAAAACGAGCATATCTGGAATTTAAAGGGTTTTCTAAAGTTGTCTCAGAAGCACAGCCAGGCTGGGGAAGGGCTGAGCCTGAAGCTGCAAATGTAGTTAGAGAAAGTTGCGCATGAGCATTAGATCTCTGGACTTCCCAGGCCGGGGAAGCAATGGGCTTGGCCATGGGAGGAGTAGAGGGTGGAGTCTGGAGAGGGGGGAAGGGACCAGCGCAATTTGAATCAGACTTGATTTTGAACTCAGGCCTGGATTCCTCTTCCCCCACTTTGCCTCCAGGTGCTGGGGGTTTAAAAGCTTCTAGAGGGTGGGTCTTTGCCTCCAGGCATGCAAAATTAGAGCAACAATTAGTGTTAGAACTGGGAAAAGCTGCAGGAATCTCTTCAGGTTTCTCTGAAAAAGCATGGTTGGGAGAGGGAGAGATATTTCCTTGTGCGAGTAAGTTGCTGGCTCTTTTAACAAAAATAAAAAGAAAAATAGAAAATCCAGAAAAACAAAGCATTAACATGATCTTATCTCCCATTTGTCTGGTTAAACAGACTAAAATCAAAAATAGGGTAATTAGGGAGTTTAAAAGGTCCATTTGAAAAAATTTAAAGGGAAAACACCAGGCAATTCAGCAGTACTTAAGATTTAAAGGGTTAGGGTAGGGAAAATTTCTTACCCAACCGGAAGATCAGAAGTGAGGTTCAGCTTTCCTCTTCGTGGTCAGCCATCTGTTAAGGGTAAAATTCTAGCTAGTCTGTCTAAAATATTTAATGAGTGGTCGCCAATAAATTATAAGCTTTAGCAAGAGTTAGACTTTTAAGCATTTATTAAGGAGAATAAGAATTTGGTAAAGAGAGAGAGAAAGGTCTAGATTCCTATCTATTAAAGGGAGAGCGCATTTCTAGCTCCCTTCTCCGCCAGAGTCCAGAGGAAAGAGCGCGAGACCGAGCGCCAGTCTCTTCCTTCCTCCTCCCACTAGTCCGCGTCACTTCCTGAAGCCTGGTCTTGCCCTCAAAGACCTTCGCTTCATGGGCAGAACTCCTCTACAGCAAGTCTCCAGCAGGTGGCGTCATTCCAATCGTTACAGTGGCTTGCCCAGGGTCATATAGCTAGTGTCAGAAGTTGTATTTGAACTAATATCCTCCTGACTCCAGGGCCAAGTGCTCTAATCCACTTTGCCACCCAGTGGCATGTTTCACATGTTGGGGATGAGGGATACAGCAGCCCCACAATCTGGAAAATTCACGTAAAATTTTTTGGCCCTCCCTTTGTACCAGAGAAGAAGGCTGAATTATTACATTATTAAAAGATAAAATATGTTGATATTGTGCAATACTATATACATACTTTACACATTTCTGTGTTTTAAAATTTTTTTCTGTGTTGTCTGCTAGCCCTTTAGTGTTATCTGTAGCTTCTTCAAAATTCCCCCCAAATTCCCATTTAATTTCTTGTGCTGAGCCTTGCTTTATTGAAACCATGATAGGGAAAGTTGAGATGTGGAAGGGATAAAAGTTAATCTTTTCTGTAGGACTTTGTTGTTATCACCATTTTATCTTACATGTTTTGGCTCATCATTCTAGACTGAAAGCAATTCAACCCTGTATTTCAGTAGAATTTTGGTGGGGTTTTTAGGAGACTGGGTCTCCTTATCTTGCCCAGGTTGGAAGAACAGAAGCCACTCATGGATCCAGTCTTACTACTAACTGGCATGGGAACTTTGACCGCTTTCTGACTTGGGTCAGTTTGCTCATCTTTAGGCAACTTGGTGCCCACCTTCTCTGCTTGGTAGGGTTTATCATATTGGTGCCAGACTTAGTTTGGATACCTGCCTGGCTTTAGCCCACTGTACTTCAGATGTCGTGAACCCATGAGATCCATCAGCCTCAGCCTCCCTAATAGCAGGGATTATACATTAGCCAATTCTGTACTGACATTGTACAGTCTGGACAGGGCACCCTCTATGTCATTTCTTAAGATTGGGGGGTGGGGTAGAAATACAAAACTTATAAAACTTGTGTTTTAAAGGTTGATCTTTTCCCCCCTTCCCTAGCAATTAGCAGGACTGAGAACATTATGTAAGAGATTTCTCCTATGTAATATGTGTGTGTATATACTCAATATTGTGTGTGTATATATATATATATACATATACATACATTTTATTTATATATATGCGTGTGTGTGTGTGTGTGTATATATACATACACTCAATATTTTATGTGTATACACACACACACACTCAAAAGGGGACAGGCTACCATTGTTTTTTAGGAGACTATAAGCTTTTTTTTTGATGAGAGGCTGTGTGGCGTATTGAAGAACTGGCCTATTACTATAGAAGAAGGCCTGTGTTCAACTTCTTATTACATCTTGGCTGTATGACCCTGGGAAAGCGATTTAACCTTTCAGTATCCAAACTCTAAGATTCTACATTACAGAGCTAGTGCTCACAATGCAGAATGCTGAAGGGAATTTTTAAAAGGAATCAAAGGACCAGACCAAAGAAGTCCTCATTTACACATCGAACTTTTCTTGTAACATTGTTTCAATTGTATCATAGACCTCAGAAGCCTTTGTGGTCTCTTTGTTACTTATTGAATATAGTCCACACTCCTTAGCTTGGTATTTAGAGTTCTCCACAATGATGATAATTGAGTCCCTAGTCTATATTTATCTGGTTAAGATGATTGAACTAGGAATTTGGAGACTGGTTTTAGTCCCAGTTAGGCCATTGTTAGGCAAGCCACTTTACCCCTCTGGAGAGCTGAGTTTCCTCATCTGGAAATGAGGTAGACAAAATCTCTTAAGTTACTTATAACTGCAAGATATTAAGATCTACCTTTTCAGTGTTGCCTACTAATTCCCTACAATACTCTCTTCTTTAGTCATATTGATCTGCTTACTGTCTGATACACATAGCCTTATTAAAATTTTACACTAGCCTTTTCTGATCAATATCCTGGTTATCCTTCAAATGTAGCTGAAATGCTACTTTTATGATACCTTCCTTAAGCAGCTATATTTTAAATGTCTGGAATATAGACGTCATGTTTTAATTATCTCTCTATCTCCCAGAGGGATTAACACAGTGACTTTATGCCTAGTAGCCCTTTAATAAAGGGCTGGTGAGTTTATGGGGTGAATCATCTCAGCTAGGAGTCCTTGTCATTAAACACATTAAACATATAACCCTGAATTCACTCATAGTATTTATAATCTATTTCTCTGTATTTATTTGTGTATTTGTCATATATTGTTACTCATAACATAGATTGAAAACTCATAGACAAAGGTACTGTAACTTAAATGTCAGTCAATAAACATTAAGTGCCTGCTATCAAGCCCTGTGCTGAGCACTAGGGATACAACCAGAAGGATTTTTAAAAATAAAAGAAAACAAAATAGTGCCTGTGCTCCCCTGCAGTGCCTAGAACAATGCTTTGTCTGTGGTAGGCATCAAATGTGTTGAATGAGTGAATGTTGGTAATTTTAAGTTTGTTTAAAGTAAATAGTACAACTTGAAGGTGTCCTATGAAATCAATGTATACACATTTTTTTAAGGTATTGGGAAACAAGAGAACAGCGCACTCCAACCTTGAAAGGAAAGCCCATTCAGAAAGCAGATCAAGAGCAACAAGATCCCTTGGAATACATTCAGTCTGATGAAGAGGATGATGAGAAAAATGGGGCTCGGCGACTCCTTCAAGAGCAGCGGGAACGCCTTCACGGAGCGCTTGCACTCATAGAGCTTGCAAACCTGACTGGGGCACCGCTTCGTCAGTAGCAGGAGAACTTAAACCTTTCAATGTACAAAATGTACTGCCCAGCTTACTTAACAAGTAGATCCTTGGGCACAAGCTAAGCACCTTAATTTGCTTATCATAGGCTGCTATTCTGTAGAAATTTATGAAGAATGTTATTACCCCAGAATATGGGGTGAGAAAGAATTGCACTTTTTTGTATGGAAATTAATTAGATGTAAAGTTTTAAAGTATTTTGTAAATATGGGACTGCACAGTGCAGTGTTAAAAACTACATAGTGTGAGAAGCTAGATTTTGCAAGTTTAATGCATTCATTTGAAGCAGTTCTCACAAAAAGCACTTTCCAAGTATGACACTTGTCTGAAGAACAGAATGGAACAGATAGCCAAAGAAGGTTGAAATAGATTATTTATCGCAACATTAAAAATGTATATTAGTATTTTTAAAAATACTGTAAACAGTGAAACAGGCAAGATAGAACTATATATATGCACATATGTATGTGCATATATATTATATACTTATATATACATGTAAGATATATTTTTAATTAAAAAATAGTGTGCCTAATGGGGGAAGAGTAATTGGGCCATTTTGGAAAAAAAAGTGTTCTAATTTATGTGCTAGGAAACAGCTAGTCATTTGAGGGGGTGGGATCAACAGTTCAGGATCTTCACAGTAATAACAAAGTCAGTCTGACTTTATTTGTCTGAGGCTTTAGAATTCAGTCAAATTTCTAGGCCTGAAAAGCACTTGTTAAGTTGGGAACTTTTGCACATTACCAGAATTCTCATTTGCTAAAACTGAATGATTAGTCTTGCAAAGTCTAGGTGATGTGATAACAATTGGTAATATTTTTCATATTACAGGCCCTGTAATGAGATTTGGCACTTGGATTTTGTTAATAAAAGGGAATATTGACAGGGTTATTTTGATTTATAGTGAACTATTTTAGATCTGTTAGCAAAACACTAAATGTTAACTGTACTGCTTATTTAGAGATATTAGTAAATAGAAGCCTCCATATTTACATTTTCAGTGCATTAAGTCACCTTATTGCTTTACTTCAGAATAACATGCCAAGTTATCTTGTGTTCACTAAATTTAGCTACCAGTTAAATACTGCAGAAAATATTAATTACTCAAATAAGTAGGCTTCCGGAGTAAAACTATATAGTGGTTTTATGCCATTTTCCCAAATAGATTAGGCTATGAAACATCACTTAATGTATTTAAACATAAAAAGAAAAAACAAAAGCTAAACAGTCCATCTCTTTTGTAAGTTTGATCATTTTAGCTTTTGTTTTAAGCAGTGACTAACAAGTATAGCACCGTAATTTGTAGATTGCTTTAATTGGTTAACAGAATAAGCATCAGAATAATAGATAAAATTGGGCTATTTCAGCTTTTTTTTTCTTAATTGAAATGATATCTTGCAACTGTAGTTTAAACATTTTAGGCTTCTTTTTCCAAAAATCCCAGTGTGTTGCAGTACACAGACATCCTGACATGTGGCCATGGGGAAGGGGATGCATTTAATTGTCAAGACACATAGCTAAAGAATAAAAAAGGAGTTATGATAGTAACAAATAATGTTTATGATGAGGACATATTTTTGAAGTGTAATTCCTCTGTACAGTAGATTGCCAATCTTGAGGTTGTGGGTTTTTTTGTAATAGAGAATTTATATTTGTAATGGTATGAGAATTTTGTTTGTAATCTGGTACATAGAATTTTACCTTGTTTGGAGCACTTAACCTAAGCAGTAGCAAGAGAGGCTGTATCATCTAAGTCATGAAGATTGTTGTCTCAAATGTTACCTCTGGAATTTTTCCCCTCAAAGTAAACAATTAAAATTGGCCAATTGAGAGTTAGTTTTAAAAGAACTGAAGAGCAACACTCTTGTTTATCTTGGGACATTTAAACTACAACACATTTATCTGGCAGAGCATGGGTAATAACAATTTAAACCCTGGCGCCAGTATCTGACATTGCATAGGAAATAACATTTAAGGCCTTCAAAATTAAACTTTTTTTTGTTCTATAGTTTCTCCAATCAGTTCTTGCTAATTTGAATTGTTTATTGGCAACCATATTTTAATTGTAAAATTGGAACAATTTAATAAATTATTTTAAGCACTTGAATACAGTAACATTAAAAATCTTCCTTTTTTGATATAAGCTATATTCTTTGGCACAATATTAAATTGAGGTCTAAAATTGGAAGTGTATTAAGTCTGCTTTTTGTTTTAAAATATGGTTTACATTAAAATTTTGAAGTTTTTTATGCTTCACATGGAAAAGTTTATTTTAGCATGAGTTAACAGCATAAAATATGCTGTAATTTTAATAGGTGTTTGAATAAAAATTCATTTTCACTTTAAATTTAAAGCATATGGCCATTCTTATCTAGTTTTTGCTAGGTAGATTTTCCTCTATGGTTCATTATTAAAACTGTTAAACTGAATTTTGTTTACTATGTTTACCACTATTTTCCTAATGCTTGAAAGTGATTTAGAAAGTCAAATGCATAAAAGTTTGACACTGCTCAACTATATACTTTTAGGAAAGACGTTTCTGTGTATAACCCATATTTTTCATCACCTGGAAAAATACACAATGTATTTACCCTTTTTTGGCCCTCCCAAAACATTTTACAAATTGTTTTATTTTCCTTTTACCTTATTTTCCTTCCTGGTCATCCATAATTATAACTGATCTTTACAGAAAGCTTTAGGGTTTTAAAATACTTCATGTACATAATCTCATTTGATCATCACAACAACCCTATAAGATTAATATTGTAGGTGAGGAAATTGGAACTCAGAGGGATTACCAATTTGCCTACTGTCTCACATCTAATAAGTATCAAGATGTGATTTGAACCACAGGCTCTCTTTGAATGTTAGGTCTGGCATTCTTTCCACTGACCTACCTCCTCTCTGGATAAACAGATGCAAAGATGACATAAAGCATTTCACATGTGGACATACTGCCATAATTTGAGAGAAGAGGTATCATTAAGTTTAGAATCTTAACAGCTCCCCCTCTAACCCCAATTTTAAAGTGAGAGGTTGCCCTAAACCAGATGCCTTTTTTGGACAGAGTAGAGTATTCCAATTTGAGATTTCCTCAGTATAGGGGACTCCTGGAGAAATTCTCCCTGACATTCAGAGTTAGTTACCAAGGCAGCTAAGATATTAATATTAATATTATCTCAGGCACTGAGATATTAAGAGACTGGCCCAGAGTCACACATCCCAGATGTATCAGAGGTGGCACTAGCACATGAGTTAACCAAGCATTTATTAAGGGGCTACTATAGGCCAGGTTGATGAGAGCTGAGGATACAAGGAATGGTGAAAGATCCTGCTTTCAATGAAAGAGACAAAGTGCAAGCTATGTGAAAGTAAGATACATATAGCATAAGATGGAGATAATCAACTGAGGGAAGGCATTAGCATTACGGGAGATTGGGAAAAGCTTTGTAAAATCAATTTTATTTTCAGTTTTGAATTCTCTCCCTTTCCCCTCCACTTCTCCCTTCCCCAATTAGGAAGAAAAAAAGAAAGGTTGTTATATACATCTATCTATCTATCTATCTATCTATCTATCTATCTATCTATCTATCTATCTATCTATCTATCTATCTATGCATACACATATACATATATGACCAAAAAAAGAAAATATACTTCCCTGCACTCTGAACACATCAGCTCTCTATCAGGAGGAGGAGGATATCATTTCATCATGAGTCCTTTGGATTCGTGGTTGGTCATTGTGTTGATCAGAGTTCCTAAGTTTTTCAAAGTTGTTTATCTTTACAATATTGTTACTGTTTACATAATTCTGGTTCTCTTTACTTCACCTTGCATGAGTTCATACAGTTCCAGTTTTTTTCTGAAACCATCCCTTTAAGTATTTCTTGCAGGACAATAGTATTCCATTACCTTCATATACCATGGCACTTTCAGCCTTGGGAAAGGCTTGTAGAAGGTGGAATTTTAGCTGGGACTTGAAGGAAGCCAGAAAGTAGAAACGAACAGGGAGAGAATTCCAGGCTTGGAATTCCTGGTGAAAATTTCCCAATAATTCTCAGTGAAAATTCCTAGAGTTAGGAAATTAGTTGTCTTGTTCAAGGAACTTCAACAAAACCAGCATTACTAGATTGAATAATATGTGGAGGAGAGTAACATGTTAGAAAATAGTAAAGGTAGGAGTGGTCCAGGTTACAAAAGGCTTTGGCCACCAGAGGATTTTATATTTGATCCTGGAAATGACTGGGAGCCACATGAATACTGAATAGCAGAGTGACATAGCATTTTTGGAAGGTCTGATTTGAAAGCTAAGTAGATGATGAACTGGATTGGGGAGAGATCTAAGGCAGGCTGACCCACCAGCAGGCTATTGCAATAGCATAGCCATGAAGTGATAAAGGCCTGCAGTAGAGCTTATACAAGAGATACTATGAGAGTAAAATTGACAGGACTTGGCACCAGATTGAAAATGGGGGTGAGTGAGAGTGAGGAGTCAAAGATGACATTTAAGCTGTTCAACCAAAATGTCTCAAAAATGATTGTCTAAGGTTTTTTTTTTTTAATAAGAAAGTTTTTCCTTAACTTACCCAAGTAATTTGCTCCCTTTCCCTTTTCTTTCTTTTTTTTTTTTCGGGGTAATGAGGCTTAAGTGACTTGCCCAGAGTCACACAGCTAGTAAGTGTCAAGTGTCTGAGGCCGGATTTGAACTCGGGTCCTCCTGAATCCAAGGCCAGTGCTTTATCCACTGTGCCAACTAGCTGCCCCCTCCCTTTTCTTTCAGTGTGTCAACAGAACCATATGGATAACTGCCTCAGTTTTCCAAGCTTTTCTTAGAAAAGAAATTTGGTAGCACTGGAGGAGAACCAAAGTTTGTGTTTTATAGATCAGGAATAGAATATTCCAACAAATCATAACCACAAAACAGTATCTCTCCCTCTCTAAAAATATCTCCTTTTGCTTTTAAGATTAGATAATCTGGAGGTAGAAGGGACCTTAGAAATCATCTTGTTCTTATTTTACACATGAGGAAAATCAGGTGAAAAATGACTTGCCTCAGGTCACACAGCTAGTGAGTAGAGTGAGAATGTGGACCCAGGTACTCTGAAGTCAAAGATAGTAAGTCCTTTTTCACAAGTACAACCAACTCCCCAAAGAGTCCAGACCCCTTGCTACAACAGATGCCCCAATCTATAGGAGGGATACACAATGCATTTGGAGGTCTCAGGCCAGCTGAAAGTGAGCCATAAACTAAAACCTTTGATGAAGGGAAATTTTCCCAGAAGCACCCAAAATCTTAACATTCCCAGCTCTGCCATTAATTGTGTCACTGTGGATAGCCCTTTTCCCTTCTCTGGTCTTCTCTTTCCTCCTGTGTAATATGAGAGGTTACACTGGTTGGCCTCTAAGTTTCCTTTCAGTTCTAATAAATGATCCTCGTATGTATGTTTTTGTAGTCTAGTGTTTTTGGAGAAGCCATGAAGACTAATTGCCAAAGGGAAGAAACTCAACTTTTCTAAGCACTACCTGCAGTTTTCTTCCCTAAGAGAAGAAAAAAAGCATCCAGAGCTACAAGATACTTGATTAAAACTGCTGATATAGATGTGGTAGGGGTGGGCTTAGCCCCAGTACCCTGGTTACTAGGACATTTCCCACAGAACTGTGCCTCTTTGGGTGAGAGTACACTCAGGTGACTTGCTAAAAAACAGGCACCACACAATAATTTCTCATTGGGCTCTTGGATCCTGTAATTGGGGTTGTGCTGAAGATGAAAACTGACCTCAGTAGGTTATAAGAATAACTGTAAAGAGGGGCAGCTAAGTGGTACAGTGGATAGAGTACTGGTCCTGGAGTCAGGAGGACCTGAGTTCAAATCCGGCCTCAGACACTTAACACTTACTAGCTGTGTGACCCTGGGCAAGTCATTTAACCCCAATTGCCTCAAAAAAAAAAAAAAAGAATAATTGTAAAGGCCTCCCTTCCCAACCTTCTCTCTTCCACCTTCTTCCCCATCTCCACTCCTCAACATCAATGGCAGCTTACTAGTATGTTGAATGAAGGGCAGTTAGGTGTCCCAGTGGATAGAGCACTGACCCTAAAATTGGCAAGACCTGAGTCCAAATCTGACCTCAGACACTTACTAGCTGTGTGACCCTGGGCAAGTCACTTAACCCCAATTGTCTTAAACATCCAGTGCCATCTCCAGTCATCCCGATATATAGATATAGATATAGATATCTTGTCCCTGGATCCAGATGGCTCTGGAGGAGAGAGTGAGGCTGGTGACTTTGCACAGCCCTGCCTCACTTAAATCCAATTCACTGCAAGTCGTGACATCACCCCAATGCCATGGTCCTCTTTAAGAATGGATAAACAACAACACTAAATGAGAATATGTTCCTTCTTTTTTTTTTTAAGTGAAGCAATTGGGGTTAAGTGACTTGCCCAGGGTCACACAGCTAGTAAGTGTTAAGTGTCTGAGGTGGGATTTGAACTCAGGTACTCCTGACCCCAGGGCCAGTGCCCTGCGCCATCTAGCTGCCCCAAGAATATGTGCCTTCTTAGCTGAGTCTGAGTCTGGATATCTTATTCTGATTTTGTTTCTTCCCTGAGTACTAGTCTGCCATTTTCAATGTTGAGAGTAGCCTTTGTATCCTAGATGACTGCCTTGTGAGTTGGGAAATCTGGTCTACTTGAGTTAAGTGGCAGCTGCCCATAAGGAAGTGTAGCTGCCCATAGGGAGGTGCTTCCTGCAACGATTTGAGGTCAACACTAGCAGGATCATCCTGAACCTGCAAGACTCAGAAAGTCCAAGCTATACCCTGACTGACCAGGAGATCTGGACCTTGTGGGTTGTTCAGACAGTACAGATCTGGGGTGAAATGGTATATTTGTTCAGGAGTCCCACAAAATTGCCTTTACCTTTCTGGGAGAGTATAATAGGTGTGATAGATTATTGTTTTTTCCTTTAGTATTTATTTGTTCTGTGATTTTGAATCTTTTGTATTTTAGGGGTTTCTTTTGTGGTGAAGGAAATAAACCACCTTTACTTGATACTTATTTTGAAAACTGAGTACTTTTTCCAGAAGGAACCCTGTTAATCTCTTTTTTGGGAGAACCTAGACATGAGCCATAGCTAAAGTTTGTTTTAAAGATTTTCTTCAGTTTCGCTCGGCCAGGCAGGGGGTAGGAGGTGCTAAAGAACCAGAGAGAAGCCGCCAGGACGTCTAACCTCCCTCCTTGGGGGGCAACCTCCTATAATGAATTCGGGCTCACTGTGATGTGAGAGCTGAACCTTACCCCTTCTCCCCCTTTACAGTTTACATATGGAAAAGGACAGGTTTCATCCTTTGAATGGGTGCACTGAGATGAAGTGACGTGCCCAGGCTTGCAACCCACCATAATATTTCATTACATTCATGTGCCACAATTTGTTCAGCCACTCCCCAATGACTGGTCACGCACTTTGTTTCTAGGTTTTTGCTTCTAAAAACTGACTCCATCGCTACCCCTACTCAGCCCCGCCCCGCCAGGGGAAGAGGGAGGAGGGGCTCTGGCCTCGGAGGTTGCTCCCTTATAGCACCTGCCCCACCCCAAGACACCCCACCTCACTCCACTCTGGAGGGAGGCTGGAGATCCTGGATTGGAAGATGGTAGAAAGAGGGTAGTTTGAGGGGACGGCAATTCAACCTGGTAGCTGGGAGCGTAAGGCAAGACCACCCTTCTTACTGCGGGGCAATTGAGCAGGCAGGAATCTGGTGCTGCTGCTGCGGGCAGAGAGGGAGGGGAGGGGAACTCCAGTCCACTCTTTCTCTCTCTTCCTGTTTTGCTCGTAACACCCGCTTCACAGAGAGAAGGCGGAGACGGAACTGGAGCTCGGCTTGCGCCCGCTCGCTCGCTCTGGGATTCCTGGCTGACTCTGTTTCCCTCGCCCAACCGCTGCCGCCTCGGGCATGTGGCCGAGACCCCAGAGCAGGCTTTGGCAGGGCTGCTCTACGCTCTCCCCTCTCAGTCCGCCAGGCAAGCGTCGGGGCCCATGAAGGAAGATGCCTCCCGCCTCCAAGGCGGAGGAAGGGGAGCCTACCTCCACCGTTCACTCGCAGCTGGTCAAGCTACTGTCCGCCCTCTTCTACGGGACCTGTTCTTTTTTCATCGTTCTGGTAAATAAGGCAGTGCTGACCACTTACAGGTAAGGCGAGGCTGGAGGCGGTGGGGAGCGTGCGTGCGTGCGTGAGCCCGTGTCCACAGGCACCGGGCTGCAGAGCGACCCGAGGGATCGGGATGGGGAGGCTGCTTTCCCGCTGGCTTACTTACTACGCTTCCCCATCCTTCCCCTATCTGTTTGGGACTCTCCAGAACCTTAGACTAAACTTCCGACCTTCTTACTCCCCACGCCCTTCCTCTGATGTTGTCATGGTAACCACAAGGGAAGCTGGCAGGTGTGCCAGGTGGGGGCAGTGGTGCAGGCAGTCTTTTATGAATCTCCACTGTCTCTCCCTTACAAGAAATTGACTTGCCCCTGGCCAAGGAGACCTGTGTCCTTCCCACAACTAGCGTTGATATTGTCTATCTGCCCCCTCCCCTGGTCCCCCAGTGGAAGTTTTGGGCAGGCTCTTAGCTAGATGCCCCCACAGCCCCTTTTAAAAATTTTATTACTACCTTTTGTTTGATTGCGTTTTTTACACCAGTCATTTCCTCATAGCCTCCTCTCCCCCTTAATCCCACTCCCAGTGGGGGAAAAGTCTCAGCTACTAAATAGATAGTCTGACTGTACACTACATCCCACATCTCCCAACCGTAGCGTACCCCGCCCCCCCATCCCAGGAAGGGAGGGGTATTTCATCAGCAGTTCTCTCCGACCGAGATTGACCTTTTCAGGAACAGGTTTAATGTGATTAATTGGAGAGAGTGCGCTTTTGGAGTCAGAGGACCCAAATTCAAATTTTAGCTCTACCAACTTGTCTGACCGTGGGCAAGTTACTTAACCTCTCTATGATTCAGTTTCCTCATTCATAAAATGAGGTAGGTGGTTAGACAAAATGGATGACCTTTGAGATCCTTCCCAGTTCTAAAACTATAAGCTTAAAGGTTGCCTTTCAGTGTTTCCGTTTGCACTATTGTAATCAATTGGGTATGTTGTTCTGGTTCAGCTTAACTTTCATTCAGTATCAGTTTATACAAGTCTTCCTATGCTCCAACAAATTCTTTATATCGTTGGGGAAATGAAGGGTGGTGTCACAATCATTGCCTAGAATGCAGTAGGCACTAAATAAACGATTGTAGAATAATTTACCTGTGAGGAACCTCTTACAGGTGAGAAAATTCCGTCTTACCCATACAGAGCAGCGCTTCTTTTGCAATTTATAGCCTTGAATTATAGCTTGGGGAAGTTGAGAAGTTAAGTGACTCAGCCACGGTTTTGGCCTGCTTAGTACATTGCCAGACAATAAATGCTTGTTTCCTTCTCTCACGATAATATTCAATTGCATTTATGTACCACAATTTGTCCAGCCATTTCCCAGTGATTGGATACCGACTTTGTTAGTAGGCTTTAAAAAGTTCTCTTAGATTTTAGAACGGATGTGGGGGCAAAGAAAGTGTTATACTAGGGAACAAAATAAACTGATAGAAACCTTTTCTCACATTCTTTGGCTTAAAGGGATGTTGGATCCCTTCCCTATTGTTGAAAATAGGTGAGGGCAAATCCCTGACATTCTAAAGTATTTGTTCAGTGCCTTTGTATGCCTGGCACTATACTAGGCACTTTACAGAATTACTCAGGCTAGAATCTCTGCCCGTTTTCAACTAAAAGAAAAAAGAAAAATTCTCCTACTATGCAAAATTACTGGATGTTTAGTGAATGCAATCAATATCACTTGTAGTTGTCCCTTTATGTAGTAGGTGTGTCTTTAAAAATTGTATGGTGAAAATCCATCCAGTTTCATTTACATTTAAAATGTGCTAATTGGGCATTTCACAGGATTGCAATCACACATGCTTTTGTACTTTGAATCCTCACCCTCTAGGGTAACTTTTGTGGAATAATAATTCATATTCTATTAGTGTAGTATATAGAGTTGGAGAGTTGCAGTCAGAAAAATATGGGTGCAAGCCCTTCCTTTCACACTAACTATATGCCCATGAGCAAGTCATTAAACCTGAGACTTTTTTTTCAGGGCAATGAGGGTTAAGTAACTTGCCCAGGATCACACAGCTAGTAAGTATCAAGTGTGTGAGGCCGAATTTGAACTCAGGTCCTCCTGAATCCAGGGTCAGTGCTTTATCTGCTTCGACACCTAGCTGCCCCTAACCTGAGACTGTTTTCTCAGTACCAGTCTCCCTGAGATTATAAAATGGAAATAATAGCTGAAGTACTTACCTCCACATAAATGTGAACTCAAAAAGTAGAACGTGATTTTCCTTAAATCTGGGGAAAACAGTATCAATTTACTTTTCTCAAGTTACCAACATATTTGTAGAAATCTTGAGAAAGATAATCATATTGGCTCATGACAAGGTTTTGGTTTGTTTTTTTTAAACAGTGTGACCTAAACAAATTTGCCAATTCTTGATCCTATTGTCAAAAAGTTTCAAACAGTTTTTTTCTTCAATTTTCCTACCCCTTTGTGGTTTCTGATTAGTTCTGATATTGTTACCTTAGCATCAGCATATTAAACCAAATGGTTTTCTTCCTTTCTCTAGTCAGTGAAGAGGCCAAGTAGAATCAATGAACTGTAATTGCCAACAGTGCCTCCAAGAGTCAGGGGCAGTTTGAAATTCTGCCACAAACTGGATTCTATGGGGGACAAAATTAAGGAAACCAGTCTTCCTTTTGGTTTAGGATGCCAGCATTTTTATGTAGCCTTGTGTTCTTCTATCACAAACACCCTGGGCAAAGTTTGAAAACTTCGGCCTTGGAAATATTTGTACTGGAATTGTCAACCAGAGGTGTCTGGGAACTTGGGTAGGAAAAAATACATCTTTTATTTCAGTATAATTGGTTTCCTAGCCATTTGATGTCATACATTTAAAAGATTATTCTGAGAAAAGGGGTCCAATAGGCTTCATCAAACTGCCAAAGGGATCTGTGGCACAAAAAAAAGGTGAAAAACTTCCTATCTTAATGGAACACCCCCATGGGGCAATAGGACAAACTAAAGTGTTGCATAGTGGAAATAGTATGAGCTTTGAATCTGGAATCCTCTGGGTATAAGTAGAGTCTCAGATCCTATGTTTGTGACTTTAGGCAAATCTCAGGCCTTCTAGGCCTTAGTTTCCTTATTTGCCTTTTTTTGTTTTGTTTTTTTGCAGGGCAGTGAGGGTTAAGTGACTTGCCCAGGGTCACACAGCTAGTAAGTGTCAAGTGTCTGAGGCCAGATTTGAACTCAGGTACTCCTGAATCCAGGGCCAGTGCTTTATCCACTGAGCCACCTAGCCACCAGTTTCCTTATTTGTAAAGTGAGGGGGTTGTAGTAAACATATAGTTTTTATGGTCCCTTACAGTTCTAGATTTTAGATTCTATGATCCTTGGTCCAAAGGTAGCATGTGTCACATAGTGCTATGCTGACATGCATAAAAGACTTAAGATATGCCTTCAGGAAAAACTTAAGCTAGTTCACATTTAAGCCTGGAGCATAAAGCAAATTCACACACAAAAAAGTGCCAGTAACTATAATAACAAGTCCATTTAGGAGTATTGGTAATTTTGTTCAATCACTCTGGAAGACCATACAGATGCAAATTAAAAACCAAAAAGGATCTGCCTTCGAGAGACTCACTTTGTATTATTCTGTGTATGCTTCCTTTGTGTTTTCCCCAAATGGAATGAAATTTCTAGGTTCAGAAAGAGTTAGAGCATCAAGTAGGAGGGGATCAAGAAAAACCTCATGCACAAGGTAGCACCTGGTTTGTGCTTTGAAGGAAGCTTAGGGATGCGAAGCTGAGAAAGGAAGACTTGTTCCTTTGTGAACCTCTTCTTCTGTAGTCTCTACTCTTTTGCCCAAATACATTGGCAATGTCTTATCATACATATTATACTTCTTGCAGCAGGTATTACAAAGTTAACAAATAGTAATTATGTTCTGAAGGCAAAAGGTAATCATGTGGTTCGTAGAATCATAGGTTTAGATATCTAAACCTTAGATATCTAAGTATGAAGGAATTCTATGAGACAAAGGAATAGGACTTTCCTTGAAATTGTAGAAACTAGGGGCAGCTAGGTGGCACAGTGGATAGAGCACCGGCCCTGGAGTCAGGAGTGCCTGAGTTCAAATCCAGCCTCAGACACTTAACACTTACTAGCTGTGTGACCCTGGGCAAGTCACTTAACCCCAATTGCCTCACTAAAGAAAAAAAAAAGAAATTGTAGAAACTAGTACTGTGACTTAAGAAAATAAACTAATGAAAATAAAATTATAATTTCTGTGTAATATATCAAAATATATGATACATTGTTGTATCACGTAGTTGTGTAACATGGGTAAGCCACCTTAATTATACCTTGTCTTGTCAGAGAGGGTTAGGTTTCTTTGGAACCACATTTTCATTTCATGGGGCAATTGGGTTATAATAAATTATAAAGGAAAGCTTATTTACAGAAATATGATCCTCATCTTAGCTGCTTGAGAGATTTCAGTTTCCTATTGTGCTCAACAAGCCTATTTATTATAAGACAGAATGACCTTTCTAAACTATTTAGCAGTTAGGAATCATGGGAACCCAATCCTCTCCTTGTTCTCTTTTTCGGACATATTGGTATAGATTAGGGTAGAAGGTTTATGGGTGGCTTTTCTGGTTTATTAGGTTTAGTTCATTTCCTTTCAAATAGACAAAAAGGAGTTGAAAAGATGTGATTCTGATTATATTATAGGTTTCTCTGAATTCCACCTGCTATTGAGAATCATTCCCATCAAGCTTACTAGTGATTCCTTTGTTGCTAAACCCAGTGGATTTCTCTCAGCCCTCATCCTCCTAGATCTTTCTGGAATATTTGATACTATTAATAACCCAATCCTTCATTCTGGGAAGGCGGGAAACACACACACACACACACACACACACACACACACACACACACACACACACACATAGTTGAACACAGAATACAGCGACCTCTACAGATGGAGCCCAAACTTCAATGTACTAATTTGTAATTATGAACAGTTCTAGGTAAAGATGGCAACAATCTCAGAGGTCCCGTGTTACTAAGGAGCTCTGGGTGAGACAAGGACAAGAAACGTAGAACTAAGTGCCCCATGAATTATGCCAGTTAATATAATCTCTTACCTAGACTTGAGTTAGCTCAAGATCATAAAATTTTAAAATTGGAAAGAACCTCTGGCCATCTTATCCAGACCACAGTAGACCAAGAACCCTGCTAAGATATATTTAATTGAGATTGTTCATAATCTACTTGAATATCTCAATGGGGAAACTTCTACTCAAGGAAGCCCATTCCATTTTTGGATGACTAATTGGTAGGAAGTTTTTTCCCTATACAAAGTGAAAAACCCAAAACAAAACAAACAAACAAAAGCCTCTGGAATATATTCCACTGTTCCTACTTCTACCCTCATGGGCCAAGAAAAAAAAAAACATGCCTAAATTTTTTCTTCTGCAGGAAAGTACTTTCCAAACTTGAAGACAGCTATCCTATCTCCCCATAGTCTTCTCTTAACTAGGCCAGATGTCCTCTCTTACCTTAAGTTATCTTACCGTAGCATCACTTCAAGTTACTTCCTCAATATGTTCAAACTTCTCTACACATTCTGGAGCTCTCCAATCATTCAATAAGACTTTATTAAGCACCTGCCCTAGGTATTCAACATACCCTCTTCTTCTTTTTTTTTTTTTTTTGGTGAGGCAATTGGGGTTAAGTGACTTGCCCAGGGTCACACAGCTAGTAAGTGTTAAGTGTCTGAGGCCAGATTTGAACTCAGGTCCTCCAGAATCCAGGGCCGGTGCTCTATCCACTGTACCACCTGGTTGCCCCCTACCTTCTTCTTTTCCCAACTTTTCTGTTACTGTTGAGGACAGCACCATCTTCCTAGTCACCTAGGCTTACCACCTCAGTGCCAATCCTCAACTTGTCACTCAAACTCACCCTACATAACTATTTTGATCTATTTATACCTTGTCATTTCTACCTTTACAACACCTTTAACATGTGTTCTTCACTCCATTCACACAGCCACCATCCTAATAAAGTCACTTATCTCCTCTTACCCAGACAATTGAAATAGCCTTCTGAGTGTTCTGCTAGTCCCAAATCACTATCCACTCCTATCCACACTCCACTTAACTACCAAATATCCCAAACTCTAAGACTGAACACCTCACTCCACTATTCAATAATCCTCAGTGATGTCCTGTTACTGCCAGGATCAAATGTAAAATTGTCTGTGAAAGACTTTTACAACCTAGCCCCTTCCTACCTTTCTGCTCTTATCTCCCTCCCCTTTACACACAATGCAATCACTTAGCTTATTTGCTGTTCCTCTCACAAAACACACTATGTCCCAAAGGTCTTTGTACTGGCTGTCCCCTATGCTTGGTATATGTTGACCTTTTATCTCCTCCCTTAGCTTCCCTGGATTACTTCAATACTCAGCTCAGTTTAGTTTTAGTTTTTTTTCTGTTCTCTCTCCATTTACATTTTTATATAGTGTTTTCCTGATTCTGCTTACTTCACTTTGCATCAGTAAATGTAAATTTTCCCATGCATTCTCCAAATATTCTTTTAGTTTGTCATTTCTTACCAGAAAGGAAGGAAATGAATTTTCATACCAGACAGATGGGACCATTAGATATTGTATTTAATCTGAACTCTGATATCTTTCAATGTTATCTTCATTACTGTCACCATTGTGCATGATATTTTTTGTTCTTTCTTGGGAGGGGGAAGGAGAAAATTAATCTTTCTAATAATTAGAGCTTTCTAAAACTGGAATGAGCTGCCTCAAGTGGTAGTGGGTTCCCCCTCCTTCTAGATCTTCAGGCAGAGGCTGGATGATCATTTGTGCTCTAGAGGGTATTCCTTTTCATTGGACTGGATCAGGGCTTCTAAAATTTTTTCCACTCCCAACCCCTTTTTCCTGAGTTTATGTGACCCTGGGTATATAGATAGGTATATAAAATAGGTAAACATAACCTTTTTTTTTTTTTTTAGTGAGGCAATTGGGGTTAAGTGACTTGCCCAGGGTCACACAGCTAGTAAGTGTTAAGTGTCTGAGGCCGGATTTGAACTCAGGTCCTCCTGACTCCAGGGCCAGTGCTCTATCCACTGTGCCACCTAGCTGCCCCAACATAACCTTTTAATGTTGCCAAATTTTTCACAACCCCCACATTGAGTTATGTGACTTCATATGGGGTTGAGACCCTCAGTTTAAGAAGCTGGGAATAGATGCTATTAAGGTGCCTTCCAACTCTTAAATTCAATGATTCTGTGAAATATCCTTCCTCTATCCTTTTTTCTTTTCAGGGCAATGAGGGTTAAGTGACCTGCCCAGGGTCACACAGCTAGTAAGTGTCAAGTGTCTGAGGCTGGACTTGAACTCAGGTCCTCCTGAATCCAGGGTCAGTGCTTTATCCACTGCAACACCTAGCTGCTCCTTCTTCTATATCGTCTTGAAAGGAATTGTTTGGTAGAGTACCCCAGGGTCCTGGTTGGTCCTGTGTTATATGACATTAAAAATTAGTGCTGCTATGCTAAACATAAGGTCCTTGTTCAATGAACAGTGAATGAATGAACATGAGAAACACTGGCTATGAACAGGGAGTATGCATTGTCGGAGGTGGGGAGGCATATGAAGGGAACATATGTGACCAGAGCAACACCAGCTCTGAGACTGCAGGGCTTGTTCTTTGGTGATTTCATCACACCATTTTCTGCTAGATGTATAGTCCCCCTGGTTGCTGTAGGTCATGTAGACACTTCTGGGCATCTCGGCTGGATGCATGGTTGTGGAGCTTCTTGCTGTTATTACCTCTAAGCCTCATCTCTTCAGGGCCACCTGGTGGTCATCTCAACTTCTGTTTACTAAAGCACTATTTACTAGAAAGCCTCTCTCTATCTAATAAAGACTGGTTGACACTCTTTAAGATCATACCTGGGGCTACCATGCCCAGCTAAGTACCATACCTGAGTCAGGTAAAGTATTCCTATGCTAAGATTAAGGGTTTTTCCCCTTTTAACTATCTCTGTCAAGGGCTAGATCTTAGTTGGTTATCCTAGACAACTGTCTAATTTAGGGTTAGTAATTTCTTGTAATTCCTGCTTAATTTATTATAGGATTCCCATGTCCCTGAAATCCATTTTTTTGGGGGGAAGGGTCTAGTAGAATTCCTTAAGAGTTGTGTGGAGACTGGGCTCTGAAATCTAATTCACTCACAAGAACCTCTTGCAACATAAATGAACAGGAGAGGCAAGCAAAGGCAACAAAAAAGAATAGATGGGGTGGCTGCAAATTCTTGGTTTAAAATTCATGCTATCCACAAGAAAATGTGATTAACAACAAGACTTCTAGACTTTGAACCATTTTACATAAAAATTTCATGGAGAAATTTAACAGATATAAATCAATTGACAAAGTAGAGGTCAAAAGATATCAGAGGGGGCGGCTAGGTGGCGCAGTGGATAAAGCACTGGCCCTGGATTCAGGAGTACCTGAGTTCAAATCCGGCCTCAGACACTTGACACTTACTGGCTGTGTGACCCTGGGCAAGTCACTTAACCCCCATTGCCCTGTCAAAAAAAAAAAGATATCAGAAAATGCTTATTGTTTTTACTAACTGGAGAGACCACCAAAAGGAACACTAGTTTAAAAATGAAACTTGTTTGTAAAATTTTGCATAGAATGGTGGAGGATTATGAACAATATTGCCTCATGAAAGAAAGAGAAGCAGTGAAGGGGAAAGCAAGTTGAAAGAAAGCTTGACAGGAGATGAATAATCAGATGAAAATGTCAAGCCTCTACAAAGATTTTTATAACAAATGCTTTTCACTGTCAAATTAAGTAGAGTTGCTACATTTGAACTTGAACATCACAGCCACAGATAGTTTGCCTGCAGGTGTGGAAATAACACTGAATAAGAAATTGATAGTAAAAGAAACTAATTTAAACCAAATATACATAGGTGGTCCTAATTTGAGGCAGCACAGTTTTGAGAACACCAAGGGATTGATTTGTAAATAATGAAAGAAAGAAGGATACCAAAGATGTGGAGAGAAATCTCAGGCTCTGTTATAAAAAATGGAACTGAGGGAATATCAGTAAGTATTGACCCATTTGCTTATTTTCCCTTCTATGTAAACAACAACAACAATAACAAAAATAACAAACCAACTCAAAAGACCTGAGAATAAGCTACACATGAATTAAGGACATTGTAGGTGAAATTATAGAAAGGCAACAAGTAGACTTTTACAAAGTGACCATTACACATTCATGAAAGCTTTAGAGAATATAAGATGTCCACTGTGCTTATTGTTTGTTGACTAAAAAGTGGAGCAAAATGCCTTTTTTAAGGTTCTCCACCAAGTGATCTCCCATAATATATATATATATATATATGTATGTATGTCATATAAAATACCTGGAAAGATCTAATGAAAGACAATTTTATTTGAATCCTCTGATTATTAATATCAAATAAGGCATAATCCAGAGAGATGTATGCTCATGAAAAGATATTTGCCACACTTATTGAGTTCAAGTAGAAGAAAAATATTTTACAGATGGTGAGAGCCTCCAGATGCTTGTATTTGCAGATGATATTATCCTGATAACATTAAACCCTGGAGCATTTTGAATCTTCTTAAGTGAGATCCATAACCACCAAAGAGAGTTTGGTCTAACTATACACATAGGATTAAAAACAAGGAGATAAAGGAGATAAAGAATTATGATATGCAATTAGGTGGACAACCTAACCTATAGAGTATATCCATCAGCACATATATCATGGACAGAAATTGCAAATGGACAATAAGTTGAGCTCCTAATTGAACAAGAGGAAGACTATAGAAAAGACTGTTTGGGGGAAATGAATGATACCAACTTTTTCTTTGAAACAAAGGTTCATCTTTTAAATTCCAGTGTTGTTTTGATCATGTTGTGTGTCTAATTATGGAATGCTACAGTTTCCAAAGAATTAACAGCACATCACAAGTAAGAATTTGCAAAGAAGGAATGATGTAGAAGATGTGAAGGAAAGGCATGACCAGGAACCCCACCCTCCAAAGATAATAAGAATTAGTGACAGTGAACTGACAGCTTGTAAAATGTAAGAGAGAGTATAAGGAGAGCTTATATGTGTGAGGTGGGCCCACTGTCAGAAATTTATGGGAGGGGGGCAGCTAGGTGGAGCAATGGATAAAGCACCAGCTCTGGATTCAGGAGGACCTGAGTTCAAATTTGACCTGAGACACTTGATACTTACTAGCTGTGTGATCCTGGGCAAGTCACTTAACCCTCATTGTCCCCCCCCCCCAAAAAAAAAATTATGGGAGGACATGGATAAGAGCTGTACAAATTGGGCAGGTATGGCTACCCTGAAGGCCACATCACTGAATGAATGAATGTTAAAGCAATTATTTAGCTCTTATTATGTGCCTGGCATTGTGATCCTTGGAGGGAATACTTAAATTAGTGAGATTACAGTTGCCTTTGGGTATTAGTTTCTTGGTTAAAGGCATGAATATATTACATTTGTAGATCATACAAAGTTGGGAGTGGTAAATAATACATTGGATGATGGAATCAGGACCTCAAAAGATTTTGACAGGCAAGAGTGTTGGGCCAGATTGAACAAAATAAAAATTAATAAGGATAAAAGAGATGTTTTATCCTTGTGTTAAAAAAAACAACAATCAGCTTCATCCGAGTACAAGATGGAAGGAGTATGACTAGACAGCAGTACATTTTAAAAAAAAAAGATCTAGGAGTTTTGGGAAATCAAAAACTCAATATGAGTAAATAATGTGCTAATGAGGTTATAGCCTGAATTAACAGAGGCATTCTATCTAGGATTAGGAATAGTCTGAACTGGTCAAATCACATTTGTAGTAGTATATTTAATGAGGCAGCTAGGTAGAGTGGTGGGTAGAGCACTGAACCTGGAATCAGGAAGACCTCAGTTAAAATCTGGCCTCAGACATTAGCTGTTTGAGCCTGGGTAAGTCATTTGATTACTACCTCCTTCAGTTTCCTCTTCTGTAAAATAGGACTAATAATAGCACCTACCTCCATATATAAATGCTAGCTATTATTATTATTACAATATTATTATTTTAATCTTTTGATTATCATAGCAATTTTGTATTTGGGTGGGATGTCTTCAGTTATCTACACTAACCCATCCCTAAGGATTCCCCTTCATAGCATACTTTTCAAAAGTGGTTTCCAGTGATTTTTGTTCCTGTAAGGACTGAATTAACTGGCCTTTGAGATCCCTTATAAATCTGAATTTTTTTTTGAGCAAGAACAGTTTTGAGAAAAGGAAACATGATTTTATATATAATCAAATTATCTGGCCAAATATTTGAGAGTTGTATAAATACCATTAATAAATTGAATGCATTAGTCTTCTATGTTTGAAAAATTAACTGGTACCCCTAAATTTAGTGTTTGCATTTGCATTGACTGAAAAGTTTCAGGCTACATTCACGTTATTTTCATTATGCATATTTTGTCATTTCACCAACTTTTTATTATATGCTAAATGTATTTATTGTTTTGTGTTCTTTGTAGTTTCCCATCACCCTTAGTTCTTGGAATTGGGCAGGTAAGTGAAACAAACCAACTTCTTATCTATTGGTAGCATTGCCAACAGAATTTTAAATACTTTCATTTATAGAATAATGGAAAACCAATAATCTGATTTTCTAGTGGTTTTTGAAGTGATGTATTTGGAATAGATGGTTTTTAAGTGCCTTCTAGCCCTAAAATTCTGCAATTAAAATCAGAATAAATGTTATGCAGAGGAACCATTCTCTTGAAAAAATTCTACTGAATGAATTGGAATTCTAATTTCTACATTGCCTTCAATACCAAGATTATTTAATATTCTCAAATTCTAACATTTCCATATTACTAGGAACTTTTTTTTGGGGGGGTAGACCCTGTGATTTTAATAGTATAGAGAGATTGGAGCAGCTAGGTGGCACAGTGGGTAGAGCACCAGCCCTGGAGTCAGGAGGACCTGAGTTCAAATCTGGCCTCAGACACTGGATACTGTGTGACCCTGGGCAAGTCCTTAACCCCAATTGCCTTCACCAAAAAAAAAAAAATAGAGAGAGCTAGCTTCTTCTGGTGGGGAACTTCTGTCAATGCACAGTAGTGTCTTCTTTATAAGTGATCTTAGAAAATTGCCTGAGACATGGCTAGTACATATCAGGAGAACTTGAAACTAGGTCTTCCTGACTTGGAGGCCATCTCTCTCTCCATTATGCTATACTGGACTGCCTCTCTATGAGGAATTTAATATGAACAATTAAAATGCAATTATCTAATTAAAAAATCTTTAAAATAGAATTTGTTGTAAAAAACAAAGATATTCAATAACTTTCTTATGCTGAATCCCAGATAAAACCTTTATTATCCCAGTAAGTTTCCCTGTTTTTCCTTTTCCCTGAATTTAAAGCTCAGGATAGCATATTAACTGAATCTGGGTGAGAAGACTCATTTTCTGTACTAGCTGACTCAAAAACGTTCATAAATTGGTTCTACCCAGATAAAACACTTGTAATTTATTTTATTGTACTGAAAACTGGGTTGTACTTTTCCCTGAAAACCTGGCTTAGACAAAACTTGATTATATCCTAGAATTGGGGTCTTAGTAATGGAGACAACAATGAAAGTGATGATAAAAATGAATAAAGCATCTGTTTTTCTTAATTTCTTTCAATTCACTTTCTTATCTATCTATCTATCTATCTATCTATCTATCTATCTATCTATCTATCTATCTATCTATCTATCTATCTATTTGGTGAGGCAATTGGGGTTAAGTGACTTGCCCAGGGTCACACAGCTAGTAAGTGTTAAGTGTCTGAGGCCAGATTTGAACTCAGGTCCTCCTGACTCCAGGGCCGGTGATCTATCCGCTGCGCCAACCAGCTGCCCCCTAAATTCACTTTCAAAGCAAAATGATAAAACTTTAGATAATGTTTTAAAATTTACCACATGGGGGCAGCTAGGTGGCACAGTAGATAGAGCACTGGCCCTGGAGCCAGGAGTACCTGAGTTCAAATCTGGCCTCGGACACTTAACACTTATTAGCTGTGTGACCCTGGGCAAGTCACTTAACTCCAATTGCCTCACTAAAAAAAAAAAATTACCACATGCTAAACATACGTTCTCTCTTTTGGGCTTCATATCAAATGAGACAGATTATCTCATTGTTCTCATTTTACAGATGAGGAAACTGAGGCTCAGAGAAGTTGTGACTTGCCCATGGTCACACAACTAGTATCATAAGCAGTATTTGGACTCACGTCTTCCATACTCCAAGTCCAGTCCTATATTAATTATAATATTTACCTCTAAAATATAACTTATAAATCTATTTTTAGTCCTGACAATAATCTGAGTTTGTGTTTCAAGGACCAAAAAGCTAAGTGTAGAAAACATATCACTGAAACCCACCATTCTTCTGAATTTCCCCTATTACCACTACTATCCTTGTACTTAACTCAGGTTTGCAACCTCACGGTTGTCCTCAAGTCCTCAATCAGAATCACCCTACATATCTAATTAGCTGCTAGATCCTTTACTTTAAAATTCTACAACATCTCAAATATATGTGCCACTCAGATAATCACTGCCCTGATTCAAGTCTGCCTTACCTCTTTGAGAGATTATTAAAATTGTTACCTCATTAGCCTCTCTACTTTGAATCTTCATACTTCAGTCCATTGTGTGTGTGTGTGTGTGTGTGTGTGTGTATAAAATCTCAAGGGCATCCTCTTGGAAGGTATTGATAGGAGCAGGCCAACTTTCACAAGTAACATTCTACAATAAATACATGATCCTACTGTGCTTTTCTTTGTACGTTATTTTTTTTTTAAACCATTTGATTCCATAGAACAAAATGCTGCCTTAAGGTGAGTTTTCACTTCCTATTTTCTAGCCATACCATTGATACAGCACATGGTACATAATAGTACTTAATAAATTATTTTCTTTCATTCAGTTAAAGATATCTCTATCTCTCTCTCTCTCCCTCTACACACACACACACACACACACACACACACACACACACACACACACACCCCTTTTCCTTTCATGGGGAATCTCATAGCCTATCTTGAGACACAACAAATATAGAGGTTGGTGGGTTTGGAGCCAGGCAGACCCGCTTTAATATCCCACTTCAGATGCTTACTAGCTATGACCCTAAGCAAGACTCTTCATCTCTTTCACTGTTTTCTTATCTATACAATATGGATATTATCTGTAGCACTTGTCTCACAAGGTTCTTGTGAACATCAAAATGAAATAGTTTTTCCATAAAGCAAAGCATATTACAAACCTTAGAATGATATAAAATATCCTTTATTATAGTTATATCTAAGGTCTCTTTCAGTTCTAAGACCTATCTCACAAGGCAGTTAATTATTAGAAAATCATTTATTGATTTTTAAAAATATATTTATTAATTTTTTCTGTTTTTACATCACATACTTCCCTCTATATGTCTTCTTGCTTCCTCTCCCCAGGAAAGACCCCATATTACATAGAATAAAAAGGGAAGGCACAGAAGTTTATCAAACCTACCCAATGCATCAAATAAATCTGACGTTATATGCAGTATTCTACATTCATACTCTCTCAACTCTGAAAAAAAAGGGAGGGGACCCGGGGTGGGGGTGTCAAGATTACTTGATGATAAATGTTAAAGTGCCACATAAGCATCTGTTATTATTGATGGTGACCTCTATCATAGCAATATGTCATAGCAATTTTAAACTTTGTGCAGATTGGACCTGGAAACAAATCTCTTTGGGCTAGCACTAGGGCATGGTAGGAGAAATATCTATAATATTTGGAGGAAAATATTTTGTATTTTTAAAAAGTGTTTGGGGGCAGCTAGGTGGCGCAGTGGATAGAGCACCAGCCCTGGAGTCAGGAAGTCAGGAGTACCTGAGTTCAAATCTGGCCTCAGACACTTAATACTTACTAGCTGTGTGACCCTGGGCAAGTCACTTAACCCCAGTTGCCTCACTTAAAAAAAAGTGTTTGAATTTTCTGTTTATTGATGAGTAAGCATTTTTTATTTTATGTATTCATTTATTTATTTGGTTTTAATTAAAATTTTTTTATGAGTAAGCCTTTTTAGCATTACCTCCCTGCACAATAAAGGATATATACAGCTATATATATAATATATATATATATATATATATATATATATATATATAAAGGATATATAGCTAGTATATCCTTCTTAAGGACAAAAGCCTTGCCTTCTATTCGGTATAAAACAAGGTGCTTGAAATAAAGGATACATTTTAAAAAATATTTTTGTCATATCAAATTGCTTATAGAACTAATGGTTCCTGGAATGACCAGAAGAACAAGAAATCCCTCAAAAATTAATTAATTATTTTTCTGGGTCTCAGAAAACTGAATTTGTCAAAATATTTGTTTACTATGACATCTGCTTTACTTTTTTTTTTTTTCAGTGAGGCAATTGGGGTTAAGTGACTTGCCCAGGGTCACACAGCTAGTAAGTGTTAAGTGTCTGAGGCCGGATTTGAACTCAGGTACTCCTGACTCCAGGGCCGGTGCTCCATCCACTGCCCCACCTAGCTGCCCCCCATCTGCTTTACTTTTAATGATTTTTTAATGCTTAAGAGTTCTTCCATGCATTTTACTGCTATTTCTCTCTTTTTAGATGGCAACCACCATAGTGATATTATATGTCTCTAAGCTAAATAAAATTATTCAGTTTCCTGATTTTAACAAAAGCATCCCTGTGAAGGTATGTAATGAAAGTACTTATAATTATTATGGGAAGCATATGAAAATGTTAGAGAATATAAAGCAAATGAGAGGCTGGAGGTGGGACGGGGGGAAGGGGTAGGGAGTGCATAGTGGATAGAAAGCTGGCTTTAGAGCTGGAAAGACCTGGCTTCAAATCCGGCCTCTGACACATACTAACTGTGACCCTGGCAAATGACTCACCCTCTCAGAATTCTAGGCAACTCCCTAAGACTTCAAGTTCTAATGTTGTGGCAGGCCTGCATTGGTAGAGAGAGTTACCTTCTCTTAGCATTTCCTTTATCAGTGAAACCATTGGTCTTGCCCCTATCCATATTCCTAAATAGAGAAAAGGCTACTCAGTTTCTCAGTACCAGTTCTTAGTCTTTTCCAGTGGGACCACCCTACACACATGGAAATTCTCCAGATCTTTGAGGTCAGATACAAGCAAAAGCAGACCCCCCTTAAGTTATATGATGGTGAAAGTAGATTCTAGGGGTCCAGACCAGTTTTAGTTTAAACCCCTATCACTGAGGCAAGTGGAATGGAGAATCTGGAACTCAGTATGTAAATGAATAATCCATTCAAAGGATTTAAAAGGAAATAGTAGATTTTTTTTATTTGCCATTGTGGACTGATTTTGATTTCTGTTGATATGCATTGCCTACTTTGTATTACCATGTCCCTATTAATGTGACAGATTCAAATTTCTAATCTACATTTTATCAACCAAATCTGTACATTCTTACATGAAAAATACGCTTCTCTGTTTTTTTCTGCCACATAGAATGTAGATTTTCTTTTTGTTTTCTTTTAATTTTTTTAAAAGACAGAGTTCATTATAACATAGCCAAATCTCTTTCAGCTTGTTTATATTAAGTCTCAATACTCTACTTCTTATTCTAGTTATTATGCCTAGGGGTGAGATTGGAACTCTTTTGCAGTTGGAATCCAGATGGTTGTGGTTAATTGATTTGTACAATGATAACTAGACTGCTGACTATGTAGAATTCTTAGTTCTAATTTCTTTAAGACTCAAATCTTAAAGGTAAATCTTTTATGCAAAATCATTACTCTCTGTTGTAGTCATTCATTTTTTAGAATTAAGTTTAGTGACATGTCCTAGTGGTTATGGTTATTGTTCTAGAACAAAACACCTTCCCTAAATTGCAGGGTAGTGTTTTATGAATTGTGTTGTGTTGACTCTGTTGCCTATAGCTCAGTGTAGTAGTAGTAGTTGTAGTAGTAGTCATAGTAGTAGTTGTAGTCGTAGTAGTAGTAGTAGTAGGAGGAGGAGCAGCAGCAGCAGCAGCAGCAATTGCAGTAACAGTAGTAGAAGATGACTATTATACAGGGTGTTCCAAATGTCTTGGGGACAATTTTAATCTATTAAAGCTGCTTTAAGACATTTAGGACACTGACACAGGACTTCCAAATTTTCAAAGAGCTTTATATGTATTATTTCATTTGAGTCTTATAACAATGCTCTGAGTTAGGGCCTAGAGGTATGATTATCCTCATTCTACAGATAAAGAGAGAGTAGGACACAGAAAGCTCAAGAGGCTTGCCCATACTCACATACCTTTAGGTACAAGAATTGCTTTGCTAACAGCTAATAGGTGTTAGAAGCAGGATTTGAATCCATGTCTGGAATCTGATGTTCTATCCACTATACCATTATGTTGCCTCTTCTTAAAACATTTCTAATATTGTTTTTTTCATGACATTATGAAAGACTAAGGTATTTTTCTTCAAAAACTGCCCATGATTTATTATGTATCTCATTTTTAGTTGCTTCCCAGCAATATCTTTTTGAATAACTCAGTGGATTCAGGAGACTGAAATCCTGTGTCTCAGAACTGTGCTGCTAGTTCCCTATTTGACTTTGGCTACATCATTTAATGTGTCTGGATCCTTTTGTCCCCATCTCAAAAATGTGGAAAATCAAAAACATAAAAGAGTATTTTGAGGCTATACTTCAGGGCATACTTTGAAAAGATGAATACTCAGGTTTGGATGACTCATTTGCTTGGTGCTGAGGTGACCAAGGACATGGATTCAATTTGTAATGATTCCCTCCTTCCCCACTGGTTGCAACTTTAGCCCAACTAACAATTTTGCAAATGCATATCCTTGATTGCACAGCAAACTTTGGGAAAGATGGATTGATATAAATCCATCATTATTCCTGGAAAAGCAACTTAGAGTATCTTTTCCACTGGTGATGTGTGTCATAGAATCATACTTATGTTAAAAAAGTTAGATCTATAATAACTACCACACTTTCATTTTTTTTAAAAATTGCAGCTGTTTCCTTTGCCTCTCCTTTATGTTGGAAATCACATAAGTGGATTGTCAAGCACAAGTAAACTAAGGTACAATTAAGATTAAATATAGTTGAGATTGCTTAACATGTTTGCTTTTTAGGTATGGAGGAAAAATAATCAAAACACAATTCTGTTTTAGTTGCATTTTGCAGGGGGTTCAGACTTATGACTTCACTGATTTAGAAAATCCCTGATATATTAACATCCTGTACTGAAAAAGATAAGAAACTATAAGTTATAGTCTTAGAAACTGTCTGGGGCATGATAAGGGGCTTGCCTGTGGTCACAGAACTACAGTTGTCAGTAAGAGGACTTGAACTCAGGTCTTTCTGACTCCAATGTAGATATTTTATGCATTCTCTAATATTGCCTCTGAGGTTGAACATAGAGAAATTAACATTCTATATTTTAAGACATTATGGATTCATTTTAGCCTGATTTACATGAATTAATTTTTTAACATCTAAACTTTAATTTAAAAAATGCTATTTAGTTAAGCTCTGTTTGAAATCTGTAGATGCTAAAGTATCAGGTATAGATGAAATAGAAGATAGAGAATGAAGACACAGAAAAAACAAACAAAAAAGTCATTGTCTTCTTCTGGGTTTATATCTTGAGTGTCCTTGTCACCATAAAAACTTTTTAATGGTGGTTTTTAAAAATCTGTTTATTTTTTCAGTGTACTTCTTGACTTTGTCATTTTATATTAGGACCTGTCTCTGTGTACTTCTGGCCAGGGGAATGTCTGAGCTAATCCTTTCACTGCTTTCTTGGGGGTATTGAGTGTTGTTATTCCAGTCTCTTATAGATCAGTTAGGCTGGGGACATTAAAGCATTCAGTGCTCCTAAAGTGGTCTGATCCAGGACAAAGTCTGATTAGTGTCTCCTTGTCTGCAAGTTCCTGGGTCTGAGCAACATGCCTTTGGGCTTACTCAGATTAGAGTTTGAGTAGACTCCTGCTGAAGAGCTTTGCTAGATAGAACTTCAGGCTTCCTTGTGGTACCAGATTCTTGCCCTGATTATTCCTCTCTGACCCCATTCCTGAGGTCAGAGCCACTTGGTTGCTGCTTGCTTCTGAATTTGATTCTTGCTCAAAGCACACCTTAGAGCCCACAACTACTTCTCTTTTTGGAACATCACCAATTCCTGACCCTTGCACAAGTGGTTTGGAACCACTTCTTGCATGATGTACATTGTAATAGACCATGTGGCCATTTCTGGCTAGATCTCACTGCTATATTTCTAGACCTCTTAAGTCTATTTCCCTTTGGTTATATAAATTATTTTCTATGATTTTTTTCCCCTTGGATTTCCTAATCAGGACTTAGTTTAGTATGTTTTCTAGATCTTTGCAGTCGTAGGGAGAGATCAGATGTACTTTTTCTTGCTACTTCGTAATTTTGTCTCCATCTCTGATGTTTTAATATTATCTTTATTTCTGTATATATCCTTTCCCTTTCTCCTTCCTAAGGAGCCATCCTTCATAAGATTAAAAAAGAAAAAGAAAAAACAGTTAATCAAAAACTAGGCAACATACCTGCCAAGTCAGTATATAGTATTCTATACCTGTAGTCCCCCCACCTCTGCAAAGAAGAGAGAGGTGCATTTTTTTCATCTTTTCTTTTGAACCAGGTTTGATCATTGTTATGGGTTTTTTGTTTTGTTGTCGTTACTGTTCTTTCCATTTCCACTTTTGTCATCATCGTGTCTATTATTTTCCTGGTTCTACTTATTTCACTCTATATATGTATATATAATTCCCTTTATATATGCATTTACAGGCTTCTCAAAATTCTTTGTGTTTTTTGTTAAGAAATGACAGGCATAAAGTGGCAGTCATCAAATCTATTTGGTACTGAGTAAGAAATAGAGTGGAGGATCAATGGAATAGGCTAGGCACGGGAGACACAGTAGTAAACGACTTCAGCAATGTACTGTTTGATAAATCCAAAGACTCCAGCTTCTGGGATAGGAACTTAGTATTTGACAAAAACTAGGCGCAGTGGATAAAGCACTGTCCCTGGATTTAGGAGGACCTGAGTTCAAATCCAGCCTCTGACACTTACTAGCTGTGTGACCCTGGGCAAGTCACTTAACCCCAATTGCCCTGCCCCCCCCAAAAAAAAACTGCTGGGAAAACTGGAAGATAGTATGGCAGAAATTAGGCATAGACCAACATCTTACACATTATACTAAAATAAGGTCAAAATGGGTACATGATTTAGACATAAGAGGTGATACCATAGGTAAATCAGGAGAGGAAGGAATAGTTTACCTTTCAGATCTTTGGAAAGGAGAACAGTTTATGACCAAACAAGAGACAAAGAATATTATGAAATGCAAAATGGATGGTTTTGATTACATTAAATTTAAAAGTTTTTGTACAAACAGAAGCAATGCATCCAAAATTAGAAGGGAGGCAGAAAGCTGAGAAACAATTTTTATAGCCAGCACTTCTGATAAAGGCATCATTTTTAAAATATATTGAGAATTAAATCAAATTTATAAGAATCCAAGTCATTCGCCAATTGAGAATTGGTCAAAGGATATGAACAGGCCGTTTTCTGATGAAGAAATCAAAGCTATCTATTCTCATATGAAAAAATGCTTTAAATCACTATTGATTAGAGAAATGCAAATTAAAACAACTCTGAGGTACCACATGACACCTATCAGATTGGCTAATATGACAAAAAAGGAAAATAATAAATGTTGGAGAAGCTGTGAAAAAATTGGAACACTAATGCATTGTTGGTGGAGCTGTGAACTGATCCAACTATTCTGGAGAGCAATTTGGAATTATGCCCAAAGGGCTATAAAGCTGTGCATACCTTTTGACCCAGCAATACCACTATTAAGAGATCATAAAAAAGGGAAAAGGACCCACATGTACAAACATATTTGTAGCTGCTCTTTTTGTGGTGGCAAGGAATTGGAAATTGAGGTGATGCCCATCAATTGGGGAATGGCTGAACAAGTTGTGGTATATGAATGTAATGGAATTCTATTGTGCTGTAAGAAATGATGAGCAGGAGGAGTTCAGAGAAACCTGGAAGGACTTGCATGAACTCATGATGAGTGAGATGAGCAGAACCAGGAGAACATTGTATATAGCATCAACAACATTGGGTATAGATCAGCTGTGATAGACTTGATTCTTAGCAATACAACGGTGCAAGATAGTTCTAAAGGACTCATGATGGAAAAGATTCTCCCAATCCAGAAAACAATACCGTGGAACATGGATGCAGATTGAACCATACTATTTCTTTTGTTTTCGGTGCTGTTGTTTTTCTTTTTTGAGGTTTTTCCCTTTTTGCTCTGATTCTTCTCTTATAATATGACTAATGCAGAAATATGTTTAGTTTTATTGTACATATATAATCTATATCAGATTAGTTGCTCTCTTGGGGAGGAGGGAGGGAGGGGATGAAGGGAGAAATACTTGTTTTTTGTTTTTTGGTTTTTTTTAGGGAGAAATATTTGAAACTAGAAATCTTATAAAAACAAATGTTGAAAATTATCTCTACATGTAAATGGAAAATAATAAAATACTTTTATAATAAAAAAGAAAAAGAAATGACAGACATTACATTGATGTATCAAGATTTGTTTAGCCATTACCCCAATTGTTGGATATGCACTTTGTTTCTGGTTTCTGTTGCAACAAAACATGCTGATGTAAATTTTTTAGTACATGGAGGACTTACTTTCATTGATTTCCTTTAGGCATAGGCCTAGTAGTAAAAACTATGTGTCAAAGTATATGGCAAGTCTCATCGTTATGATTGCATCATTCTGGTTTACTTGCCAGAAGAGTTGAACCAATGTACAGCTCCACTGAAAATGTGCTACTGCACCTGTTTTCCCATAGACTGTCTTAAAACAATCATTTCCAATTTGTTGTCAACTTTGACATTTTTTCTCGGAGACTTCAAAGTTGTTTTCATTTGCTATTTCTCTTACTAGTGATTTGGAGCCAGGTTTCATAAAGTTGTTAATTGTTTACAATTCTTTTGAGAACTTTTTCATACCTTTTGTTCTTAATTATTTGTTTATACTATATCCATTGTAAAAGAGTTCTTGGTGTTATATATTTGTGTGAGTTCTCCAAAGGACTTTTAAAAAGTAAGGCCGGGGCAGCTAGATGGTGCAGTGGATGGAGCACCGGCCCTGGATTCAGGAGTACCTGAGTTTGGATCCGACCTCAGACACTTAACATTTACTAGCTGTGTGACCCTAGGCAAGTCACTTAACCCCAATTGCCTCACCAAAAAAAAAAAAAAAAAGTAAGGCCAATACTTTGTCAAGAGTCTTAAAGCAGGTCACTAGAAAGCAAAATCCTGAGCATTCAAAGGCTATATCTTCTTTGGACAGAAACAAAAATTAGTTAATGAATAGGTTGTCCTTAAGAAATGCAGTTTAGCATGGTTCTTTACTAAGAAACAATTGATGAGTGGAAAAGGTATGAGTTGTCCACTTTGTGCACATGGTAATTTTGAGTCCAAAACTGCTTTCCTAGTCACCCAACTTATTTCTAGTTGTTGCAGTGGATAGAGTACTGGGCTGGAGTGAGGAAGACCTGAGTTCAAATCTGGACTCAGACACCTACTAGTTGTGGAATCCTGAGCAAGCCTCTTAACCTCTGTTTGCTTCAGTTTCCTCAACTGTAAATGGGGATAATAACAGCATCTACTTTGTAGGGTTATTATGAAGATCAAATCAAATAATTTTTGCAAAGCTCTTAGTGCAGTGCCTAGCTTTCTCCTCCCCTCTTCCTTTTCTCTTCTCCTTGTCTGTAGTTCATACAATCCCAACTTTACCTAGGAAAATACAGTATGTTAAACACAACATAATTAAAAGGTAAAGCGGTTGTAGGAAAACAGTATGACCTAATACATTCTAAAACCAAATAAAAATCATTCTGGATTGTCCATGACCCTGCTTCCTCATGACATAGACAGCACAGATAATTGAGACTTGTCTGTCTCTGGAGTCAAACCTCAGTCTATGTGCCCAGTGATGGTATTGTTATGTCTTTAGCAATATCACAGAGTCTTGGTGCTTTGCTAACAAATTTTAATTTAAATCTGCAAGAATGAGAATATTTGAAAAAAATTTATTTTATTGAAATATGGAAAATATTTTGAAGGAATTCATAGTTCTTCATAAAAAAGAGTCAAGCATTTGTTTTTAGAGGCTTAATTTTTTTTGCATTCTTAGTTATTGCTTTTTCTTTTTTGCAGGACAATGAGGGTTAAGTGACTTGCCCAGGGTCACATAGCTAGTGTCAAGTGTCTGAGGCTGGATTTGAACTCAGGGCCTCCTGAATCCAGGGCCGGTGCTTTATCCACTGTGCCACCTAGCTGCCCCCTAAAATATTGACTTTTAAAAGAGAATGTTTAAAAATTATTTTTTCACCTATCTGATAACTAGAAGTCCCTTTGCTTTCATAAAATAAAATTGTAATAATATTTGCATATTGTAAGTACTTAATAAATGTTTGCCAAACTGAAATTGAATAGAGCTAATTTTCATGAACAACTTAAGGATCTAAGGACCATGTAAACAGAATCCTAATTCCAGTGCTATTATAATATAGATTCACTCCTGTTCAAGAAAAACTGGTAGGGCTTTCCTTTGTTACTTTGGCCTATTCTGATCTGGTCATCAACTTTTCCTGTCATTGTTAGAGAAATTTAACCTCTATCCTGAGGTCCTGAGGACTTAGTTTCCAATACATTGAATTGCCATGTGAGAATCTCTGTTCAATGTATTCAACCATTCTGGAGAACAATTTGGAACTATGCCCAAAGGGCAACTGAGCTGTGCATACTCTTTGATCCAGCAATACCACTACTAGGTCTGTATCTCAAAGAGATCATAAAAAAGGAAAATGGACCTACATGTGTAAAAATATTTATAGCAACTCTGTTCATGATGGCAAAATATTGGAAGTTGAGGGAATGCCCAGCAGTTGGGGAATGGCTGAACAAGCTGTGGCATATGAATGTAATAGCATACTACAGTGCAATAAGAAACGATGAAAAGGCAGATTTCAGAAAAACCTGGAACACTTGTATGAACTGATACAAAGTAAAATGAGCAAAAGCAGGAAAACACTGTACACAGTATCAGCAACATTGTATAATGATTAACTATGAATGACTCAGCTCTTCTCAGTAACCTAATGATCCAAGATAAGTACAAAGGACTCACAAAGGAGAATGCTATCCACAACCAGATAAAGAACTGATGGACTCTGAATGCAGATCAAAGCATATTTTTTTCACTTACTTTATTAATTTTCATGTTTTTTTCCTTTTTGATTTGTTTTTTTTCTTTCACAACTGTGACTAACATGGAAATATGTATTATGTGATAGCACATGTATAATCTTTATCAAATTGCTTACCATTTTAGGAAGAGAGGAGAGAGGAGGGAAGGAGAGACAAAAATTTGGAATTCCAAATTTTGTAAAAATGAATGCTAAAGGGGCAGCTCGGTGGTGCAGTGGACAGAGAGGACCTGAGTTCAAATCTGGCCTCAGATACTTAACACTTACTAGCTTTGTGACCCTGGGCAAGTCAACTGCCTCACCAAAAAAGAAAGAAAGAATGCTAAAAATTGTCTTGGCATGTAGTTGGGAAAAAATAAAATACTCTTTTAAAAAAAGAATCTCTGTTCAAATATTGTGCTGAGTCCCAAATTAGGATGAGAACTTGACACAAAGTTCATAAATATTAAGGGTAGAATTAAAAATTAAAATCACTAATTCCTTGCAGTTCCTATATTGATTTAATATGATTGGTGAAATTAGATGTAAAACAAATGCAAAACAAATGTATCTAATGGTGTGCTTGGATCTTTTTCTCACAGCTTGCCCATGTTTACAGTTCTCAGGAAGTTTACCATTCCACTTACACTGTTCCTGGAAGTTATCATACTCAGGTGATTTTTGTATTATTTCTTTCCATTTTCTTTCACCCTCTTTCCTAGCACATCTATCTATCTATCTATCTATCTATCTATCTATCTATCTATCTGGGTATAAAAATATAATGTATTATATATGTATATGTGGATATACACATATATATACATCCATATATACATGGTATAATTTTTAAAAAAATGGTATAATTTTTAAAAAAACCTTATTTTCTTGATATCTTTAGATTTTCCATCACCTTTGTTTCTGAATTTACCCCTCCCTCTCTACTATCTAGCCAACCATCCACTGTAACAACAAACCAAAAAAGTAAACAAAGCCATTCAGCACAGCCAACCAATATGGTAACTGTAAATGTCAAATATTCTGCTCCCATAGTTCCTCCCTATGCAAAAGAGGGTTGGGTGATATTGTTACTATTTTTTATCAAGTGGAATCAATACTGTTCCTCTGAATATGCAACTTGTTAATTGAGAGAGACATCAATTTATTTACAAAACCTTAAAACCTAGACTTGAAGAATAACTTGCATTGACTGGGTCAGAGTTCAGTGAGCTTTTTATTTCTACTGTTCAGCAGAACTGAAACAGCAATATTTTCCTTTGGACATTTGTATTAGATACATACCACCCAGACCCACTAGTGTTAAGCTCTATTACAATATCTGTCTAGTATAAGCAGAAATTTTCCTTGCCATTCAGAAGGCAGCATATGATGGAAGGTGGGTTTGTTTGGTATAGTGGGAATTATCAATCATCCAGCCTTCTATGTTTGGCATTTTCTTCTTAGACATTTCATCTGTCTTCTAAAAGTGATCCATATTTCTTTTTTTCTTTCATTTTACAGAAAACAGTACTCACTGAACATCATAGTTAGTGTCTTTGCCATCATTCTTGGAGCTTTTATAGCCGCTGGGTAAGACTTTCAGTTGTTCTCATTCTGTAGTATCATTTCTTTCCTTTGACAGTGAGGGACAATCTTAAATTCAGTTGTGTGTCAGGTTGTGGAATAAAGAGCACTTTTACGGTTGACAAATAAGATTACTCAGATGTTTTAGACCTTCTGACTAGTTTGAGAATCAGCTGCCATGTATTTTTCTGTAACATAAATACTATTATACTCATCTAAAAAAGGGAAACAGAAATCTGAGGTCAATATTTTCCTTAATACTAAAATTGGGGCACCCTGTGGTTGCTGAAGCAAGAGAAAAAAAGCAGACTGTTGCAAGCATCATTTAGGTCAAGCTAGCTTCTATAAATGAGTAATGCCTTCCTGGGCATGGAAAAATAGAACATTTCATGGTTACCTACAAGAGGACAATTTGCAATAGAAATGCTTCAGCTAAACAGGCATCTACAAAAGCTACAGAAGAATTGAGAAAGAGATAGGAGTACATAATGGTAAAATAGAAGAAAAAAAGTAGATTTGATTCTAGAGGACTTGGCTTCAAATTCTGACTATCTTGGTGACCTTGATCAAGTCATTTAATCACCTAGGCTTCAGTTTCCTCACCTGAAAATTGAGGGGGTTAGGTTAAATGACATCTAGAGTTGCTTATAGTTTTAAATCTGTGATCCTTTGAAGTCCATTGAAGCTTCATTTTTCCTAATTACCAAAAATATTTTTATATGTAGTGTATTTGTCCAGATAAATAATCAGTTAAGTATATCAGATTTGTGCTGTAGTTGAGTAAATGTTATCTGAGGGATATTATAGGCCCAAGATTATTAATTTGGGGTCCATGAACTTGTTTTTTTATTGTTAACTGTATTTCATTATACTTGGTTCCTCTGAAATCCTATATTTTATTTATGCATTTAAAAACATTTTGAGAAGGGATCCATAGGTTTCACCAACCTTCTGATGTGATTCATGACACCAAAAAGATCAAGAATGCCTGTTCTAAGATATAATGCCTTTTATTTATAAACAGAATAAACTTCTGGTTTCTATATGAGAATGTCTTGACAATTTTACTTGAAAGGTTCTTGGGTTTTCTTTTTAGAATTCTGAAAGATTTAAAAAGCGCTCAGGGCTTATAAATATTTTTCACTCCATACTATTTCTTGAGCAATGGAATCTTATATTCCTATAGCTTGTTAGTCAATAAGCATTTATGAAGAGTCTATTACATGTCAGGCACTGTGCTAAACCCTAGGGATGCAAAGAAAGGCAAAAGATAGCCCTGCCCTTTAGGAGTTTACAAACTAACGGGAGAGACAACACACAAATAACTTGTACAAACAACCTGTATACAGGATAAATAGGAAATAATCAACAGAGGGAAAAGCACTAGAATGGAGAGAGATTGGGAAAGGCTTCCTGTAGAATGTGAGATTTTTGATGGGACTTGAAGGAAGCCAGGGGAGGCAGTAGGCAGAGATGAGGAGGGAGAACATTACAGGCATGGGGGACCACCAGTGAAAATACCCAGAGCTCTGAGAGATGGAATATTTTGTTAGAGGAAAGTTGAGGAAGCCAGTGTTACTGTATCAAAGATTATGTGAGAAGTGATGTAAAGTGTAAGAACTGGAAAGATGAAGATCAGGCTTAGATAATGAAGGACTTTGAATGCAAAAGAGATAATTTTATATTTAATCCTGAAGGTGATAAAGAGCCACTGGAGTTTATTAAATGGGGGCAGGGTTTGACATGGTTGGACCTGAACTTTGGAAAAATCATTTTAGCTACTGAATGCAGAATGAAATAAAGTAGAGAGAGACTTGAGAAAGGCAGACCAATCAACAAGCTATTGTAATAGCCCAGACCTGAGGTGATGAGGGCTTGCGTAAGTGTGATGGCATATCTGAGGAAAGAAGAGGGTGGATTTGAGAGATGTTGCAAAGGTGAAATCAACAGGCTTTGCAAAAGATTAAATAAGAGAGGTGAGAGAAAGTTAGGAGTTGAGGATGACACCTAGGTTTTGAACCTGTGTGACTAGGAGGATGGTGGTATACTCAACAGTAATAGGAATGTCCTGTGGTGGTGGGGTTATGAAGGAAAGATGAGTTCAGGTTTGGACATGTTGAATTTAAGATGTCTACAGAATATCCAACTTGAGATGTCTGAAAGGCATTTGGAGATAGGAGACTGAAGGTCAGCAGAATTTGGAGCAAGATAAGTAGATTTGAGAATCATCAGCATATACATAATTGAATTCATGGGAGCTGGTAAGATCACTAAGTGAAATAATATGATTGAATAATATTGGAATATATCTGTATGCTTAGGAGAAAGTCTAATGCTGAAAACTCAAATAATAATTATTGGTACAAAAAGGATCCTGTTCATTTAAACTAGTTAAATCAAACAACATTTATTGATTACATTGTGCCAGGCAAGAGTCTGTCTGGTTTGATGATTAGAAAACGATCTTTGGAGCTAGGACAGCTGGGTTCAAGTTCTACCTCTCACAAATGCTGGCTATGAGGGGCAGCTAGGTGGCGCAGTGGATAAAGCACCGGCCCTGGATTCAGGAGTACCTGAGTTCAAATCCGGCCTCAGACACTTGACACTTACTAGCTGTGTGACCCTGGGTAAGTCATTTAACCCCCATTGCCCCGCTGCCAAAAAAACCCCCCCAAAACCCAAAAAATCAAATGCTGGCTATGTGACCCTGGGCAAATAATGTCATCTTTCAGTACCCCAGGGGGCTCTTTAAAATTTAAGTTTCTGAGGTATCAAATTTAATCACTAACACATATTTCTTCATCCCAGAGTTCCATATACCAATGAAATCATAGATCTAGTTCCTGTGTACTAGGAAATGTACTAGGCACTGGAAGTACAATGGAAAAAAAGAAACTGTCCCTGCCATAGAATTTACTTTATAATAAGGGGAAACAACCTCTACATATAAAATTATACGCAAAAATATGCAACAGAAATATGAAGTAGTGGGGACACTAGCAGCTAAGAGGCTCAGGAAAAGCCTCATGTAAGAGGTAGCTTATGGCCTGAGTTTTGAAGGAAATTAGAGATTTTAAGAAATGAAGATGAGGAAGACTATGAGTCTTATACAATGAAGTCAGATATTCAAACTCTTGGTTTCCATTTCCTTTAGTAAGCCAAGATATTATGTTCACATTCTCTTTTGTAAGGCATCTTGACTCTTTTTTTTTTTTAACTTTTTTTTTTTTTTAGTGAGGCAATTGGGGTTAAGTGACTTGCCCAGGGTCACACAGCTAGTAAGTGTTAAGTGTCTGAGGCCGGATTTGAACTCAGGTACTCCTGACTCCAGGGCCAGTGCTCTATCCACTGCGCCACCTAGCTGCCCCCATCTTGACTCTTACTAACAACAACAACAACAAAAGCTTGAGCACAAAGTTTGGTTATAACTAGCCAAATGGATTCTTTTAGGCATCAAGGAGAATATTTAATAAATAGTGATTCAAACTTTTCAGTGGTGCATGAAGTCATCAGCCTGGGCACTCCTTCCATGACATCCATGATAGCTTAGTTCAAGCTCTTTGTACACTACTGTGTCCAAAACATTCTTCTCCCAGTGATTTCTGATGATGAGCCTTTCCAAACTCAGGGAAGAAGGGAAGAGAGGAATAGGATGGAACAAGAATTTGTTATGCACCCATTATGTACCAGGCACTATGCCAAGCTTTTTATAATTAAGATCTCATTTGAGCCTCACAACGACCTTGGGAGATAGGTGCTATGATCCCCATTTTCCAGTAGGCTTAGCTAGCCTGCTTGTTGATTGATAGATATTTTCTACTTCCAGACCAGCACTTGAAGTCTTTCTAGCTTGGTAGGATCTGGTAGAACTTATCCTCTGCTGGCATTAGCCTTCAAGGATTCCATGGTCACCTCTGGTCCACTGAGGCTCTGGAGGAGAACTTGAGTGGAAACCTAGCAAGAGGCTTATTATTTATTTGTGATCTTTATCTTCAACTTGAGTTTTCCCTTCTGAGGAGTTTGGCTACCTTCACTTTTTTGGGGGGGGGGCAGGACAATGAGGGTAAAGTGACTTGCCCAGGGTCACACAGCTAGTAAGTGTCAGGTATCTGAGGTTGGATTTGAACTCAGGTCCTCCTGAATCCAGTGAAAAACCACAAGAAAAAAAATAATAATAACAAATAAAGTGAAAATACTTGGATCTGCATTCAGACTCCATAGTTCTTTTCTAGTGGGTTATTCTTCTCTAGTGTGTTAACTGCAAGAGCCCAAATGTATGTACAATTTTTAGATTATAAACTCCTCAAGAGCAGGGTTGGTCTCATACCTCTCTTTGTATCTCTCGCACCTAACATAGTGCCTTCCACATAGTAATAATAATATATGGCATTTTATATAGCACTTTAAGGTGAACAAAACCCTTTTACATACAGTATCTCATTAACTCTTTCCAGCAACCCTGTGAGATAGGTACTGCCCCCTTTTTGTCCTCATTTTTACAGATGAGGAAACTGAAGCACAGAGACATTATTTGACTTTCCCAAAGACATACACTTAATAAGTATTGGAATCCAAGTTACTTCTGATTCTAAGTCTAGTCCATTTGCTACCCCATAATGCTTCTTTCCTCCCCCCCCCCAGGGCAATGAGGGTTAAGTGACTTGCCCAGGGTCACACAGGTAGTAAGCATCAAGTGTCTGAGGCTGGATTTGAACTCAGGTCCTCCTGAATCCAGGACCAGTGCTTTATCCACTGTGCCACCTAGCTGCCCCCCATAACGTTTCTCAGTAGTAGGCAATTAATAAGTGTTTGTTGAATTAAATTGAATTACATTGTCACAGATTATTCCCAGTTTTTTTGAAACTACAGTATAACAGTGGTTATGTATTTATGATAAGGTATGACATTCCTTCTTTCAGGCTGTGTATGTTCACAGATTCTTGGGATGATTGAGTAGAAATGCATCCCATTTAAAAAATACTGAATAATACCTTAACTGCCAGTTTGGGTGAATAGCGTTCCCAACAGAATACAGCTTTCAAAGAGTGGGTACCAAACTAATAGGAGAATCCAATTCCTTATCTGGGTTCTAGTCCTGGTTCTGCAATTAGCTGTGTGGACATGAACAAATCAAATACCTTCTCTGGGTCTTGATTTCCCCATGGGTAGAATGAGAGGGTTGGATTAAATAAGGTACAGGCTCTTCTAATTCTCACATTCTTTAATTCTGTATTTATCTCATGCTTAGGGAGGCTATGGGGCCCAGTGGGTAGACTGCCAGACTTGGAGTTAAGAAGACTAATCTTGAGTTCAAATCTGGTCTTAGACAGTAACTGTGTAATCCTGAGCAAGTCACTTAACTCAGTTTTCTTATCTATAAAATGATCTGGAGGAGGAAATGACTAACCATTCTACTATCTTTGCCAAGAAAACTCCAGATGGGGTCATGAAGAATCAGACACGATTGAACAACAACAATAAATCTCATGCTTGGTCACATTTTGAAGCAAATCCCAGCTTTTTATCCAGGCCTGGCATCTTAGTACTTAGTACATTGAACTGTATCACAGCAGAATCCATATTCAGATACTGTGTACAATGAAAGTAATCCATCTCCCCCACTTTTCTCCCCAAAAATAGCATTGATGTATACTTGAAAAAAAATCATGCCTAAGCTTTTCTACAGGGGAGTTTCTGGCAAATTGGGTTTGGGAAAAGTAGCTGAAACACTTAAAAAAAAAAAGAAAGAAAAAGAATGTATGTGGGGGGGAGGGGAGGGTAGTGGGAGGTGGTAAGAAGAGGAACAAATTTCTGTCTCTGCCTCATGGCATTCTATTAGCCATTTGATAACAGCAGTGTCTTGATGAATAGAGGGATAGGCACCCAAAAGAATGTTAGAATTTTCATACTGCTTTTTTTTTCTAGAACCCTGACCTTTTTATGCTATCACTAGTAAAAATAGTTGTTGCTGCTTCTATTGAATACAATATGTTCATTCTCCTTCCACAAGAAAAATGGCTTGCAGAAAATTGAAAGTTTCTCCAATTTTAGATCAGTATTTGCAGTGATATACAAGAAACCTACAAGCGGAAAATGTTAAATTATTTCTCCAAATCCAAATTGTTGTAAATATCCAGAAATATTGCCTTTTTTTTCTTTAAGATGAAATTATTCGCAGTGCCTATTGTAAAAGCATTGAGGCAGCTACATGGCTCAGTGGGTAGAGCATTGGGCCTGGAGTCAGGAAGACCTGAGTTCAAATGTGGCCTCAGACATTTAAGCAGTTGTGTGACCTTGGGCAATTTACTTAACCTGTATGCCTTAATCCACTGGAGAAGGAAATAGCAAATGACTTCAGTATCTTTGCTGAGAAAACCCCAAAGACATGTATGGTCCATGGGGTCACAAAGAATCAGACACTACTGAAGACTGAACAACAAAATGGTAAAGGCAAACTCTGATCTGATGTAGTGGAAGCAACAATTAACCTAGTATATAGGAGACATGGGTTCTAGGTCTTTCTCTGGCACTTTTGACTTTGGGCAAATCAATACATTTCTCTGGACTTCAGTTTTCTTAGATACTAACTGAGGAAATTAGATACATAATCTTTAAAGTACCTTCTAGCTTTAACTTTGCATAAATATCTACGCAGTTCTTGTCATCTTGTTAGATCTTATTTGTATATAATTCTATTAATTTTTAGTTGATTCTGATTCATTAGCCAATCATTGCTAGTGGATTTCATGCCAGAATGAGCCACATTATGCATTCTTATTAGAATGTACATTTTTACAAAGCTGAAATCTGGCTACACTGGATATTAAAGACTACCTTAAGGGGAAAAAAAAGTACACACTTAATGCCTTTGAGAGTAGGAGGGTTTTTTGTTTGTTTGTTTGTTTGTTTTTTGCGGGGCAATGGGGGTTAAGTTACTTGCCCAGGGTCACACAGCTGGTAAGTGTCAAGTGTCTGAGGACGGATTGGAACTCAGGTACTCCTGAATCCAGGACCGGTGCTTTATCCACTGCACCACCTAGCCACCCCCAAGAGTAGGAGGGTTTTATAGGCTGATCCTATGTTTAATATATGTCTTCTTTAGTACCAATTGGTGGGGTGACCAATGCTGCCAGTATTTACAAAATTTTGAGAGTTCAAATCCATTTCCTTTCCTGAGTTGTTATCTAGTTTCCACAGTGGGTTGAGAAGGAAGCAAAACTTTCTAATTACTAGCAATCCAAAGGTGATGCTAATGATATTATGCCGAGCTTTTATATAATTGGACAATTCACTCCCATTTAGAATGTTTTAGTCACCAAACTATAGGTAAAAATTTAAGTGAAGATAATTAATTAAATTTTTTTGTGTGGGGCACTGAGGGTTAAGTGACTTGCCCAGGGTCACACAGCTAGTAAGTGTCAAGTGTATGAGGTCATATTTGAACTCAGGTCCTCCTGAATCCAGGGCTGGTGCTTTATCTACTACGCCACCTAGCTGCCCAATTAATTTAATTTTAATCTATTTTTTGACCATTTTTTATTCTATTTAATCAATTTTTGGACTTTAATTTCTAGTTGTAGATTAAAAAAAGGATGTTAGTATACTGCAGTAGTATACTGTACACTATAACAAACAAAAATAGGAATCATTGATTGCTGGCCATTAGAAGAAACATAAAACAATTTAAAGGAGACTTTGAAGCAATAGTTTAAGGTTTTAAAAAATAATTAAAATCTTCTTTTATTCCTCTACCAGCTCTGATCTAAGTTTTAATTTGGAAGGCTACATTTTTGTATTACTTAATGATATCTTCACAGCAGCAAATGGAGTTTACACCAAACAGAAAATGGATCCAAAGGTAATAACTTGACCTTAGTTCACATAGATCTTAAGTGTCATAACCTGGTAGCTGAAATTATATGAATAAAGGAGGCATTATTTGAAGGCTTGCCATATTATACTTATTATCATGATGCCATTACTATTTGTACTAGAGGTTTTCCAATTATAGTAATTTATATTTTATAGTATATCTTATATATCTGTTATATATTTATTTTTTATTTATATTTATTTACATTTTTCCAATTATAGTCAGCATTATATTTATATCACACATTTACTTATATTTTATTTTGTATTTGTGCACATGGCTTACCTCCCCTGCTAAGTTGTATGTTCCTTGAAGGTCCTAACTTTCTAGATAGTGATTAATGAGAGATACTGCAACCAAGTAGAAAGTATTGATCTTGAAGTCAGGAGACTTGGATTTGAATCTCATTTAAGATTAGCTGTGTGATCACATGCAAAGATGACAGCAAAGGAGAATGACAAATGTTGAAGGGACTATGGGAAAATAGTTGTTCCATCCACTCTAGAGAACAGTTTGTTGTTTTTTATTGTTGTTGAAGATTTATTGAAACATATTGTCTGGGATTTAAAAAAATGTTTTTATGAAGTCTAATAATAATAATAATTTTTTTGTGTGTGAGGTAATTGGTGTTAAGTGACTTGTCCAGGGTCATACAGCTAGTAAGCGTCAAGTGTCTGAGGCCGGATTTGAACTCAGGTCCTCCTGAATCCAGGGCCGGTACTCTATCCACTGCACCACCTAGCTGTCCCCAAATAATTATTTTTTAAATGTAATTTAATTAATTTTTTTTGTTACATTTTAAGTTCTGAACTGTCTCCTTCCCTTCCTCCCCACCCTACCCAAAACTAGAGAAGGCAATCATTTGATACTAATACATCTATATCAATATATATATATCTATATATATCTATTTAAAACTATACTATGCATACTTCTATTTATCAATTTCTTTTTCTGGAGGTGGATACCATCTTCCTTCATAGGCCCTACAAAGGGCCTACAAACTACAAAGTTGATTTAAGTATTTGTGATACTCAGAATAATTTAGTCGCTCACAGATATTCAAACAATATTGTGTTACTGTATGCAATGGTCTCTTAGTTCTGCTCAATTTTTTTTTAATTTTAGTGAGGCAATTGGGGTTAAGCAACTTGCCCAGGGTCACACAGCTAGTAAGTGTTAAGTGTCTGAGGCCAGATTTGAACTCAGGTACTCCTGACTCCAGGGCCGGTGTTCTATCCACTGCCTCACCTAGCTGCCTCCAGTTCTGCTCATTTTATTCTTCATTACTTTGTGCAAGTTTTTCCATGTTTTTCTAAAAACAACCTGCCTGTTATTTCTTATAGCACAGTATCTAGAAAACAATTTGAAACTGTGCCCAGAAAGTTTAAAAATTGTTCTATAATTTTCCCAGGAATTCAAGTCAAGCTTACTAGGTCTATAGTTTACTAAGCTTAGCAAAGGGTGAGGAAAGTAGAAAAGAGAGGAGGAAGGGAATAAGCATTTATATAGCTCCTCCCATTGTGTCAAGTACTGTGCTAAAGTATTTTACAAATATCATTTCATTTGAGCCTCACAACAATCCTGTCCTAACAGCAGTGTGGCCTGCCTGTTACCAATGCTCTTTTTCACAGTGAAATGTGTGGGGACTAACTAGAGATAGAAAAGACATTAAAGAGCTGAAGTTTCAGAGTTGTGAGTTGCATTGGCCACATGTTTTCCCCACACATGTGCCTTACTACCTACCCATGGTCCTCTTTGAGACCGAAGGACAAACAGCAATAGTTGTCTTACTACCAGTTTTAGTTCATTTGTAATCAGTCTCACCACCACAGACTCTGTATATTTGTGTTTATCCCCAGGATTTTTTTTGGGGGGGGGAAGGTGGAATGTTTTGAACCAACTGTTATTGCTATGACATTTGAGTAACTACTTTTGATAAGGACAAAATGAGACTACTGGCTGATTGTTAATGGGCAGCATGTTGGTGGGAGCTGGAGAGCTACAATTGTAATCTACAGTAATATACAGTTACCCCTAGAATCTGAGGTAGTTGTCACTCATCTGGGAATCCAACCTGATAGTTTGAGTGAAAGTTTGGGGAAATACCTCACAGACATAACTTAAAGAAAAAAACCAACTTTTTTGTTGCACCTCATCTCATATTGAGCTTTAATACTCCTGATACTATTTTTATACTGCTGTGCCACATTATCATATCCATTCACCTGGCCTTGCTTCCATCTTCTGTACATTTCTTTAAAAAATTTAAACTGACAAACAGGGATGTCCATTATCACCTCTATTATTTAATATCGTACTAGAAATGTTAGCTTTAGCAATCAGAGAAGAAAAAGGAAGTAAAGAAATTAGAATAGGCAAGGAGGAAACAAAACTATCACTCTTTGCAGATGATATGATGGCATACTTAGAGAATCCTAGAGAATCAACTCAAAAATTACTTGAAACAATGAACAACTTTAGCAAAGTAGCAGGATATAAAATAAATCCACATAAATCATCAGCATTTCTATACATGCCCAACAAAGTCCAGCAGCAAGAGATAGAAAGAGAAATTCCATTTAAAGTAATGGTAGATAATATAAAATACTTGGGAGTCTACTTGCCAAGACAAACCCAGGAACTCTATGAACACAATTACAAAACACTTTTCATACAAATCAAATCAGATCTAAATAATTGGAAAGATATCAATTGCTCATGGATAGGTTGAGCTAATATAATAAAAATGACAATTCTACCTAAATTAATTTACTTATTCAGTGCCATGCCAATCAGACTACCTAAATTTATTTTATAGAGCTAGAAAAAATAATAACAAAATTCATCTGGAAAAACAAAAAGTCAAGAATATCAAGGGAAATAATGAAAAAAAATGCACAGGAAGCTGAGTTAGCTGTACCAAATCTGAAGCTCTACTATAAAGTGGCAGTCATCAAAACTATCTGGTACTGGCCAAGAAATAGAGCAGAGGATCAATGGAATAGGCTAGGCACAGGAGACACAGTAGTAAATGACATTAGTAATGTACTGTTTGATAAACCCAAAGACTCCAGCTCCTGGGATAGGAATTCAGTATTTGACAAAAACTGCTGGGAAAACTGGAAGATAGTATGGCAGAAATTAGGCATAGACCAACATCTTACACATTATACTAAAATAAGGTCAAAATGAGTACATGATAAGAGGTGATACCATAGGTAAATTAGGAGAGGAAGGAATAGTTTACCTTTCGATCTTTGGAAAGGAGAACAGTTTATGACCAAACAAGAGATAGAGAATATTACGAAATGCAAAATGGATTGTTTTGATTACATTAAATTTAAAAGTTTTTGTACAAACAGAAGCAATGCATCCAAAATTAGAAGGGAGGCAGAAAGCTGAGAAACAATTTTTAAGGCCAGTACTTCTGATAAAGGCCTCATTTCTAAAATATATAGGGAACTAAATCAAATTTATAAGAATCCAAGTCATTCCCCAATTGAGAAATGGTCAAAAGATGTGAACAGGCAGTTTTCTGATGAAGAAATCAAAGCTATCTATTCCCATATGAAAAAATGCTCTAAATCACTATTGATTAGAGAAATGCAAATTAAAACAACCTTGAGGTACCACCTGACACCTATCAGATTGGCTAATATGACAAAAAAGGAAAATAGTAAATGTTGGAGAAGCTGTGAAAAAATTGGAACACTAATGCATTGTTGGTGGAGCTGTGAACTGATCCAACCATTCTGGAGAGCAATTTGGAATTATGCCCAAAGGGCTATAAAGCTGTGCATACCTTTTGACCCAGCAATACCACTACTGGGTCTTTTCCCCAAAGAGATCATAAAAAAGGGAAAAGGACCCACATGTACAAAAATATTTATAGCTGCTCTTTTTGTGGTGGCAAGGAATTGGAAACTGAGGGGCTGCCCATCAATTGGGGAATGGCTGAACAAGTTGTGGTATATGAATGTAATGTAATTCTATTGTGCTATAAGAAATGATGAGCAGGAGGAGTTCAGAGAAACCTGGAAGGACTTGCATGAACTGATGATGAGTGAGATGAGCAGAACCAGGAGAACATTGTATATAGCATCAACAACATTGGGTATAGATCAGCTGTGATAGACTTGATTCTTAGCAATACAACGGTGCAAGATAGTTCTAAAGGACTCATGATGGAAAAGGCTCTCCAAATCCAGAAGAAAAAAAAGAACTGTGAAATATGGATGCTGATTGAACCATACTATTTCTTTTGTTTTTGGTGCTGTTGTTTTTCTTTTTAGAGGTTTTTCCTTTTTGCTCTGATTCTTCCCTTATAATCTGGCTAATGCAGAAATATGTTTAATGTTATTATATATGTAAAACCTAAAAAAAAATTTAAACTGACTAGTGAGTTCCCAATGCTTCTACATTGATCTTTTCAGAAAATTCCATTTTCCCTTAATGGAATTGTTTCTTTTTGTCTTCAGAATTTCATTCTTAAGAATCTCTTATACCTCTTGGTCTTACTTCCTCTGTAGACCAGCAGTTGTTTTTTCCTCAGAATATCTTGTCCCCTCTTCCTCAAGAAGAGCCCCAAATCTGTCCTTTGTTTTTGGTTTGTTTGTTTTTGCAGGATAATGAGGGTTAAGTGACTTGCCCAGGGTCACACAGCTAGTAAGTGTCAAATGTCTGAAGCCGAATTTGAACTCAGGTCCTCCTAAATCCAGGACTGATGCTTTATCCAGTATGCCACCTAGCTGCCCCAAATCTGTTTTTGAGTTCTCACTGTATAGCTGTCAGTTCCCTATCTTTTCTACTCTGTGTAAATGCAAGGTCTTTTACTGTCTGAACTCCTAACTAGAATCATATTTCCTCTTCTACCTCAGATTCTCATCTCCCCCACTAAAGCCTTGCTTCTCTTTCCTTTAAAAATGCTTCACGGGGGCAGCTAGGTGGTGCAGTGGATAAAGCACCGGCCCTGAATTCAGGAGAACCTGAGTTCAAATGTGGTCTCAGATACTTGACACTTACTAGCTGTGTGACCTTGGGCCAGTCACTTAACCCTCATTGCCCAGCAAAAACAAAAACACAACAAAAAAATTACTTAGTTGTCCCTAACAACCTTAAGCATTGACTGTGGAGAGGCATTCCTTCATTGTTTTCTTTCCCCGGCCCCAGGAAGAAGAGCAACCTGCAGAATACAGATAACATGCCCTGGGCTATGACAGAATTACAAACATCACAAACTCAGTGCAAGTCATTACCCAATATCCCCTACTCTTCATACTTATTGAGATTTTTCAGCCTTTAAAACTATTTCTGGGGCAGCTAGGTGGCGCAGTGGATAGAGCACCGGCCCTGGAGTCAGGAGTACCTGAGTTCAAATCCGACCTCAGACACTTAACACCTACTAGCTGTGTGACCCTGGGGGAGTCACTTAACCCCAACTGCCTCACCAAAAAAAGAAATTAATTAAAAATATGTATTTCTGGATGTTTACACCTTAAGCACCTGGTTGTTGTTATTAAGCAATCAGTTATCACCTCTTTATAGCTTGAAAATTCTTTCAATTTCCTTTATTTATTTGGAACAACTCCACAGCCAGCCCCACCCTCCTATTTGCTTTGCATTAATCTCCTTTGCATCAACTGGCCCCATTCTCCAATGGACTCTCAATTTGCCTAACTCTCCAAATGTTCCACTAATCTCTTCTCATTTGCCTTGCCTTATCAACCCTCTTCTCCTTCCTGAGTCTTCCTTTTCACGTTCTTAGTCTTTAATCCTCCTTCTTCCTGCTCTTTCTCTTTCAACCTTTCTTAGAATACCAAAATAGAATCTGGACAAGTGTCTGAATGTAGGGATTGTTCTTTAAAATTTCCCCATTTTCTTCCAAGTTAGACCTCCCAAATTCAATCTCTGACATTCTTTACTAATCCAAATCCCTCTAAATCATCTACACCGTTCCCTTCCCTTAACTAAATAAGAGTTCTCTTTTTTTGTCTCCTTTATTATCCCAACAATCTTTTCCCTGTGGAATGTCAAAGTAGATTTTTTAGAAAATTATGTTTAAAATAAAATTTATTTTGAGATTTTGGAGCATGTTTATTTTGAAATTACAATATGGGGGCAGCTAGTTGGCACAGTGGATAGAGCACCGGCCCTGGAGTCAGGAGTACCTGAGTTCAGGTCCAGCCTCAGACACTTAACACTTGCTAGCTGTGTGACCCTGGGCAAGCCACTTGGCCCCAATTGCCTCACCCCCCCCCCCCAAAAAAAAAAGAAATTACAATATGCTTGAAAATAAGTCATTATGATAGAAATGTCAGCCCTTTAAATTATAGAAGAAAAAAGCAATTATTATGAAGAGAACGTGCATTATACTTTTGAATAAATGACATAAATTATAAGTCTGAGGAGTCTTGTAGTAGGATGTTTCTAGAATTGAACAGGTGTTTTTTTTTGTTTACAGGAACTAGGAAAATATGGAGTACTTTTCTACAATGCCTGTTTTATGATCATTCCAACATTCGTTATTAGTATTTCCACAGGAGACCTTCAACAGGTAAGCAGACTGTTACTGATTACAAGTTCTAGCCTCACTTTGAGCAAATGAGTTGCTCAGCTGAGCAACTTGAAAGAGTCTTTCATTTTTGAATATTTAACTTCATGATGTTCATTTAAATATGTTAAACTAGCAGACATTATTAGTATGATGTACAAATAGAAGATACACATGTCTAAATAATTTAAATGTTTAATTGATAATGTATTTACTACTATTTGAATTATTTCTTTGAAACATCTGTCCTTAGCCATACAGCAAACTCTTCTCTTATTCCTTTATGAATACATTAATTTATCAAGGATTCATGATTTCTTATATGTGAGAATCTCTTCCACTAACACAGATCACAACTTCTTTATAACTTTTAGTTCTGGTGAATTATCTGATAGGTAAAGTGGATTATCCATGGTCACACAACTTCTTTATAACTTTTAGTTCTGGTAAATTACCTGATAGGTAAAGTGGATTATCCATGGTCACACAACTGTTACATGCCAGAGATGATATTTGAGCCCAGGTATTTCAGATTCCAAATCCAGCATGCTATCTGCTATACCAAATAGTTTCTCTCCTTTTCGAATGATAGTGACAATGATAATAATTATGACAACAATGACTCATCTTTATATAGCACTTTGACATTTATAATATTCTTTACCCACAAAAGCCCTTTGAGGTAACTAAAATGATTATTATATTGGTTTTACAGAGGCAATTGAGGGTAAGTGTATTGTCTATGGTCACCTAATTGGTAACTCTTAGAAGTGGGATTTCAATCTATAGCACAAGGCTATATAAGCATATAATTAAAAAGACCTGATTTCAAATCTAGCCTCAGAATACTTACTAGCTGTGTGACCCTGGTCAAGTCATTTAATCCTGTTTCCCTCAGTTTCCTCATCTGTAAAATGAGCTGGAGAAGGAAATAGCCTACCACTTCAGTATCTTTGCCAAGAAAACCCCAAATAGGGTCATATGACTGAAATGACTGAACAACATGAATACATATGTATAAGTGTGTATGTATATATATATGCATGTATAAATATATATGCATATATATTCTTTTCACTGTGTTAAGCTGCCTCTCTAATAATAGAATGGCATAGCATATATTAAATTTTAACTAATTCAGTGTAATAAGAATTTCATTTCTTTAGTTCTTTCCTGATTGCCTCACCAACAGTGAGGTAGGGAGTGCAGGTGGCCTAAGTAGCATACTTATAGGGGCAGCTAGGCAGTGTGGTCCATAGGAGTCTGGAAGATCTGGGTTTAAATCTGGCCTCAGACACATACTAGCTGTATAACCTCAGGCAAGTCACTTAACCTCTGTTTGCTTCAGTTTCCTCAAGTGCAAAATAAGGATAATAATAGCTTCTACCTCCCAGAGTTGTTGCATGGATCAAATGAGATAATAGGTATTTTTTAAGTGCTTAGTCCAGTGCTACTAATTATATCAGTAGATTCAAAGAAGGGTTTTGAAAGTCAGTGGTATAGTGGATAGAGCACTGGGTCTAGAGTCAGGAAGTTCCTGAATTCAAATCTGGTCTGAGATATTTACTAGCTGTTTTCCTGGGCAAGTCATTTAACCTCTGCTTGCCTGTTTCCTTAACCGTAAAATGGGGATAATAACAGAACCTATCTCCCAGGGTTATGATGAGGATCAAATGAGATAATAACTTTAAGTTCTAAGCCCAGTGCTTGGCACATAGTAAGTACTTTATAAAAATTAAATATTATTATTATTTAGATTAAAAAAGCCTAGGAATAAAGGTAGCATTATCTGTAATGAAGATAAAACCAAGAGTAAAACAAAGATAAAGGTTGTCACCAATACTATTGATATCATTCTAGAAATAGTAGCTATTGCGATAAGACAAGATAATAATAGCCTTCTGGTTGATCTTCCTGTCTCAATTCATACCTTACTTCAATGCATCCTCCAGTCGGCTGCTAAAATGCATATCTGAACATTTAAGTTCCCTGCTCAATAAATTCCAGGGGCTCCCCCTGTTATCTGCAAGATCAAACATAGAGTCCTCTGTTGGACATTTTCAGCTCTCCATATGTCAGCTTCTTCATATCTTTCTAGTCTTCTATTCAAATATATTGGTTCTTTGTTCTGTATCAACCAGTGACACTGATCTTATGGGAAGGTTAAATTCCCTTTCCAGATTCTCTGCCTTTTCACTGGCTGTCACCCCATGCTAGAATGTTCTTCTTCCTTACCTTTGCCTTCTGGTTTCTCTGGCTTCCTTCAGGACAGCTCAAATGGTATTTTCTACAGGAGGCCTTTCCTGTGTCTTCTCCGATGTCTTCTCTTCCATTTACAATTCTTTGCATATGTTTCCATCATCTGAATGTGAGCTCCTTGACTATAGGGCCCATGGTTTTGTCTTTTCTTTGTATTCCCAACTCTTAGCACAGTGCTTGATATATCAAATGCCTTAAAATGCTTGATTTACAGAGGGAAATTGAGAGAATAAGTGTTGAAAAGAAGAAACAAAGTTTTTGTTATTTGTAGAAATTATGATGATTTACTTTAAAACCCTTAGGCAACTAAATAATTTGCATAATTAATAATTTATTTTAAATAGCTATGTATGAAATAAACCCACAAAAATCATCAGTCTTTCCATATATTTCCAGCAAATTTGAGTAGGAATATGTAGAATGGAAAAATTCCCTTCAGAATAACTATAGGATGTATAAAATATCTGGAAATTCACCTACCAAGACATGTTTAGGAATTATTATAATATCATAGATTTAGATCTGGCAGGGACATTAAAGGCCAGTGAATTCAACCCCTTTATTTTGCAGATGAGGTAACTGAGGAATTATATGAATATAACTGCAAAACAATTAAATTAGAAAAGTTGATCAGCAGATCAGAACAGGTTCACAAGATCCAGAAATGATTGAAAACCGATAAACCCAGAGGCACTAACTATTTTCTGACTTTTTGCCACTGCTGCTACAGTCTGATTGGTCCTCCAGAGGCTCCCTGTAGGAGTTTAGGAACCATGAGATAGGATGTCCTGATTGGAAGGGATTAGGGTAGGGATTAAGCATTTATATAGCTACTATGTGCCAAGGAATGTGCTAAGTGCTTTACACTATTATTTAATTTGGTCCTCATAACACCCCTATAAGATACTTCCTGTTATCCTCACTTAAAAGTTGAGGAGACTAAGGCAAACAGGTCAAATAACTTGTCCAGGGTGACACACTTAGTAAATGTCTGAGGCTAGATTTGAATTTAAGTCTTCCAGACTCCAATCCCAGCATTCTATCCACTGTGCTACCTGGCTCACTGGGGAGTCTTCACTATATCTTGCTTGCCCCAGATCCAACTGTGCTCTTTCACCCTGTCTAATTTCTGACCTACCACCACTACTGCTGCACCCTTTGATAAAGAAACATTTGTTAAGTATTTCTTACGTTCCAGGAATTGTGCTAAGCAATAGGATTACAAAGACAAAAATGAAAGTCCGTGCCTTCAAGGAGCTTACATCCTATTGGGGGGACACACCATGTAGAGAAATATGTATATTCATAATAAATACAATAAAAAACTTTAGGTATATGGGGAGAACACTAACAGCTGGTGGAATTAAGAGAACTTTTTTTAAAAGATGTCACTTTATTATAGTTTTGAAGAATATAATTCTAAGAAAGGAGGAGAGTGAATTTTCAGTATTGGGGAGAGGTAGTACAGAGATTCAAAGATGGGAGATTGAATGTTGTCTTTGAGGAAGAACAAGATATCCAGTTTGACTGGGAAGGGGAATGATGAATAACAAGATTGAAAATGTAAATTGTAGCCAGGTTGAAAAGGAGTTTAAAAGCTAAATAGATGAGTTTATATTTGATCACAGAAGCAATAGGTAACCATAGGAACTTACTGAATAGGGGAGTTAAATTGTCAGATCTTCATCTTAGGAAAATAAATTTGCCAGCTGTGTGGGGGATAGAGAGGAGAGGAGAAATATTTGAGGCATGGAGATTTATTAGGACACCATTTCAGTAGTCTAGATGAGAGATAAGGAGGAGCTGAACTAGTATGTGGTTGTGTAGGAAGAGAGAAGGAGACAGTCATGAGATATTCTGGAGGTAGACCACAGGATGTGGGATAAAGGCTAATGAGGAGTCAAGGATAAAACCAAATTTGTGAACCTGAGTGACTGGAAGAATGATGGTGCCTTTAACAGATGCAGAGAGGTTTGGAAGTAGGTTGGGCTTTGTAGGAAAGATAGTAGGTTTATTATGGGATATGTTGATATGAGGTACCTTGAGAACATCCAAGTGGAAATACCCAGTAGGCACTGATGCAGGAGTAGATACCAGGAGATGGGATTGGACTGGATAGAGAGATCTGGGAATCCTAAGTATAGACGCTATAGTTGAATACATGGGAGTTCATTAGATCACAAAGTGAGAATGTGTGGAAAGGAAGAAGAAGGAGCAGGAAACCTTAGAGGAAAGGATATGGATGATTAATTCAACAACACAGACTACTAAGAAGGAATTGTCAGACAGCTAGGAGTAGAGCCAAGAGAATAGTGACCAGAGATGACATAAAACAGATTAGGTAAAACTTTTACTAAGGGTTTACTATCTGCCAGGCACTGTGCTAAATACTGGAAAGGTAAACAAAAAGAAAGACACTCTCTTCCCTCTAGGAGCTCATATTGTAATAGAGAAAGACAATAGAAAAGAGAGCTGAAAGAGTAAAAGGGATGAAGACGCCATTGTGGGGAGCAAGGTGGAAAAGTCCAACAGCCAGAGCCAGGTCAGAAGTCACCATTGGGCACATTCTCAAATGGAAATTCCAAGGAGAAACTCACCAATTAGAGAAAGACACCACAGGGGTAGAGGCATCCTCCAGCATGGGAGGGCAGCTGGAATAGAGGTGGAAAGTGACAGTCAGGAGCTGAGCTGGGTTAGAAGTGTTGAGAATAGTATTGAGAAAACCCAGAGAAAGGAAAAAATCCAAGAGAAGAGAGTGGTTAACAGTCAAATGATTCAGGGAGAGGTCAAGAAATACTTCAATTAGCAGAACCAGGAGAACATTGTACAAAGTAACAGCAACATTGTATGATGATCATCTGTGATAGACTTAGTAATTTTCAGCAATACAATGATCCAAGACAATTCCAAAGGACTCATGATGGAAAATGCTCTCTACATCCAGAAAAAAAGAACTGTGGAATCTGAATGAAGATTGAACCATACTGTTTCTACTTTGTTGTTGTTTTTTTCTTTTTTGAGGCTTTTCCCTTGTGTTCTGATTCTTCTTTCACAATATGACTAATGCAGAAATATACTTAATGTGATTGTACATATATAACCTATATCAGATTGCTTTCTATCTTGGGGAGGGGGGATAGAAGGGAGGGAGAGAGAAAAATTTGGAATTCAAAATGTAATAAAAACAAATGTTGAAAACTATCTTTACATATAACTGGAAAATAATAAAATGCTTTTATGATAAAAAATAAATACTTCAATTAATAGAAGGTCTTCAGATTGGACAATTAGGGGGTCTTTGGAGAGATCAGTTTCAGTTGAGTAATAAATTCAGATGGCAGATTGCAGAGGATTCAAGAAGGGATTTGAAAAGAAAGTATATACAACTCTTTTAAAGAAGTTGGCTGGGGTCAGCTAGGTGGCACAATGGATAGAGCACTGGCCCTGGATTCAGGAGGACCTGAGTTCAAATCTGACCTCACTCAGACACTTAACACTTACTAGCTGTGTGACCCTGAGCAAGTCACTTAACCTCAATTACCTCACCAAAAAACAAAACAAACAAAAAAATAAACAACAACAAAAAGAAGTTGGTTGACATAATTGATAACTGGAGTGTGCTTGTAAATGTTTAACAAGAAGTTAGGTGCAGGGCAGGAATGTACACACAATATACTTTAAAAAATAACTGGGGCGGCTAGGTGGCGCAGTGGATAAGCACCAGCCCTGGATTCAGGAGTACCTGAGTTCAAATCCGGCCTCAGACACTTGACACTTACTAGCTGTGTGACCCTGGGCAAGTCACTTAACCCCCATTGCCCCGCAAAAAAAAAAAACCCAAGGTAGTGATTCACCTTAAATCTCCCAAATTTGCCTCCAAACAATTTTAAAATAACACCTCAAAATGAATTCTGGAGCATCAGAACCACCAAAAGGATAGGGTGAAACAATTTTCCAGTTCAAGACAACTTAGAAGGTCAGCAGGAAAGGTCGGTCTCACTGGGGGGAGAGTGGAGTGTAGCCTAAATCAGGCCATGCCCCAGTAAGCCAGCAGCAGGCTGTGGGGGTAACTGAATTGGCAGCTGCAGCTTCTGGAGCTCTTAGCCCACAGATGGTAAATGGTGGAACAACTGGTCAGAAGGACCTTTTGCTGGCATGGGGTACAGGATTCTGTTGCATTTCCCATAAAAGGTCTGGGTTGCAGTCCCAAGAGCAAGGCAGAGCACTAGCCCAGTAGAGTGTGTGGCTGCAGAGAAGGGACCTTTTATGTGTAGGTCCTGTGGAGCTTTTTGTGCTATGGAATGTAAAATGTTTGTGAATCTAATTTCTGACAGACTACTTTCCAGTTTTCCTTTCAGTTTCTGTCAAGTCATTTTACTCATTGCTTACAATTTCTCAATCAGTGGAGGAGTAAAAATTATTATGGTTTTATTGTGTATCCAAAATTCTGAATATATAGATCCTTGTATTTTAGAATGGCTATTTTATAATTACATTGTATAAATTTCTTATGGTAGCTGACACTTTTTAATATAATCCATGTGATTATATGGTATTTTATTCATCTAATCATCACTTCTGTCTCTTTCTAAACAATAGGCTACTGAGTTCAGCCAGTGGAGGAACATTTTATTTATCATTCAGTTTCTTCTTTCCTGTTTTCTGGGGTAAGAAGCCAAAGAGGACTTCACATGGTATTATTGTAGTTCTTCACCATAATCAAATGATAATACAAGACCATTCAGGAAAATCCATTGTCAGAGTGGGATAGGTGTGAGAAATAAACAAATGCAGCAGATAATTCCTATCTTTTATGAATAGTCTTAAGAGCAAACATTTAGTAGAAATTAGAAACTTAGTAGAAAGTAGAAACATAGGTGTGTAGAAAAAATGAATTTAGGTGTGATTGTGGTTGTAAGAGAGATAAAAAGAATGGAATTTTAGTATTGATTTGTCTGTTGAGTGTCAACATGTGCCACTATATGATCTGAGAGAGCCACAGGATTATAAGAGATGATACTTGACTTCTGTTGAAAGCTAATGGCTGGGGGCAGGTAGGTGGCACAGTGGATAAAGCACAGGTCCTGGATTCAGGAGGACCTGAGTTCAAATCTGGCCTCAGACACTTAACACTTACTAGCTGCGTGACTCTGGGCATGTCACTTAACCCTCATTGCCTTGCCAAAAAAAAAGGAAAGCTAAGGGCTTTCAATATAACCTTGGATAAATCACTTAATCATCTGCTCCTTTATTTAAAACTATAGAATTTTGAATTGGAGGGCATCTTAGAGATTATCTAGCCCAAACTCCTCATAATAGAGATGAGGAAACTGAGGCCCACAGAGAGAAATAATGAACCCGATGTCATACAGATTGTTAATGACAGAGATAAGGTTTCCAGACTCCTTGTTCAGTGCTCTTTCAGTTAGTCAATTAACCAACAAGTATTTATTAAGCATTTACTATGTGTGGAGCTCTGTTCTAAGTGTTGATGATACAAATAAAAAGCAAAAATAGTCTGTTGTCAAAGGGCTTACATTCTAATGTGAATTAGATATTGCTGCTCTTTGAACAGTTAATGGAGATTCAGTCAGCACACTCTTCCAAGGGAACATATACTAGAAACTTTTAGAAGAGATCTTAATGCTGATCTCTGATGCTCCTTTCAGCTCATGATCCTACATACACATGATTTTCTCATTTAATCATTAACACTCTCGTTTTATTGGATTGATTAATCATTCACAGTTCAAGTTATGAGAGTTATGTTTTTATTCTCCTCCAAATGTCTCTTTTTTAAATTGGGATTTCTTGGTTCTTCTTTCTCTTTAAAGACTTATGTACTTATGTACTTCCAGTCATTTTTGCTTAACATACTTTGACAAACCTTATTTTCACAGACTCTCTTCCTCCTACCCTCAAACCTCATGTCTCATTTGTCACCACTTCCCCTAGTTTTAATTTATTAATGATTTATTCTTTCTTCCTTTTAATTCTTCTTTTGTTTTTTCTTAGTTTAGTAAAATTCTCCTTTCTCTCCTTCCTCTTTTGTATGCTGTATGCAATAACTGTGGTATTTGTGGCAATCTGTGGTCTAAGCAGTTCAAATTGTCTCATGCTACCTTTCTTAAGTCTACAGGATGATAGTGTGTCACTGTTTTAATTATCTAGTGAGAGAAGGTGAGTTGCCTACAAGGTAGTCCTCTCCCTGAGCCACCAGTTTACTAGCTCCTCCACTTTCTCTCTGATGTATACATGAGATAATCTTTATAAAAGCAGCAATATATTCATTTGGCCATCAAAGAATCCTTTGTTTATACATATCTAGATGGTTTCTCTCATCATCACAGAGCCTTTGCTGCAAGTGGTGGCACTAGCCAGGTTCAGAGATGTCTAGAGATGAAAAGCATTATTACCTAAAATATGATATCCACAGCTCTAGAGTCCTTTACCCTACTTTCTTCTTTCTCACTATTCCCTTTCCCCCATTCATGGGACTCAGATATTCAACATATTTATGGTCAAATAGTTTATTGAACATAGAAAACATGGAAAGAAAAAAGTTACATGCACCTTAACAAAGCCACCAGTCTCCCTAAACTTCCTTCTTTCCCCTCCCGGTTTTTCTGGAGTGGCCTTGGAAATTTATGTACCACACATGCCCAAGGACCATGGGAAGGGTAGGGGGTATCTGGAACCCCAATTCTAGATAAGGAACTATACCAGGGAAAACCAGGGGAAGAATAGTAAGAGAAACAATCTTTCCCTCCTGTTCACTAGCCCGGTGGGAGTCAGAGTAGGTGCCAGTGTAAGAATTCAGTATTGACCTAGATCAGCTCCAAATTGCAGGTCTCCTACTGTCCCTGTCACCTAATGAAAACCCAGGATTCTCAGACCACAATAGTGACTGCCCCTTCTCTCTAGCCTACATGGTGATTAGCAAGTCAGAGAAATATGAGGACAGTGGAAGGAAGTAAAAGGCAGCTAAATTCTGATGCAAGTGTTTAGATCATATCCCATCTATCTTGTCATCTGGCTTCCTGCCCAACCTTGATGTGTTCCCTCTCTGATACTCAGAGGGAAGAGCAATCATCACACCTGCAGTGCCAGTAGTATCTTTATCTCTGTATCATCGTCAGCATCATCACTTCAGGCTCAGGGGGAGAAATAATACTAATTAAAATAGATAAAAGGGCAATGTGTGGGCATAGATTACACTATGATACTTTTGTCAATGTATACTATGTTCTTTCTTATTTTTGTTTTATGGAAAGAGCACTGGTTTTGGAATTGAAAGACCTGGTCTGGGGCAGCTAGGTGGTGCAGTGGATAGAGTACCGGCCCTGGTGTCAGGAGTACCTGAGTTCAAATCCGGCCTCAGACACTTAACACTCACTAGCTGTGTGACCCTGGGCAAGTCACTTAATCCCAATTGCCTCACTAAAAAAAAAAAAGAAAGAAAGACCTGGTCTGAAATCCTAGCCCAATCACTTACTACCTAAATAATTTATTCATAATAGGAATATATTTATCCCTTCTAAGAATGTTAGGAAGGTCCTGATTTTGATATTGATAGGACATTTTATACACACACACACACACATATATACACACAATACTAAATACATATATACATTATACATATATATGCATTATACATGCATTACACACACATACACACACACATATATATATTTACACTGCCTATCCTCGATCTATTTTTCTAAAAATATTTCTCTTGCTAGAAGGACTGACTACTAAGCATTTTCCAATACATGATGATAATGGATTCTTTCCATCTCTCTTTGTCCTAGCTCCAAACAAGTGTCTTGTACATTCCTACTATGGGCCAACGAGGTCTGGAATTGTTAGTTCTATTACTGTCAGTCTGGAGTATAGGCTGATGTCTTTGTTTTATGCAGGAGCATAGCTAGAAGGGATAGTACCCTGTAGTCTGTAGTCCGATGTTTTACAGGATAATGAAAATGTAACTAATTCTGTATTATCTGTAGTTATAGGGCACAAGACTGTTATAGACAAAATAAATCCACTAATAATATAAAGTTCTTATTTTAGCTATTAGTTTTTAGCTTAGTCTTCCCCACTCTCAATGCATCCACAATAAACAAAAAGGAGTCACTTTTTTAGGGAAAAAAATCATTCCCCCCTCAATCTGCTCCAAGTGAGTTTTAGGTTCATCTCTATCTTTTATTTAAAAAAAAATTCCTTTCTACTGTCAGTAGTCAGTGGTGGGAATGGAAGATAAGCAAAATTTCCAAAAAAGAAAAGATATGGATAATCCACAACAGGCTATTTATCCCTGAATAATTCAGAATTAACTTGGGCTATTTTCAGAAATGGTTCTTAAACATTTTGTGACATGTGCTTCTTTACTCCAAAGCACTGATAAGGAGGTCAGTCATTGCTGAATATATTCTTGTCATTAATCACAAGGCATGAACTTACTTTTTCTTGCTTCAGGTTTCTGTTGATGTATTCCACGGTGCTCTGTAGCTATTACAATTCTGCCCTAACAACTACAGTGGTGGGTGCTGTTAAGGTAAGTGAAGGTACTAAAGAAAAGTCTTGGAATGAAGAATTAAATAGATTGGCCCATTTGGTGATGACCCTAGACGTTTTGAGGTAGTGACTGAAATTAAAAGCACTATTTCTAGAAAGTGTTGCAGTGGGCTTAGACAGTCTTGGCTTTATCCATTGGAGTTTGGTGATATTGTCTTACTTTCTTGACCACTGGGTTAGGTTGGATCAAGAAGGATTAAATGAGATGGTGGATGGGATGGGAAAGAATTACTAACAAATATGTTGATAAAGACAGTGTTGAGAAATTTTCCTATAACTCCCAAAACAAAATGTGGACAAGTTCTTTAATCAGCTTTAGAAGACTATTATTCACAGGGAATCTAGTGATTGAATGAGAAGATCAATCAAGTTGTACCATTAGTGCTTATAATAAAAATCAAGCAAACAAATAAAAAGAAGCCATCTAAGATTACTATTTTTTTTGTGTGTGTGCTTCTTGTGGAGCCTACAGATCCTGCAGGTTTCCCAAGGAGTAGGGTCTGATTCTCTCACACTTTAACTAGATGTTTCCTGGCTGGTATAATTTGCTTTTATCTAAAGGTCAAGGCCCCAGAAACCTCTCAAGCTGATTAAAGAACTTTATATTTTTTTTTGTGAGGTTCTTGGAAAACTCCTTAATACCTGCATTTTAAAAGTTTTATTGTTTTTGTTTTCATATTACAAACAATTCCAGATTATTCCCTCTCTGTTAGAGCTCTCTTATAACAAAGAAAAACAATTAAGCAAAAAGAATGATACAGTGATCTAGCCAAATATAATGACCTCACTTAAAGGGGTATACAACATTCCACATCTGTAGCATTCTCCAACCTCCCTTGTTTTAAAAATGTTTGTTGTTGTTGTTGTTGTCGTTGTTGTTGCATTTTTGCTAATCTAATTCTTATGAGATAGAATCTCATAATTAATTTGAATTTCTCTAGTAGCGATATGGAGAATTTTTTTCATATGGCCATAGGTAATCTGGATATTTTTTCTTTGAGGACTGCTTGTTCATATTCATAGACTATTTATTCATCGAGAAATGCATCTTGTTCTTATAAATTTGAATCAGTTCCTTATTTACTTTAGAAATGAGACCTTGGGGCAGCTAGGTGGTGCAGTGGATAGAGCACCGGCCCTGAGTTTAGGAGGACCTGAGTTCAAATCCAGCCTCAGACCCTTGACACTTACTAGCTGTGTGACCCTGGGCAAGTCACTTTAAACTTTTAATAATCAAAACTATCGATTTCATCTTCTGTGATCCCTCATCCCTTCTTTGATCATAACCTTTTCCTCTATCCAAAGATCTAATAGGTAATTTTCCCATGTTTCTTTCTTTCTTTTTTCTTTTCTTTTTCTTTTTTCTTTTTTTGTGTGAGGCAAGGATAGTTAAGTGACTTGCCCAGGATCACACAGCTAGTAAGTGTCAAGTGTCTGAGGTCAGATTTGAACTCAGGTCCTCCTGAATCCAGGGCCACCACTGCCCCCCCTTTTCCATGTTTCTTAAATTTATTTATGAAAAAAATATTTATATGACCTTTTATATGTAGGTCACATATCCATTTGAGCTTATCTTGATATAAGGTGTGAAGTATTGGTTTCTGGTTCTGCTTATTTCACTCTTTATCAGCTCATACAAGTCTTCCCAGGATCATCATTTATTATTTATCATTTCTTTTAGCATAATAGTATTTTATCACATACACATTGTAACTTGTTTAGCCATTCCCCAATTGATGAGTACTCCTTGAATTTCTAATTGTTTGCCACCACAAGAGCTGATATATATGTGTGTGTGTGTGTACATATACATATATATACACATACATACATATGCACATATTCATGTGCACGTGTATTCTGTACTTTCAAAAGATGATCTAGCCTTTTACTTCACTGAGAAGATTGAACATCATCATTTGTGATATCCTTTAGTCCTCTCTACTCCAACCTCAATAATATTTTTCAGCATTATCAACTTATTTTTCTTCCAGTTGGCAATAAAGTGCTTAGTTTTTTTCCCTCCTTGGTTCCACCAGTATAATGTATACTCCTTGGGAGAAGGGATTATTTTCTGTTTTGTCTTTTATCGCCCCCTGTCTAGTCCAGTGCCTTGCATGTTTAATACATGTTTTAATGTAATTAACCATAAGTGATAGGAATAAAATAACCAAAGTAATTTCAATTTCAGGATTCACCATAAATGAATTTTCCTTTAATTAAATTCATTATTTCCTAGCAAGTGCATGTTTCCATTATTAATGTACATTAATCCTCTGTCTTGCTTTCAGAATATATCCATTGCTTACATTGGAATGTTATTTGGTGGAGATTATATTTTCTCTGTGTTAAACTTTATTGGACTAAATATTTGGTGAGTATAATTTTAAGTGGACTTATATTGGTAAAAGTATATGAGTAGAGCAGGAGAAATAACAAGCGGGGATATGTAGAAATATGACACTCATGAATAGGGTATGACTAAATGATTGAATGAAAAGGCATTTGCCAAATTATACTTATTATATTATAGGCACTGTGCTAGGCACTGAGAACATAAATACAAAAGTAAGACAATTCTTGCCCTTAGTGAGTTTACATTCTGCTGGTAGATATAGAACATATGTACAGATAAAGATTCATAAAAGATGGTTGTTAGGAAATTTGAACAATTTCTTCTTCCCTCTCATTATAATTGGATTAGTTCTTAGGCTAGCCCACAAATTGCCATTTAACCAATAACCAATAATTTAACCAATAATAATGTAACTAGTAGTTATATTATTTTATGGTATTAGATTATATGTTGGTGCTATAGGACCTTACTACCAAGTATAACATTATGTCTGTGGGGAACCAAAGCAAAATACATTTGTTCAGATACTTATTGATCCTTTTCCCTCTTCTTTCTAGTATGGGAGGAGGAGTGATGTATACATTTTTAACATTACAAGGCCCAGAGCATCCTAAACAGCAAGTGGGTGAAGAAAATATACCTTCTGATGCAAAACTAGAATCTGCTGTTGACTGATAGATTGCCAGAGAGCAGTGGATAGAAGTTCACACAAGTGGGAAATAAACCTTTATATATTAAGCACATGGACAGAACATTTATTGAATGAAAAGGAAATCTACCTCAGTTGCCATTGTGTGAAAAACTGCATGATAGTTGATTTTTTCCCAAAATAATAGTGAACTTAAAGCAAAATTGTTTTGGTTTCAAAGGGAGAGTATTTCTCAAAGAAAATTTTTAGTTTTCTGAGCCTCTGTTGTGTTTCTTTTTTTTCTCTTTTTTTTTGCCTAAAAGGTTTTCTTCATTCTAAAACTTTTGATCTTTGGTAAAACTTCATTGTCATCACTATCTGTTTATATAGGGGGTTGTATTTCACCCAAAAGCAGATTAAAAGAGACTGCTGTGACAGTAAGGGTTTTGTACCAGACAACTTGTCTTTCATTCCAAGAATTCATGAGAAAGATGCCCATGAGAAGAAATCTGTTTTAATAGAAATATTTTCAGAGTGATCACCAAAGTTAGCAAATGAATTACCTGTTAGAGTCCAATAAATTTTGCTTTGTTTTTGTGTATGTGTGAACCTACCTGGCAGGATTGTTCCTTTTCTTTTCTTTAAAATAGAAAGAAAGGAAAGATTTTAATGCTGCATATCATGATACTATTGCAGAGAAACAAAAAGAGGGCATAGACAGCCATTTACAGTGGGAAATACTCCGAATGTGTAATCCTACTTTGTCTCATTATCCAAGATTTTTTTTTTAATTAGAAAATGACTCAGTGGAAAAATATACTCAAGACCTGAACTGTCAGATTTAGTAGCTCATTATCTCTCCACTCATCTCCTCCAAGGTCCTCCCAGAGTAATTAAAAAATAAGATTATTTTGATTTTTTATCAAATATATTCATCCTTTTGGATTTTCCTGACTATGCTATAAGTATTCAAATGAATAGCAGCCTATTGAAACATTTGCCAATTAGGAGACCTGAGTGATAGTCTTTGACTAACTATGTGATCTTTGAAAAAATCACTTAACCTCTCTGGGCTTCAGTTTCAGAGAGAAAGAAGAGAGGAAGAGAGAGAAGAGAGAGGAAAAGGAGAAAATAAGTTTGAACAGATTAGTGGTTCTTGACCTGGTTCCTGGGTTCCAGGAACTTGTTTGTTTGTTCTTAATTTTTTGATAATTAGATTTCAATATAATGGTTTTCCTTTGTAATCCTATGTGTTTTATTTTATGGACTTAAAAATATTGCTCTGAAAAGTGGCCCTTAGGCTTCACTAGATTGTCAATAGTGTCCATGACACAAAATAGGTTAAAAACCCTTGGACTAAGTGGACTTTTAGGTGTCTCAGTAAAGCTAACCTTCTGAGATTTCTCTGATCTTATAAAAGTATTTTTAATTAAGTTTCTTAAAATATTCAGGATGATTTTTGTATTCCAAAGCTCTTATAACATGATGACTTTATAAATTAAAATTCCTTGTCTGCTTCAATGATCCTAATGGATGTTTTTTTGTTTTGTTTTTTAATTTCTCTAGTGGTTTATTATTTGGCAGGAACAGGGTTATTTTTCTTTACTTCTACATATTGGCCAGCAGAGGTCACCCCAAGAGCATCATAGCTGTCTCCTGCTTAGTCAAAGTTCTATTTAGTACCATTGACTTGTCCAGTTGGTGGAGGCAACGTACCAAGTTTCAGAGCATCTCAGCAGAATGATGTCTGGTCCTTGAAATTCCAGCATATCTGGTGAAGGCGGGATCATGAATGTCTGTGAGTATTGTACTCACCATTGAGAGAGGATGGGAAGATTGCTGTAGAGGAGGAGAGGAAAATCTGAGGGTTTGGAGAAGCAAGTATTAGAGGTTCAGTTTGATTAAATGGTATAGGTGGTGCAGTGGCTAGAGCACTTGAGCTTGGAGTCAGAAGACTCATCTTTATGAGTTCAAATCTAGCTTCAGATACTAGCAAGTCACTTAACCCTGTTTGCCTCAGTTGCCTCATCTGTAAAATAAGGTAGAGAAGGAAATGGCAAGCCACTCCAGTATCTTTGCAAAGAAAAAAACCCAAAAATGGGGTCAAAAAGAATCAGACACAGGGGGCAGCTAGGTGGTGCAGTGGATAAAGCACTGGCCTTGGATTCAGGAGTACCTGAGTTCACTCTTTTTTTTTTTTTTTGCGGGGCAATGGGGGTTAAGTGACTTACCCAGGATCACACAGCTACTAAGTGTCTGAGGCCGGATTTGAACTCAGGTACTCCTGAATCTAGGCCTGGTGCTTTATCCACTGCGCCACCTAGCTGCCCACCCCCCCTTTTATTTTTTTGGCTCCGCAATGAGGGTTAAGTGACTTGCCCAAGGTCACACAGCTAGTAAGTGTCAAGTGTCTGAGGCTGGATTTGAACTCAAGTACTCCTGAATCCAGGACCAGTGCTTTATCCACTGTACCACCTAGCTGCCCCAGGAGTACCTGAGTTCAAATCCGGCCTCAGACACTTGACACTTACTAACTGTGTAAGCCTGGGCAAGTCACTTAACCCTCATTGCCCAGCAAAAAGAAGAAGAAGAAGAAGAAGAAGAAGAAGAAGAAGAAGAAGAAGAAGAAGAAGAAGAAGACAAATGAATAGCAAGTGAAATGGTCCTTTTTCTAACTAAAAACTAGCAACCACTACTGATCTACTTGATGGTGAATTTTAGCTTATTTAATATTTTGCATATATTTTCTGAATATTATTATATTCTACCAATAAAAATGATGCAGTCTATTAACTTTGTGGATTTCTTCCTCTTTTATTTTTCCTTCTGAGTATCGAAGTATATTTGCACATAGATCCTGAGTCTTGGAGTCCTGAGAACTTAGCTCAAAGAAAGCAGATTGTTAGAGTAGCTGCAGATCAGTCAGTTTGTCAACAAGCATCTATTAAGCACCTATTATGGTCACAGGCATTGTGCTAAGTTCAGGGAATATGGAGAAGTAGATGTGGCCAGACAGTCCCAAATCTGAATCTTTTTCTATCACTATCAAAAAGAGGAGATGTGGGGGCAGCTAGATGGTGCAGTGGATAGAGCACTGGCCCTGGAGTCAGGAGTACCTTAGTTCAAATCCGGCCTCAGACACTTAACACTTACTAGCTGTGTGATCCTGGGTAAGTCACTTAACCCCAATTGCCTCACTAAAAAACCAAAAACAAAAAGAGGAGATGTGTAGTTATTTTAGGGAAAGTCAAACAAGGTATCACTGAAGACTTTGTGCTACTGTGTGTAGGGACACCCTACTCCTCTTCTTGCCCACCATCTGTTTTTATATTGCTAAATTCATGTTCAGGCGTTCGTTGCTGGTTAGTTTAAAGGGGAGGGGCAGGTAGGTGTCCCAGTGGATAGAGCACTGACCCTGAAGTTGGGAGGATCTGAGTTCAAATCTCATCTCAGACACTTATTAACTGTGTGACCCTGGGCAAGTAGCTTAACCTCAATTGCCTTGAATATCCAGGGCCATCTCCAGTCATCCTGATATGTATCTTGCCACTGGACCCAGATGGCTCTGGAGGAGAGAGTGAGGCTGGTCACTTTGCACAGCGCTCCCTCACTTAAATCCAATTCAGTGCAAAACATGACATCACCCCAATGTCATGGTCCTCTTTGATAATGAAGGACAAACAACAATAGTTTAAAGGGGAACTGAAATCTATAAAGAGATAATGTGCAGTCTAGGAAGGTTCAATAATAGCTGCCCAAGACACTAAGGGACTTAATTTTGATCATCTTTGAACATCATCATAACAAAAAATGAGCATTTATTTAGTGCTTCAAGGCTTGCAAAAAGCATTACAACACTCTATAGATGTTAGCACAGCACTCAGGTTATCTAGCCTTTCCTTATATCTCATACTGATTGGCCCACTGCCTTTTCTGATCACATATTTCCTAGATTATTCAATTTCTTTCATCCTCCCCCATGTATTAGGCATTAAAAATGTAATTGTTTTAATTCTGCAGATTAATTTTGACCAAACATTTCTTAATCACCCTTGCATTACAGAAATGTGTTATAACATCTAAGTTAATATATAATGTTATATATTACATAAATGTGCAAATACAATCTATATAATAAATTAAATATACGTATAAATCATCATGGCATTTATATCTCTATAACGCTTTACATATGTGATCTTATTTGATTCTCATCACAACCCTGTGAGATCGGTGTCCTTTTTGTTACTGTTTTGCCTTTGGGGAACATGGATTGTCTTTTTTTTTTTTTTAATTTTTTTTTTTTTAGTGAGGCAATTCGGGTTAAGTGACTTGCCCAAGGTCACACAGCTAGTAAGTGTCAAGTATCTGAGGCTGGATTTGAACTCAGGAACTCCTGATTCCAGGGCCAGTGCTCTATCCTCTGCGCCACCTAGCTGCCCCCATGGATTGTCTTAATCAAATTTTTAGGGGGAGAGAGTTCAGATTTACTGTCAAGCTGCATTGGCTATTTTTGAGGCGACACAATCTAAATCGGAAGGCTGACTAAACCCTTCAAAGCAGATCTCTGCCACTTGTTACCTGTGTGTGACTTTGGGTCCCTCTGGGCCTCATCTGTCAAATGAGAGGGTTGAATTGGATGACTTTTTTTTTCTTTTTCCCTTTTCTTTGTGGGGCAATGAGGGTTAAGTGATTTGCCCAGGGTCACACAGCTAGTAAGTGTTCTGAGGCCAGATTTGAACTCAGGTCCTCCTGAATCCAGGGCTGGTGCTCTATCCACTGCGCCACCTAGCTGCCCCAAGATCTAGGATTTTCAAGGTCACTTAGCAGCAGTACTATGAGTCTATGACTCTTGAGAAATAATTTAGTCCAATCTCTTTGCTTATATGTAAATCCTATCCATGGCATTTTTATCATATAGTATGGGAAGCTAGGTGGCGCTGTGGATAAAGTACCAGGCCTGGAGTGAGGAAGATTCATCTTTCTGAGTTCAAATATCGTTTCAGACACTTAGTAAATGTAAGATACTTAGCCCTATTTGCCTCAGTTTCCTCATTTATAAAATGAGTTGGAGAAGGAAATGGCAAACCATTCCAGTATCTTTGACAAGAAAACCCCAAATGGGGTCAGAGTCAAACACAACTGAATAACAATGTAACCCATGGCTTAGAATCTTCACTATTGGGGGCGGCTAGGTGGCACAGTGGATAAAACACCAGCCCTGGATTCAGGAGTTCCTGAGTTCAAATCCGGCCTCAGACACTTGACACTTACTGGCTGTGTGACCCTGGGCAAGTCACTTAACCCCACTGCCCCATTTAAAAAAAAAAAAAGAATCTTCACTATTAGCATACCCATAGACTGGGTTAAAACTTAGTATGTCCTTGGTGAACATCAGAATTTGGTTTATCTTATGGACTGGGTCTAAGACTGGTCCCCTGCTACTCTGGAATTGGAATGAAATGAGACATTCATAATCCATTTAACAGTTAAAAGGATATTTACTTAGCCCGTACATAGCAAGAAAAGACTATTCGGAACAAGGAAGGGATATTTATCCAGGAGAAAGCATGGATTCATTTGAACATCATTTCCTAGTGTTGTTCATGCATCTGGTCTTTGGTTATATACCAAGGGGAGGAGTCCTACCTTGCCCCCTATCTTGGCTTCTTTGTTTCTGGGTGACCAGGAAACTAAGTCAATATCCTTGAGCCATAGTTCTCTGAACCACTTAAATCTTGAAGACATTTCTAATACCTTTTAAGGAGAAACAGACACAACGTGCATTGGCTGGGGAGTGAGGAAAAGGAGACAGGGTGGGGATAGCTTAGGATATTGCTCCCAGTACAGCTTATCTTGTCTCAGACTCCAAACTTTTCCTGCAGCAACTGACTCTAACAAACTAGTAAACAAATTATGTTTATTAGAAACAGTAAGAGCCTCCAAAAGTTCATAGAAATAGTCCCTTTCTAGTGAACTCTCCTCTACCAAGATTCAGCACCATCTCCTTGACTTCCTAATCCTGGACTTCTTTGTAATTAGGAAGACCTGATTTTAAATCTAGCCTCAGGCATTACTAGGTGTGTGACTTGGGCAAGTCATTTATCCCTGTTTGCCTCAGTTTCCTCATCTGGAAAATGAATTGGAGAAGGAAATGGCAAACCACTCTAGTATCTCTGCCAAGAAAACCCCAATGGGGTTATGAAATGTAGGATGTGACTGAACAAAAACTACAAATTACAACCGGATAACCTGATTCTCAGTTTGTTATATGTTCCTATCACTTCTGACTTTGCTCAGTATTTTGGGGATGTTTCATTTGGAAAAGAGGAGGCTAGTGGGGGAAACATGACGACTGTCTTCAAATACTTTAAAAGCTGTCACACGGGAAAAGGGAGGTGTAAGGGAATAAGCATTTATATAATACCTACTATGTGTTTTTTTTTTTTGGTGGGGCAATGAGGGTTAAGTCACTTGCCCAGGGTCACACAGCTAGTAAGTGTCAAGTGTCTGAAGCTGAATTTGAACTCAGGTCCTCCTCAATACAGGGACTATGCTTTATCCACTACACCACCTAGCTGCTCCACCTACTATGTGTTTTACAAACAACCATGTGAGGCAAGTGCTATTTTGGAATCAAGAAAACAGGCAAACAGAGGTTAAACGACTTGCATAGGGTCATGCAGCTAGTAAGTGTCTGAACCAGATTTAAACTCAGGCCTTCTTGAGTCTAGGGTGAATGCTGTACATTGCATCATGAGGTGCCTGTACTATGCCAACAGCTCTGATTTGAACTGGGTGCACTGGGTAGAAGTTTCAAAGGGGACAAACAGGCTTGATGCAAGGAAAATCTAATCTGTCAATCAAAACTATCTCCCCAAATAGAATATGTCAAGTGATATAGGGAATGGATTCCCTTTCTCTTAAAGTCTTCAATCAGAGACTGCTGGATTGCTTATTGGGTATATCATACAGGGTATTCTAGTTTAGATATAGGTAAAGCTAACTGTCCTCTGAAGTTTGTTTCAATTTTGACATTCTGTGGTTCTGTAAAATACTCCTAGTGCCAAATAGCTCATTACCTTATGTGAGAGCTTATTCTAGTTTTAGATCACCAAACATAAATGAACAGTAAGTCAAAATTTGCCTTCCTGTAGTTTCCATGCATAGGTCTCAATCTAATAAGTCTAATCCCTTTTCTATATAAGATCCCTTCAGATACTTTTAAACATATCCTATCCTCACCAAGTCTTCCCTTCTCTACACTGTTTCCAGTTATTTCAACATATGTTCACCATTGATCATGTTTTTGAGTCTTTTTACCATTCTGATCAGCCTCCTCGGTTTATAATAATCTTAATAACAGTGGATATTAATATATAGTGTTACTATTTGCAAGGGCAGCTAGGTGGCACTGTGGATAATGTACTAGGTCTGAAGTCAGGAAGACTCATTTTCCTGTTCAAATCTGACCTCAGATGCTTAGTAGCTGTGTGACCCTGAGTAAGTTATTTAACCTCTGTTTGCTTCAGTTTCCTCATCTATAAAATGAGCTGGAGAAGGAAATGGAAAATCATTCTAGTATCTTTGCCAAGAAAACTCCTAATGGAGTCGCAAAGAATGGGGCAGCTAGGTAGCACTGTGGATAGAGTGCCTATCCTGGAACCAGGAGGATTGAGTTCAAATTCAACCTCAGAAACTTAATAGCTATGTGACCCTGGGCAATTCACTTTACCTCTTTAAGCCTTAGTTCCCTCATCTACAAAATGATCTGGAGAAGAAAATGGCAAACCACACTAGTTTGTTTGCCAAGAAAACACCAAATGGGGTCACAAAGAGTCAGACACAACTGAAAGGACTGAATAAGACTTGCAAAGACTATTATACATCTATTATCTCATTTGTCCTTTACAAAAACCATGAGGGATAGTCCCTATTAATACCATCCTAATTTTACAGATGGGGAAACTGAGGCCTGAAGAGGTTAAGTGATTTGTCCATAGTTACACATATAAGTGTCAAAACCAGAACTTGAACCCAGGTTTCTTGTGATCCTATATCCAGTGCTTTTTCTCTTACGCAGGTTAGACATGCTCCAACTTAATAATGTCCCTCTTAAAATATATAAAAAACAATCCCAATATTCCACCTATTGGCTTACCAGTGCACTGGACCTTCACTTTTCTTGCTCTGGATGCTTTGTTTCTACAAAGACAGGCTCATACCACATTAGCTTTATTGGAAGCTGTCCTGTTGTTGGCTACTATTGAATATGCAATTGACTATAACCTTCATCAGTTTCCAGTCATGTTTCCTAAGTGACACAGTGGATAAAGCACTGGGCCTGGAACCAGGAAGATCTCAGTTATAGTCTAGCTTTAAAAACTTGCTAGTTGTATGACCTTGAACAAGTCACTTAACCTCTGCCTCAGTTTCCTCAATCATAAAGTGGAAATCATAATAGCACCCACCTCTCAGAATTGTTGTGAAGATCAAATAAGATAATATCTGTAAAGCATTTGGCACAGTGCCTGACACATAGGCACTAGATCAATTTTTGTTCCTTCCCCTTTTTTTTTTGGTGACGCAATTTGAGGTTAAGTGACTTGCCCAGGGTCACATAGCTAGTAAGTGTCAAGTGTCTGAGGCCGGATTTGAACTCAGGTACTCCTGACTCCAGGGCCAGTGCTCTATCCACGGCACCACCTAGCTTCCCCTGCCCCCATTATCTTTTTTTTTTTTTTTTTTTTTTAGTGAGGCAATTGGGGTTAAGTGACTTGCCCAGGGTCACACAGCTAATAAGTGTTAAGTGTCTGAGGCCGGATTTGAACTCAGGTACTCCTGACTCCAGGGCTGGTGCTCTATCCACTGTGCCATCTAGCTGCCCCCCCATTATCTTTTTATGTGCCTGTCCTGGTAATTTTCTGAAACTAAAATGAAGGCATTTACATCTATCATGATTAAATTTTGTCATTTTAGATTTTGCCCATTTCAGCCTAAGAGATTTGGGGGTTTGGTCATGTTATTCAATGTGTTAGCTGTCCCTTCCAGCTTCATATCATCCACAAATTTGATAAGCATGTCATCACTGTCTTCATCCAAGTCATAAAAATATTGAAGAGCATAGGGTCAATGTCAGAGTCCTGGGGTGTACAATTAGAGATCTTCTAGTTGGCATCAATTCCTTAATGAAAACCCTGAGTATGTTTATCCAAACAATTACATATCCACCTAACGATACAATCACTCAGCCTACATCTCTTCATCTTGTTCATGAGAGATTGTCACAAACATTGGTCATGAACATTGTCATTCAACATTGCCATGTTGAAATCCAGGTATAATAGGTCTACAAGGTTCCATTTAAATACCCATTGAATAATCTATCACAAAAGCATGTGAAGGCAGCAGTGGATAGAGTGCCAGGAAGTCAGGAAGACTCCTCTTCTTATGTTCAAATCTGGCTTAATTCATTTACCAGCTGTGTGACCCTGAATACGTCACTTTACCCTGTTTGCCTCAGTTTCCTCATCTGTAAAATGAGCTGGAGAAGAAAATGGCAAACCACTCCAGTATCTTTGCCAAGAAAACCCCAAGTGGGGTCATGAAGAGTCAGACACAACTGAAAATGACTCAACATCAAAGGACATGAAGTTTGTTTGGTATAACAACTTTTTTGTGCTCATGTTGGTTTCTTATGATCACTATTTGTTTACTTGACAAACATAGTCATGTATTTCCTTAAAGGAAGTAGAGTTTATAGAAGGAGTAAGATATGAATGTATTGAGATATTGAAAAACACATAGAATTGCTGTGGGTTTTGAGAACAGGATCAAAGACATCTTGCTGACCTTGAGATCCTCAGAACCACTGAATTTAAATGTAATCTTTTGGGTCTGTCTTCCTCTCTTTTCCTGTCCCTTCCAGCTATAAAAAGCCTTTTACTGATCCTATGATCTCTTCTCTTGGCACCCTCTTGTGAGAACACCCTCTTAACTTCACTTAGGGAAACCTCCATACAAGCTTATAAATGTACATTAAATTTCTTTTTCTTTTTTTTCTTTTTTGTTGGGGTAATGAAGGTTAAGTGACTTGCCCAGGGTCACAAGCTAGTGTCAAGTGTCTGAGGCCAGGTTTGAATTCAGATTCTCCTCAATCCAAGGCCAGTGCTTTATCCACTGTGCCACCTAGCTACCCCCACCCCCCCGCCACCATGTACATTCAATTTCAATGCCAACACTTCTTCCTTTTTCTCCTTCCTCTTCCAATAAAGTGTGTGTGTGTGTGTGTGTGTGTGTGTGTGTGTGTGTGTTTGAGGGTGGTACCTAGGAACCTTAGCTCACTGAATTTTATTCAGAATCATTTTTACCCTCCTTTCAGACAGCATTCATTCTCCTTGAGTAAGATATGAATTGCTACATCCTAACCAGAGACTTGTGATAGCCAAGTTTTTTCTGCCCTATTACAAGATGCTTGTTTATTTGTACTTTGTAGTCTCCCACTCCCATGAGAGAAATCATAGGCCACCATTTTATCTAGGATCAGGCTCTCCTTTCCTCTATTTTGCCCCTACCCACAATGCCTTAAAAATCTTCTGGCCATTCCAATAGTGTGAGAATCTTAGCTTGGTGTCGAAAAATTCAACCTTTTATGGGTCAGTGGGAGGAACTCATCGGAACTTACTTTTGATTGGACGTAGTTTTTTGTTTTTTTTAGCACTGTCCTCAAAGTCAACTGAGAAGTAGTCAGTGCTAGCATTTCATCAAGGTTCACAACTCAGGTTGACCATGGGTGAAATTCAGAATCAACTCTTCATCCTTGTAGGGGCACTGGTGTGTCTGAACTACCTGCTGAAGTATGTGAAGTTCTTCAAATATTTTCTTCTGCGTTTATGGAATCCATTGCCGAAGTCTTTCTTTCGATCAATGGGAGAATGGGCAGGTAAAAGAGTTAATACTTTCCAATGTTGGCTCTTGCTTGTGTTCTTGCCATTTTAATCTCAAGAGTTAAGTGAAATCATTGAGAACAGAGCATGTAACAAAGGTTATTTTCATTTTTAAGGAGGATTTAGCTTACCATAGAAGTTAGAGAAAGAAAAATAGAATAAAAAAGATTCTAGAACATTAGAGCTGCAGGTGACCTTTGATTTTTACTTTTGTTTTTAACAAGCATTTGCTAAGTACATACTATGCACAAAATGCTTTCCAAATATCTCATTTTATCCTCACAACAATCCCGGGAGGTGGGTGCTATTGTCCAAATTTTACAAATAAGGTAACTAAGGGAGACAAAGGTTAAATGATTTGTCCATGGTCACACAGCTAATTTGAACTCAGGCCTTTCTGAATCCTAGTGCAGGGTTCTAACCAATAAGCCCCTAGCTTCCCCTAATGATGTTAGGACATTGAATACAATCCCTTCATTTTACAGATGAGGAAACTGAGATGAAATTACTTTCTTCAGGTCATATAGCTAGAAAGTGACACAGTTGCTACTTAAATCCAGGTTTTCTGATATTTATTTCATTATATCATAGATGCCTGGCTTCTAAAAGGAAATGCCAGGATAAAATTCAGTGTGGTATTAGGAAAAGAACAGTAGGCTGGGATTTAGGATAACTGGGGGCGGGGGGATAGTCCTTGTCTATCACCAACCTTTGGTATGACTTCAGGCAAGAGATTTTCCTTCTCTGGGCCTTAGTTTCACAACTATAAAATTGGAGGGATTGGGGTAGTGGATCTCTAAGGTTCTTCCCAATCAGCTTTAAGATTCTACTTCTGTGAGAAAGATAAAAAATTACAGCATGCCTCAATTCCAAATTATTGAAAATAGATACTCTTAACTTTATTTTCAACTTTATTCTTTATCCACATTTGTTCAAGATTATATTCTTTTTAGGCTAACTGGTAAAATTGCTCTATTTCCAGCATCCAAACCCCTTCCCCCACCAAGATAATATCCACCATTTTATGGGATTCTATCTCTTTTCAAAAGTCATACTGTAGGATTAAAGTACAAAATGAAATATACACATGAATATCTCTCACTGTATAACTGATTAGGTCTATGATTTACTTGGTATACAGAATTTTTAAAGGAGGAAACTCCCTCTATCACTCTAAATTGGCACATTCTCTATAATTTATAGTCTTAGAGAGTTAGTTGCCTAGAGCAATGGTGTCAGACAGATGGCCCACAACATTCCCAAGGGCACCTTAACCAGATACAAATGTAATTGGGAAATATTTAATACATTAAATAAAAGTACAACAAAACATAGATAACATTACATTCTTTTAAAATTATTTATTTATTTTTAGTAAGGCAATTGGGGTTAAGTGACTTGCCCAGGATCACACAGCTAGTAATTGTTAAGTGTCTGAGGCTGGATTTGAACTCAGGTACTCCTGACTCCAGGGCCAGTGCTCTATCCACTGCACCACCTAGCTGTCCCAACATTACATTCTTAAACTGCCAATAAGTGGCCCACTGGAATCCTCATGTACCAGTTAGTGGCCCCCAGTTTTACTTATTTGACAGCACTAGAGCCTAGAACATAGAGAGGTTAAGTGATTCGATGAGGGACACACAGCCAGGACAAGACAGAGTCTGGGGCCTGAAGGACAGATCTCTGTCTACTTATCCCAGGTTGCCTCTCATGTCTGTGTGTATATATTTGTATACACATGTTTGTGTATACACAGAACACACACAGAGATACACACATGAGAGGCAGTGTGACATAATGGTTACACAGATAGCCTCAGAGTCAGGAAGACTGTTCTGTCATTGACAGGCATTGGCTTTGGGAACCTAGTCAGGTAGCTTAATCTCTCAGTGCCTTAGGCAACTCTCTAAAATGAAATCCTAGATTAAGATTTGATCTGCATTTTTGACCTAGAAAGTTTCCAGACCAGTTTTGTATGCTTATGAAATCATAGGTCCTAGTAAAAATAAGGAGAGAGAGAAAAAGAGAGAGACAGACAGACACTTCTACATACATACAATGTGCACTCACTCACTCCCTGAAAATTTAGACACTGGTACTATTAGAAGCATGTCTGGGTTCAAAGAGTAATTGTTAATGTTCACTATCTTGGCTAATATTATCTATAACATTTATTATCCTGGAACCTCTCTTGGTTAAGAGTTTCTTGGAGTGTAGCTTGGTTGAATTTTAAGCAACAGATTCATAAATCACCACCAGGTCTCTTTGATTGGAGAACTTGATACCATGATGAATCCCAGAATCCCATAGTTAAAAGGTACATCAGAAATGAATCCAACATACACATGACAGGAATTCCCAGTGACACACCTCTGCTTGTTATAAGGAGAGTAGAGTGGCCAACAGGGTATGATTTTTAAAAAAAAGTCACTGAGAAACTCAGCCTGTCTCTGCTAAGGCATTTGGTATATGGGGAGGGGGGTTGGTGTAGTAAAAAAGGGTGATCTATGTAGGAGGGGAAACTACTAACAGATAAGAAATCATTGATACTTTCAGTTTTGAATGATGTTAAACTATGTACACCCACGTAGTACAAGAATTAAGGGAGTAGGGATAGTCTAAAGAGTCTGAAAGAAAATAATAGGGCAAAGGCAGCAAATTGTACTTCCAAAGCATCATTTTCCCCTGTTTCCTGATTCAGTGTTTGAGAAGAGAAGTAATTTATATGGAAATCAGATGGAAGGCAAGTCTAAAATGAGGGTCAGCAAAAAGATACTGTAGCATTAATTATAGTGGAAGAGATGGCCAAATTGGTTCTTAAAGATGTCACATCCCTGGATTATAGAGGCTGAGAGCTTTGCAGAACACTTCTATTGATATTAGGGTTGGGGGTTTGTGTGTGTGTGTGTTTTGGGGCAGGGTTGTTTGTTGTTATATAACCTCCATTTAAGAAAGCCTATAGAATCACTCTAAGAAAAGAAAATGACCTTCTGAACATGGGATAAGTTGGTCTCTTATTACATAGACTGTAAGTAATAGAGAATCTTATCAACACATGTATGCAAATAGATAAGAATCTTTGCTGATTATCACATTATTGAGATATTAAGATAGAGCCCTGGAATGGAGTTAAGAGGGACCTGTGTTTGAATGTTGCCTCTGATACTTATTAACTGTATGACCATGGTCACAGTTAAACTGTCTGAGGCACAGTTTTCTCATCTGGAAGATGGGGGAATCTGGAAGGTCAGAGTTTAAATCCTGTCTCAGATATCTATTAGCTGCATGACCTTGGGCAACAGTGACAAGGTGCATAGAACACTGGGTCTGGAGTCAAGAAGACCTGAGTTCAAAATTGGCCTCAGAAAATTAATATCTGTGTGACCCTAAGCAAACTTCTTGTCTGCTTCAGTTTCCTCAAATGTAAAATAGGGGTCATAATAGCACCTACCTCCCCAGAGGTATCAGGATAAAATGAGATAATATTTGTAAAGTGCTCAGTACAGTGACTGGCACATAGTAGGTGTTTAATAAATGCTTGTTCTCTTCCCCCATCCCCTTTTTTTGCAGGGCAATGAGGGTTAAGTGACTTGCCCAAGGTCACACAATTAGTGTCAAATGTCTGAGACCAGATTTGAACTCAGGTCCTCCTGAATCCAGGGCCAGTGTTTTACCCACTGTGCCACCTAGCTGCCTCTGTCCTTTCCCCTTTTTGCTGCTACATTTCTAGGGAAGCAGAGTGGTTCAGTGGATGGGATATTGGATGTGGAGTCAGAGAAACTGAGTTGAAATCCGGTAATGATTTTGCCACTGATGACCTATATAACTGTACAAAGTTACTTCCCTCACTCTGGGCCTTAAATGAGAGGATTAGATTGAGTGGACCTCTAAGTCCCTTCTGCCCCTAAATCTATGATCCTAGCATTCTGTTGCCCACTGCCAATATCCTGAGATTCCCTCCTCCATCTATTCTTTGTACTAGATTACTGACAGCACCTATGAAAAGGAAAATTGTTTTTCAAATGAATGAATGGTGTGATTGTTCTTAAATTGACACTAAAGTGTGAACCAAAAGAGATAATGAACACAATGCCTGGCCTTGAGGGAGTGCAGACTCTTCTGTCCCAATGTTTATCACTGATGAGTCCTTGTTCTGAATAGAATGTTACTTGAGCCTGAGATAGCCTCTTTTTGGAATGTCTCCATCTCCCCCAACATGTTTAACCTTTTGTAAGGGAAGGTGAAAAGCTTATTGATGTTAATCTCATAGTTCAGAGAGGCAGCAGTAGTAAGGGGAGAGTTGGTGCTACGGATTATCAAATGTAGAATGGAAATAGGCATGAAGGAAGTTTGGGAGAGGCTGAATAAAAGATTTGGGTGTGAAATGAGGTTTAAAACACTTGAAACTATTTTCTCCCTTTTTTCAGTGATCACAGGTGCTGGAGATGGAATTGGGAAAGCATATTCATATGAGGTAAATTACCAAGAACATCTGTGTATTGGACTAGCATATTCCTGAAGATTGCTTCTATTCAACGTTCTCCTTCCATTTAGGACTTGTTATGATTATTGTGCAGAACCCGGTGCCTACTTAGGAACCAGATGTACTTGTCACTCAGCACAATCTATTGTATACAGACAACTTCAAGGGTTAGAATTTCTTCCTTTCTTTCTTCCCTCTTTTCCTCCTTTTTTCCTTCCTTTCTTCCTTCTCTCCTTTCTTTCCCTCCTTCCTTCCTCCTTTTCCTCCCTCTCTTCCTTCACTCCTCTTCCCCCTTCCTTCCTTCCTTCCTTCCTTCCTTCCTTCCTTCCTTCCTTCCTTCCTTCCTTCCTTCCTTCCTTCCTTCCTTCCTTCCTTCCTTCCTCCCTTCCTTCCTCCCTCCCTCCTTTCCTTTTTACCTCTCTCCCTTCCTTCCTTCCTTCCTTCCTTCCTTCCTTCCTTCCTTCCTTCCTTCCTTCCTTCCTTCCTTCCTTCCTTCCTTCCTTCCTTCCTTCCTTCCTTCCTTCCTTCCTTCCTTCCTTCCTCCCTTCCCCCACTGCTGTGTGTTATGTTGATTCCAAAGCATACTAAATGTGGCTTGAGAGGAATACCAATACAAAGAGATTTGTACAAAATAACACTGTTGGCATATAGTAAACAATTCAATAATCCATTAGACCATGGCACCCTTAGCTTTCATATTTTCTGTGGATATTCATTCTCATAGACTATAAAAGGATTGTCCTAGGATTAAGAGCTGGAAGGGAACCTTAGACTCCATCCAATTCACCCCCCTTATTTTGCAGATGAAAAAACTGAGGCCTAGGAAAGTGAAGTGATTTGCCCAAAGTTACAAAGGACTCAAATATAACTTCTCTGACTTGAGATCTCTTCTACTTTCCATTGCACAACATTGCTTTTCAAGATTGTAACTAAGACTAGAGTCTGGGAATTTGATTTTTACTATAGGATCCCAAGAACCTGTTGGAAGCCATTTTTTTACTGCAGTTGCCCATACCCCAGTATCAAAGGGTCCAAGGTTTCCCACAGCAACAGCTGACAGCAGCTTGAACCTTTCCAGTCTTTGATATTAGTGAAAGACATTTGCCTGCCCACCTTAGAGGAGCCCATTAAGATAAAACAGGATTTTTTAATTTTTTAATGGGGGAAATTTGAACCCAGATCCTTCTGAATTCACATCTAGAATGCTATTTACTAAACCAGGGGTTCTCAGAGTTTTTGGTCTCAGTATCTTTTTACACTCTTAAAAATTATTGAGGACTCCAAAGAAGTTTTATTTAAAGGGGTTACATCTATTGCTATTTATTGTATTAGACATTAAAACGGCCAACATTTAAACATATTTATTAACTCATCAAACCCATTATATATTATAAAAAGCATAATGTAATGGGAATATTATGGGCCTCGGTTACCCCAGAAGTTGTCTGGGGAGGTCAAGGAACCTTTTCCTTGAAACCCCAGGAGTTTTCCTTAGAGATCAAAGAAACTACTCCTTGAGAAACTAAACCAAAGGACAGACACACTTAAGAGGTAAGTGGCACCAGGGGACTGAGTTAGCTCCGGGACCACCACCCTTCATTCCAGTCTCCCCCACCCCTGGGGAGACAAGATTAGGTGTGGCTGCTGTCTTTGTGGCAGGAGAGGAGAAAGATGGCTTGAGAGATCCTCAACCACCCCTCACCCAACTCCTCCAGCCACCACCAGTGGGGGATGGTCCTCCCTCAATAAGGGAACTTTTCACAGTCAGATGATCACCCCCATCAGTCCTCTATAAAAGTACCTGCCTGTCTCCTGCTAGTGGAGATTGGTATCTCAGAGCCACACCTCTGCGCTATGCCTTCCCCCCCCCCCCCCATGAGAAGTCCAAGGATTTCTCTCTTGGTTTCCTTTACCCAGCCCCTTAATAAACTATTATTTTATTCTAATTGGATTTGTGTGCAAGGGGATGTAATTCTTTAAAGAGTAATTCCTAAGGACCCCAGACCCCTACCCCTATCCCAACCCCCCCACCTATTTCCCCCATAACAATAATTTTATGAAAAAAACCCTATTTTTCCAAAATTAAAAAAATTAAAGAAGAGTATCATTTCTTTACATGTTTTGGCAAATCTCTTTAATGTCTGACTTAATAGAAGGCAGCTGTATTCCCATATTGACTTCTGCATTCAATCTGTTATGATAGGTTGTTTTGGTCAAAGGGTATGAAGAAAATCTGGACTCACAGATACACATTTAGAAAAAAGAGGAATATTTAAATAGGCAAATTAATGTCTTAGGATTATTAAGAGAACAATTTTGACCTTCAGGACCCCTGGAAAGGTCTTGGGTCCCAAGGACCACACTCTGAGAACTACTAATGCCAGAACCTTTTCTTATTTCATTCATGTACTCCCTCCACACCCCCAATCCCTTTTCTTTCTTTTCCTCTGTCCCTGACAATCAACCCTTCCCCCAATTAAGATTTTTTGAAGCTGACAGCTCCCTTTCACAGCCCTTCTCTTTGAGGAAAGGATTATCTCTGAGGCCCTTTCTAATTCTGGGATATTAGGGTTCCATGATTTGGGGATTCTGGAGATAGATTAAAGTCTTGATATTTGTTTTCCTTGACCATGGAGCTAGTCTCTCTACTTCCCTTTCTTGCCTCCTCCCTACTTCTGCTCCTTAGACAGGGCAAGAGGAATGTTCTTAGTTAATAAATCAGTTAGTCAAAAACATTATTAAGAAAGCCCTAAGTTCTGAGCACTGGGCTAAGAGCTGGGGATATAAGGAAAGGTAAAAGACAGCTCTTGCTCTTCTGAAAAAGAATACCCAATAGAATGTAAGCTCATTGAGGGCAGTGTTTTTTTTTTTTGCCTTTGTATCCTTAGCACCAAGCACAAAGTCTTGCATATTAAACAAGCTTAATACATGCTTGTTGAATTGAACAGGGCACATAGTGTGTGGCCATGCTAATAAACATTACTGTCCTCCAGTCTTTTAATGACCTTAACATTTTTTAACTTTAATTTTTTAAAAAGTACATTTCTATTTTTTTATCTTTAAAATTTTAAAATTTTAATTTTTTATAATTTTTTTTTTTTTGCAGGGCAATGGGGGTTAAGTGACTTGCCCAGGGTCACACAGCTAGTAAGTGTCTGAGGCTGGGTTTGAACTCAGGTCCTCCTGAATCCAAGGCTGGTGCCTTATCCACTGCGCCACCTAGCTGCCCCCAATTTCTATTCTTTTTGCCAATTTTAAGTTCCCCAAACTATAGCTTGGCTGCCTCCAGTTGTCACATTACAGTAATCAGCAACTTCTGCACAGCAGTGTTAGTTATCAAATATTGGGTAATAATTTCAAATTGAATTGTACTTCAGAAAATTACCCCTGACAGAGAGAATGTTTATTGTAGGAAACAATTATCTCTAAGTCCATTTATTGACTGAACATTTCACTAAAGCTACTAAAAATCTCACCTAAAGCAACTTTATGCTTGAGTTACATTTCCTTAGAACTGCCTTATAATGGCTTTTGATCAAGATGTTAAATCAATACGTGGTACTCTCCATTGTACATTATGTTCTCCCTGCTCTTGGATGGAATTAACTGGGGGCCAGGCAGGGCCTGTGGGCAGATCAGAGCTCTCCAAGAATAAAGCAGAGGGATGCACAATGTCTTTGGATCACTATGCTCAGCTCTTTTCTGTTTACATAAGAAAATATCACCTTGGGGAAGAGTTTTTGTTTTTATTGGGTAATTTATTTATCCATTCTGCCTTCTTCAAATTCTTGTATTATCTTTTGTCCTCTAAAAGTACTTCCTGGGGGCAGTTAGGTGGTGTAGTGGATAAAGCACCAGCCCTGGATTCAGGAGTACCTGAGTTCAAATCTGGCCTCAGACACTTGACACTTACTAGCTGTGTGACCTTGGGCAAGTCACTTAACCCCCATTGCCCTGAAAAACAAAACAAAAAAAGTACTTCCTAATCTATTACTAAAAGACTTTTCTTTTTTGGGGGGGGGTTGCGGGGCAGTGGGGGTTAAGTGACTTGCCCAGGGTCATACAGCTAGTAAGTGTCAAGTGTCTGAGGCCGAATTTGAACTCAGGTACTCCTGAATCCAGGGCCAGCACTTTAACCACTGCACCATCTAGCTGACCCCCAAGACTTTTCTTAAAATAAGGGAAAAATGGTTTTGCTTTGTGAGGTTTTTTTGACTAAGTTCACAATAGAAAAAAATTTAAAACCTCTTCCCCAAACCAAACTAAGCAACACCTTACAATCATACTTTTAATTTGTTTTGCTTTTTAAAAAAAATTTAAAGTGAATTCTTTAGTTCTCATATAAAAGTCGCTGAAGTCAGGCCAGTTGAATGATTATGGGTGAACTTCAGTTACAATTAACAGTAGACTTCTGAAATCGGGCCTTCCACTCTCATGATTCCCCAACCTACCTAGCAGAGAAGCAGGGGATAGCTAGAGTAGAAAGGGACTTTTTTTTTTTTTTTGGTGAGGCAATTGGGGTTAAGTGACTTGCCCAGGGTCACACAGCTAGTGTTGTGCCTGAGGCCAGATTTGAACTCAGGTTCTTCTGAATTCAGGGCTGGTGCTCTATCCACTGTGCTACCTAGCTGCCCAAGAAAGGGACTTTTGAACTCTTTTTTCCCCTTTTTTTTGGGGGGGGTGTGGGGCAATAAGGGTTAAGTGACTTGCCCAGGGTCACACAGCTAGTGTCAAGTGTCTGAGGTTGGATCTGAATTCAGGTACTCCTGAATCCAGGGCTGGTGCTTTATCCACTGTGTTACCTAGCTGCCCCCCTTTTGAACTCAAAACCAAATTTACCTCTCAGGTCGAGAGGGGGGGGGATGTAATTTGTACCACATAATACAAGGACAATAGAGAAAAGTTGGGATTTTAACTGAGACCTTGTGACTCCATACCCAGAATTCTTTGCATTACACCACAACACTACCTCTCTCTCTGACTGTCCCTTCTCCAGCTACTTTGAAGTCATCTTGTTCTCTCATTCTGAGTAAATATATCTTCCAAAGCAATGGTTTTAGGTTTTTTTGGTCAATCAACAAGCATTTATTAAGCACTTAACTCAGTGGCAGGCATTGTGCTAAGTATCTGGGACAGAAAGACAGTAGTGAAATAGTCACTGACCTCAAGGAGCTTATAGTCTAATATAATACTTTTCAATACTTTAAGCTGTTACCATTTACACCTTAGTATAAATGGCCAATAAGGCAAGTCTGCAAACATTTAAGTGCCTACCATGTGCCAAGTGCTAGATCAGAAAGAAAGTAAAAAAAAAAAAATTAATCTCTGACCTCAACAGTTTGGAGACTAATTGTATAGGCGTGTGAATCCTCAGTTGCATTTAATCAGGGTTATTGGGGGACCCAGGGAGAATGGTGCTAGTTTATCAGTGATCAGGCTAGCATATTTGTGGTCATAGGTCACATGATTTGGAAATAGAAGGGACTTTCAAGAACTCTGCTCCAAAACCTTCATTATGGTAAGTGGAACATAGTGGAACATAAAACTATTTACCCAAGGTGACCTAGATAGCTGGTAGTGGAACAAATGATTCAAATCTAATACTCTTTCTAATGTGCCATATTTCCACACAGCTTACTGCTGAGAACCTATAGAGTAAAATGGTAAGCAGGTTGTGCTGGGAGCAAATTAGGTGTCCTGTCCAAGGTCAGTTTCTTCATCTTATCAAATAGGTTTCCAAGTCTGAGATTATGGCTTGTACTGTTGACAGGTTCAAACATATCTTTAAAGCAGTATAACAATGGAAAGGGCAGTGGACTTGATGTTAGTTAGAAGACTTGAATTCTGGGCCTACCCCCATACTTCCTAGCTGTATGATTGTGAGCAAGTCATTTAATCTCTCTAAGCTCATTTTCCTATCTATAAGATGGGGTTGGGCAGTTAGGTGGTACAGTGGATGGAGTGCTGGGCCTGGAATCAGAAAGACACATCTTCCTGAGTTCAAATCTGGCCTCAGACACTTATTAGCTGTGTGACCCAGAGCAAGTCATTTAACCGTATTTGCCTCAGTTTCCTCATCTGTAAAATGAGCTCAAGAAGGAAATGGCAAACAACTCCAGTATCTTTGCCAAGAAAATCCCAAATGAAGTCACAAAGAGTCGGACAGGCCTGAACAACAACAAAATGGGGTTAATAATATTTTCAAGGAAAATACTTTGTAAGCCTTAAATAAGATTATAATTGCGAGGTTTATCAGAAAGTGTGAGTGTACAAGAAAGAAATCCACAGCTGTCTAATTGTTTTAGCTGAAAAGATTCTTCCTTCACCCCTCCCAAGGAGTACCATCAGCACCTGAATTCAAATCCTTCTATCTATCCCTGTAAGGGATAAAATCGATCTATTCTTAGTTTACATGATTAAAATCCTTAAAAGGAATGAGCTGGGGGCAGCTAGGTGGTGCAGTGGATAACACACCAGCTATGGATTCAAGAGGACCTGAGTTCAAATATGCCTCAGACACTTGACACTTACTAGCTGTGTGACCCTGGGCAAGTCACTTAACCCTTATTGCCCTTCAAAAAATTAGAAGGAAAAAAAAGGAATGAGCTCAACCTGGAAGTTATCATTTGTTCAGCCTCTGAAAAGCCACCAGCAAAAAATCTACAAATATGTTCTAAAGTAATTAGTAAGGAGAAGATTTAGGAGCACACTGTTAGGATGGAGAACTCTTAAACAAGAGAGACAGCTGCCTGTGTATAATGCAGCTTGCAATCAGCTGTGTGCTCGTTGTTTGCTCCCGAAGCCATAAAGTCAGGATATTTCCTGATCACTGATGATTGATCAGTAGTGAGTGGAATGGGCTGGTGAGTCTGTCCTCTGGGTAGTTGTGATAGAGTAAAGTAAGACAAAGTGAGTGTGGGAGCATTCGTGTTGAGGGACCAGGGAGCTGTTCAGTTTGACTGGAATGTGGTGGATGTGGATGTGAATGGCATGAGTGGAAAGGTAGAGTGACATCAGATTGTGGGAGGCCCTGAATGCCAGGCTAAAGAGTTTGAATTTTACCCAATAGGTAATTAGAGAGTCACTGAAGATTTTTGTATGGAAGAATGGCATTGACATTTTCAATTCACTTGAATAAGTACTTATTAAATGTCTTCTATTTGCCAGGAACTGTACTATGGATACAAAGACAAAAATCTATGCATAAACATTGTGGTTATCAGTTATGTGAAGCATAAATGGATAGAGTGGTGGAGGTGGGGAAGAGAATAGAAAAAAAATTCAGAAGGATATTGCTATTTTTTCAACCTAAACTTAGATTAATTGTTGCCTATCTAACAGAAAGAGCTACAAAGTACTTAGTACGTTGGTTCTTTTGTGGTGTAGCATAGTGTGTCAAAGTCTAGCATGCTAGACTTTAAGGTCAGTAGAATTGAGTTTGAATTCCACCTCTGATACTTACTAGTTGTATGACCTTGGAGAAGTCACTTAACCTCTATAAACCTTAGTATCTCTGTAAAATGGCGATAATGATATTTATTGTGCCTACCCCAATCCTAAGGGTTGCCCTTAAATAATTAATATATGTAAGTTTCATTGAAAATTTCACATATATAATATGCATGTATGTATTTATTCAACTACTGTTATTTTATTACTCAGTTAATTAGGGGCAGCTATGTGGAACAGTGGATAGAGCACCAGGCCCAGAGTTAGGAAAACCTGAGTTCAAAGGTGGCCTTAATAGTTGTGTGACCCTGGGCAAATCACTTAACCCTGTTTGCCTCAGTTTCTTCATCTGTAAGATGATCTGGAAAAGGAAATGTCAAACCACTCTAGTGTGTGTGTGTGTGTGTGTGTGTGTGTGTGTGTGTGTGTGTGTGTGTGTAAACTATATTCTTCTATAGCCCCAAGCAGCATGAGTAGCTTTATTTCCCTACTAAGCCTTACAAAATTGCTTTGGATAAATAGTGCATTCTTAGATGAAACTTTGTTCTAACAATAAGTACTATGATTTTTGCCCATAACATGCAAAGCCATAAAATTTGTAATGGAGTTGGTTTCCAAGTTCTTTTTTACTCCTCCATACCAAATAAATTGACTTAAGATTTAGTGTCATTTGTTAAAAATATTTGAATATAGTTTTTTTCTTACAAATGGTATAAATGATCTCATATTGCATGTTTTAATTCAGATGATACATTGGAAACTTCTGTGAGCTTATGTAATATACAAATTCTACTCAACTGTCTCTCAAAAGATTTGATGTTATTCCCATGATAATAGACACTGTAAAACAACTCCCTAGAAGCTGAGTGACTGAAATAGCATGAGATCTAGACTAGTGGTCTGGTGATTTTATACTAAGTAATAGCAAATCATTTTCCTGCTGTGAAGCCCAGGGTTGGACTAGATAATAATAATAATTTACATTTGCATGGTGCAGTAAGGTTTGCAAAACACCTTCCTTATAACAACTCTGAAGTAGGTGGTGTCTTTTTATCCCTAATTATAAAAATGAGGAGACAGCTTCTGAGAGGTTGTGACTTGCCCATGATAATAACAATCTCTCACATTTATATAGTGATTTAAGATGTGCAAAACATTTTATGTATATTATCTCATTTGATCTTCACAACAACTCAGTGAGGCCAGAGCAATAAAAATAGCTAGTATTTTACAGATGAGGAAACTGAGCAGCTCTTAGGCTTGAAATGTTTGTGTAAAAGCTTTTAAATTGTATATAATCAGAATTATGTTTTACATGTTGTAATGCTCTCTGTATCTTCTTTGGTCCTAAATTCTTCGCCTGTCCATAAATCTGACAGATAAAACTATTCCCTGCTCTCTTAGTTTGCTTATGGTAAACTTTCACCCTTTATGTATAAATCATGTACCCATTTTGATCTTATTTTAATTATGGTGTGAGATGTTGGTCTATACCTTGTTTCTGCCATGTTGTTTTTTTTTTCCAGTTTTCCCAACAGTTTTTGTCAAATAATGAGTTTTTGTTCCAAAGCTCATAAGCTTGAAATGACTTGTCCCTGGTCATGCAGCTGGTAAGCATCAGACACAGAATATAAATTCAAAATCTCTCCTGATTCCAAGTTTAGCTTAAGTCCAACTGGTTCTTTCCTTCTCCAATCTAATAGCATCCCAGGATGGATTCACTAAAGAGAAAGTCATTTGAATTTTTGTGTTAAAATAGTTATATTTCTCCACATTTTTCTAGCAGTAAATTCTTCAGGTCAGTCTTGGAGCAAGACAATCTAAACTTGCCCAGGTTGCAAATAAGAGCATTATAATTTCCCCCTTTTGCTTCCTAGTCCCTGAAAGCAGTCTTCTCTGGTCAATTATTAGTAATGGTTTTCTTTGATTGAGTTATAATTTCCATTGTTTGTTAGGAGATCTGATAATGTAGGTCACAAAAATGTTCAGTATCATCTCAGCTGAAGGAATGGATCATAATTTTTCAAAAGAGCTAGTTGGTGAGAATGTCTTGGAGAGCAAGAAAAAGAAAGAAAAGAACCTGTATTTTGTTTCTTTTCTTCATAATTGTGAAGAAACACAGGACTTAGAACGGACATGACTTTTTTCTCCTATGACCTTGAAACTGGACCCTTTATTATTTCCATTCCTTTCTTCTAGCACCTTTCTATTAGGGTCATCCACTTGACATGTACAAATGCCTACAGTGTGAGGATCTTGGAGAAAAAACTCAGTATGTGAGTAGGCAAGTTATATAAGTACATAAGTGTCCTGGTAAATGTTTAATAATTAGCTCTCAAAAAAATGTACACACTATATATTTTCAAGTGTAATCTGCATCATTACCATTTTCTTCATCACCTTCTTATGTCTAGACAATAAACAAAATAATAAATTAAGCTCTGATTTTTAGTCATTTCTATTTCCAAGGTTGAGATGCTCACAATGAAAATTTAACAATTGGTTCTCTAGCCAGTTGCAAAACCTGGTTCACCTCCAAAGATTTCTGTGGTTCTGAATTCTTCTTTCTGGCTCTCATCCCATTCTGTGTGCTTTGAGATGTCTATCGTCTCTCCTTAATTCTCTTCTGCTTTTGGTTCTAGGCCAGAGACCTTTTTTCAAAGTTCTGCTTGTTGAGGAAATCAGATCCTTCCTTTGTGATTTTCCAGGTTCATCTCTTAATTTTAGGCTGAATTGGACCACAAATGATTTCCTGGCCCTTCGATAGGAGGACCCCATGAATTTATTTTCTGAATCACTCATTTCCTGAGAATCACTCTCATTCTTGTCATCTCTTCTCTTCTTCTTCTTTTTTTCCTAATTGTTCTTAATTCTGGGCAAAATTCTGATGGATATAGAGTTGGTTTTCTGTAGCCCCAATCTTCCCTTTTGTATCCTATTTCCCTAGTCCATACTTCTGTCCTTCAAGAGTTCCATTTCCCAAGCAAAAATGTACACTTTGGAAAGACTATGTAAGTTATTTAAACTTTATTCTTCATTTAAGCAAGTGAATGCATTCCCTCTTTCTGGGGCTATTGGTGCCTTATGGTGTCTGTAGCCACAGCTAGGATGGAACTGAAAAAAATCCTTTTTTTTTTTTTGAGGGGGGAAGGGAGTTTTCCTAGTGGGTATAAAATCACTCTTAAGGTCCCCCCTTAGGGTAGCTAGGTGGTGCAATGGATAGAGCACTGGGCTTGGAATTAGAAAGACTTGTCTTTATGAGTTCAAATTCAGCCTCAGATACTAACTGTGTGACTCTGGGCAAGTCATCTAACCTTCTTTGCCTCAGTTTCCTCATTTGTAAAATGAACTGGAGAAGAAAATGGCAAACCACTCCAGTATCTTTGCTTGGAAAACCCCAAATGGGGTCACAGATTCAGGCACTACTGAAATGACTGAATAACAACAACAACAAAGGCCTAGCCATTTCCAGAATCTAATGTCTCTCTCTTCTACCTACCCAAGCACACCTGAATTCAAATTCTTTCTTTCCAACATTGCCAGCTAGTGGCAGCCCCTTCTTTTCTTCCTTCCCTATCACCCATTATGTATTAGGATAAATGATCTCTATTCATTTACATAGACTCCAGAGGCAATAATCTACAGTGCTGGGAATAGCCAAGGTTGAAAACACACACACACACACACACACACACACACACACACACACACACTCACACACACTCACTCACTCCAGAAAGGTTATTCATCATCATAATGATTACTCATGTTTTGGATTGTCATACAAAAATGAAGTCAGGGATGTCAGCCTCCTTAAAGATGTTAATTTTCTGAAAAGAGGGTCCAGAAAAATCCAGTATATAGGGAGACAGTCTCCCTGATGGTCCCTGAAATAGACAAGAATCCTGTTCTGGGCAGACAAAGGGAACAATGCCATTCCCTGGACAATCAGAGTTCTCTTTGTTCTGTGGATGGGGGCGGGGGTTCTCCGGTTCCCTCTGACTACTTCACATGCAGCCTTTAAAATGAGTTTTCAAAACCTCAGAGTGTCTAAGTGTTTGCTGGGGCCCTAGGGAATAGCTGAACAGTTAGTAAAGAGCAGCTTAGGGAGCCTACTTTACTAAGAGCATCTTTTGTGCTGAGAATGCAAATGGCTGCCCACAATGCCTTTAATGGACAATTTCCCCTTTCCGAGTTTGATGAAGTGAATTGGGAAACAAAGGTTCTGATTTCTCAGACATTCTTTCCATTGTTTCTGAGAGTCTCAAGGGTGTGTGTGTGTGTGGGGGGGGAAGGTTTTCAATGTATATAGATAGGGCTTTGGGACAGCTTTGCAAGGAGTCAGCTTTGAGTTTGAACAGGCTTAGTGTTTTGTTCTGAGGAAAATTTAGGACAGACAGCTGCAGCTGGGAACCAACTTCAAGGCCTTCCCCTAGCTATCTGCAATCCCGGCAGCCTGATTTCTCCCAAGATTATCTGGGCAAATTTACTATTATATTATCATCATTTACAGCCTCTGAGAGGCTTTACTTATGTTCATCTTGTTTTAGGTAATAGATATGCTCCCCAAAATTGTGAATCCATATCTGTAAATATTTCATGTGTTAAGCACCACAGGAAAGTGGTGTGTTTTTTTTTTTTAGCAGAACCTGTATAATGAGTCCTTTGATGGTGTGAATTATCCTCCAATTTATTGTTTTATTAGTTAGATTTTTATGTACTGGGTTTCCATAAATTGGGGCACTGCTATCTCTATATATGCTTGTCCAGTGTTGAAGATGTGAAAATACTCTGGTTTGGGCTGTCATATTATAGATTCCAAAGGTTATCCAATTTATTCCTCTAGGTCTGGGCTGTACAGTAACCCAGACTGGTCCAGAAAATAATACATATACCTTTGTCTTATGTAAAGGGTGATGCCATGGAGCATATATGATGGACTCTTTCCATTGATCATCATGGAGGATGGATTCTTATGGAAGACTCTTCCCCCTCCTCCCACTCTGTAAGGCTTTGAGAGGAACTGAGGAGAAAAAGCTCTTGCGCTCTCTCTCTCTCTCTCTCTCTCTCTCTCTCTCTCTCTCTCTCTCTCTCTCTCTCTCTCTCTCTCTCTCTCTCTCCATCTTTGTGTCTCTCTGCCTCTCCCTCTCTTTTGAGTCCTGACAGTTCTCCCCTGAACTTCCTTCCCTAGCAATGCAGTCATTCTTAATTCATTCATTTATTCACCCATTGAACAAATATTTATTACACATTTATATCTGTGCCAAGTCCTGGGTAGATACTAGATCCTTGCCCTCCAGGAGTTTACAATCTGGTTTGTTTGGGTTATGGGACACATAGGTGGGTGAATATAATATGACAAGTGTGTAAGAGGAGCACAATGTGCAATGAAATCAGCTGAAGGAGAGCCTGGTGGAGGGGTTTTGAAGAAGACTTTCACAAAGGATATGGCATTTGATCTGGGTTTTAAAGGAGATATAGGACGTCAACAGTCAGTAAGGAGGACATTTCAGGTGCAGGAAGCAGTAAATAAAGGCAAGAAAAGTGGGAAAACTCAGAGACTAAAAAGTACTAGTGAAAGGCCTTGAACGCCAGGCTAACAAATTTGGCTTTTACTCTGTGGAGCCACTGAGAAGTTTTGAACACTGGAGTAACAGGATGAGACCATAAGATAATTTGCTAGCAATGTGAAGGGTAGATGAGAAAGGAGAAATACTGAAGGGGAGGCAGAGTAACAGTATTTTGGAAAGATACTGGTTCTCTTATCAGAGGGCCTAGGTTCAAATCCTGCCTCTGATATGTACTTTGAGTGTTCTGTGTAATGCAAATAGAATGATAAGTGCATAAGAGAAGTACCAAGTGGTCCTTGGGCAAGTTAATTCACCTCCCTGGGCCTCAGTTTACACATTTGTAAAATATGGGGGTGGGTGGGGGAGGGGCTGGATTAAGTGGCCCATGAGGCTGTTCCAGCTCTAGTTCTTTGGTTCTATAAAGATGACTCAGGAGCATAATAAAGGGTCAGTAAACTAGAGCCTGGGGACCAAAACCCTCTTTCCACCTGTTTTGGTGTGTCTCTCAAGCTAACCAAGGTTTTTACATTTTTATTCAGCCCCTAGACACCTCCAGGTAAGGAAGAGCATTCTTAGCTTTCTAGTTGGTCTTACAAAACCAGGCAGCCCAGTCAGGTTTGTCTCTTTGCATAAGTAATTTGCCAGCTGCTGGAACTGAAAGGTACCAAGGCTCTTGGCCTACAATAGATTGAAGAGATACTACAAAGTAGGAGTTCAGTGACTGATTAGTCTTGTGTTTCTTCAAGGAAGTTCTCTCTAATAACTAAACTTAATTATTCTCTTGCCCTGTCCTCAATGAAAAGCATTTTATGATTATTTTTGTTCAAGTCTTCTGGATTTACCAGTTTGTTGCTTTGCATCTTGTCCTTTACCTAGTAAGCCTATTCCTCTCCTGAAGTGCCTTGAATCCACTCCAGTATACCCTGGCCTTGTTCTTCGATAATAGCCACTCCCTCCCACATCAATATGAGGGATGAGCCAATGCCAAAAAGCATCCCCATTACTATCTTCTTTAGAATAAATCCAGTTTAACCAGCCTAACACTTACAACCTCAAAGTCATTCTAGGTCTTTCCCTCTCCTTCCCCCTACTCCACATCTGATCAATTGCTAAGACCGCCTCAGGGCTGATAAAAGGATAGGACTTGGCATAGGAAGATCTCAACAATCTGTGGAACCCTAGGCAAGAACACCCACTTCAGCACCCACTTCAATGAATTGTTGTGAGGATCAAAGGCAATAATTTATATCATGTACAGTACAGTGTCAGATTTTTTTTTTCAACCTACCTCCTCTCTACTTGAATGACCAGTGCTGCAGTTCAGGCTCTGATCCACTCTTTTTTTTTTTTTTTTTTTTTTTGGTGAGGCAATTGAGGTTAAGTGACTTGCCCAGGGTCACACAGCTAGTAAGTGTCAAGTGTCTGAGGTCGTATTTTAACTCGGGTCCTCTTAACTCCAGGGCCAGTGCTCTATCCACTGCAGCACCTAGCTGCCTCTCTGATCCACTCTTTTTTTTTTTTTAATTTTTTTTTTTTTTTGCGGGGCAATGGGGGTTAAGTGACTTGCCCAGGGTCACACAGCTAGTAAGTGTCAAGCGTCTGAGGCCGGATTTGAACTCAGGAACTCCTGAATTCAGGGCTGGTGCTTTATCTACTGCGCCACCTAGCTGCCCCTCTGATCCACTCTTTATGACTCCACTTGGGGTTTTCTTGGCAAAGATACTAGAGTAGTTTATCCTTTCCTTCTCCAGTAAATTCAAGCAAACAGGGTTAAGTGACTTGCCCAGAGTCACACAGCTAGTAAGTGTCTGAGGCCATATTTGAACTCAGATCTTCCTGACTCTAGATTCAGCACTCTTATCCAATGAGCCACCTAGTTGCTTTTTTTTTTGGTGGGGCAATGACAGTCAAGTGACTTGCCCAGGGTCACACAGCTAATAAGTGTCAAGTGTCTGAAGCTGAATTTGAACTCAGTTCTTCCTGAATCCAGGGCCAGTGCTCTATCCACTGTGCCACCTAGCTGTCCCCACCTGGTTGCTTCTTAATAATAATGTTAGCTAACATTTACATAGTACCTACTATATGCCAGGCACAGACTAAGCACTTTACAAGTGTTAGCTCATTTGATCCACACAATAACCCAGGGAGGTAGATGCAATTATTATCCCCATTTTGCATTTGAGGTTTCCTTCAAGTCTGAGCTAAGGTCCCACCTTCTGCCAGAGGCCTGTCTTCATCTCCTTCAATGCCAGTGTCTTCCCTCCGAGATTACCTCTGATTTACCCTGTATGTGTGTGTGTGTGTACATAGATATACATATCTACATGTATATATACATTGTGCTGTACATTCCTAGTTGTTTACATATTGTGTCCCTTCCATTAGAATGAGCTCCTTGGGGCAGCTAGGTGGCACAGTGGAAAGAGCACCGGCCCTGGATTCAGGAGGACCTGAGTTCAAATCCAGCCTCAGACACTTAACACTTACTAGCTGTGTGACTCTGGGCAAGTCACTTAACCCCAATTGCCTCCCCCCCCCCCAAAAAAAAAAAAGAAAAAAGAATTAGCTCCTTGACCTCTGGGACTACATTTACTTTTCTTTGTGTACCTGGCACTTAGCACAGTAAGTGAGGCACAGTGACAGCTTACTGACATAAAGTATATGAGAAGACTAATGCCAGTTTAATCTGGGAACACAGGTCAGAGCCAGTTTATGAATGACTTGATATGCCAAACAGAATAATTTATGTCTTATTATCTTTACATGTTTATATTTATATCTTTATTATCTTGGAAGCAGTAGGGAGCTATTGAAGCTTCCTAAGTCATGGACTGAGTCAGCCCTTTGCTTTAGGAATACCAATTCGGCAACTCAAGGAAGAGAGAGTATCAAAGAGACAATGTACTTTTTTTTTTACACATGTAAACTTATAAGTACAGTTACATGTAAAGATAGTTTTCAACATTCGTTTTTATACGATTTTGAGTTCCAAATTTTTCTCTCTCCTTCCCTTCCCTCCCCTCTCCCTAAGAATGCAAACAATCTGATATAGGTTATATTGAGACACCATACTTTTTGTTTTGTTTTGTTTTGCAGGACAATAAGGGTTAAATGACTTGCTTAGGGTCACACAGCTATTAAGTGTTAAGTGTCACATACACCAACCTTCTGCGTACTTCCTGTTGCTACTAAATATGCTCACGGAAACAAACTTAAGAGGTAACTGTCCACACAAGGGCAAAACATGGGGAGGAAATCTCATTCAGATGGCAAACCCATGAATCTGTTCCCTTCTCATCTTCTCAGGCTCTAAGCTTTATGCAGAAAAAGGTTCCAGAATGGGAACAGTGGAGGAAAGAAAGCATAGAGACAAGAAATCATAGCTGCCCAAGCAGATGATTTGACTATTTGCATAGGGTTACATGGCCACCTCCTCCCTGCCTGATGTGCTTTGAAAATAGCAGCTTGTTAAATGGACAGTTTTGTCCCCCAATGTATTTGGGTTTTTAAAACTAGCTTTATAAAATCATTTAGTTACTCCTAAATGATATCATTCTGTGCCTCAATTTCCTCATCTATAAAATGGAATGGTTTGGCTCTATGGTACCTGAGGTCTCTTCATGACCCACTTGGGGTTTTCTTAGCCTCTGGGCCCCATAATGCCTCATTCTCTTTACTATAAAGTACCATGATTTTATTTTAAAAAAATAAAATTTTAGGGGGCATCTAGGTGGCACAGTGGATAAAGCATCTGCCCTGGATTCAGGAGGACATGAGTTCAAATCCGACCTCAGGCACTTGACACTTACTAGTTTTGTGACCCTGGGCAAATCACCTAACACCCATTGCCCCGCAAAAACAAAAACAAACAAAGAAAAAAAAGACACAGTTCAATCACAACCTTCTGCATGAAACTTTGGGGCAGTTAGGTGACCCAGTAGATAAAGCACTGGCCCAGATTCAAGAGGACCTGAGTTCAAATCCAGCTTCAGACACTTGACACTTACTAGCTGTTTGACCCAGGGCAAGTCACTTAACCCCAATTTCCTTAAAACATCTGGGGTCATTTCCAGTCATCCGGATGTATATCTTTCCACTGGACCCAGATGGCTCTGGAGGAGAGAGTGAGGTTGGTGACCTTGCACAGCCTTCCCTCACTTAAATCCAATTTAGTGCAAGTCATGACCACCCCATAGAGAACAAAGGACAAACAACAACAATATAACAGGAGATACAGAAACATGATGTAGCCTCATGCTTGTTAAAAAAAAAACAACACTCAATGTAAAAGGAAAAATTACTTAATGAAATATTAATTATTCATTATAAAGATAGTTAATGAAAGATATAATACAGAGCAAGACAAAGGAATTCAAACATCTATGGTTTACAGACTAAAATTTTTGTCATTAACTCAACAGCTATTTGTTGTTATTCAATAAAATCTTGGTTTTATTTTTTACTCTCATGGAAACTTTTGCTTTCCCTCAATTACTGTGCTTTTAAACATTGGCTCCTGCAAAGCCTAGGAACTTTTAATGCAGCTTAGGCATTAAAGCATTAAAAGTCCGAATGGCTTTTTATTCAGCTGGTTACATTCATTGAGAATTGTTGCTAGGATGACTTCCTTTCTCAAATGTTTAACTCTCGCTAATTGGTTAGGCTCTCTCCTATAAAAGAGAAATGCCTTGATAATCACATGAGAGACTTCAAATCACTTTCCCCTACACTTCCTATTACTTGAGTGCCTTTCTTTCAGTTCTCAAATAGAAAAGAAAGATGATGTCATTCTCCTTTTCTGTGTATTGTTCAACACTATGAATAATTTCCTTCCAATCATAAGTTAGTAACCAAATTCCTTTACTCAATCAATTATCTTCTCATCTCTTGAGAGGAAAAAACAATATTCAATTAGTACTGAACCACTCTTTGATAAGCTCTGCAGTTTTAATACCAGCTCAGTCAGGTCAGTTTGTTTTTCAAATGAGCCAAGTGGGTGCCTCCTCCCATGAGTGTTTTTGCTTTCCTCTGAACATTTAAAATGTATTTTAAAACTACAGAGAAGTTTTAAAATAGTGTTCAGGAATTGCCTTATTCCAAAAAATTAACGTTAGTAATAGAAATAGAAAAAAAAAAGCCCACCTGATTTGTGGAAATACTTCACCATTGTTGCAGGTACAGTTCCTTGCCATTCAAAAAATGAGGTAATTAAAAAAGAATGATTGTTGTTTATGTGAATATGGAGGGTGGGAAAGAGATGTATGAATGATATTAATTTTCTTATACAATATGCTCTAAGATTTGTTTTTGACTTGAAGTACAGGCACTATTTGCAGTTAGGTTTTATTTGCAAGTTGCTTCTTATACTCATATTTCCAATCCAATCCTACAAATGCCTATTTATTACCTATTATGTGGTGTAATGGATAGAGCACTGGGTTTGGAATCAGGAGGACTCATCTTCATGAGTTCAAATCCAGCCTTAAATACCTACGGGCTGTGTGACCCTGGGCAAGTCACTTAACCCTTTTTGCCTCATTTTCCTCATCTGTAAAATAAGCTGGAGAAGGAAATGGCAAACCACTCTATATCTCTGCCAAGAAAACCCCCCAAAAAGGTCATGAAGAGTTAGACATGAGTGAACAATGACTAAACAACAACCCCATGTACAAGGTACAATAAATAGCATTGGTACTACAGAGACAAAACTGGAAATAGCTCCTGCCTTCAAGGAGCTTATTTTCTTCTGGGAAGATGTAACATGCACATATACAATACTTTGAGGAGGAGAAGGGACTAAATCTGGAGAGATCAAGAACATTATTTGGGAGATGGCAGTACCTGTCCATGGTTACCCCCACTTAAGTAAACAAAGAAAATCTTCAGATAAATACAGTTATGAATGTAATTGTACATAACACTAAGCATGGTTTGGTTTGTGCAGTGGAATGTTCAGAGAACCTTAGATTGAATCTTGGTTTGGCCACTTACTACATTTGTGACCTTGGACAATTTCTTTACCATCCATGGGGCTCAGTTTCTTTATCTGTAAAATGAGAAAATTGGACTAGATAATCTCTAAAGTCCCTTCCATCTCTAAATCTATGACCTTACAAGTATCAGCGCTTTAGGAATTTGGTACTCCCATTTGACATGTAGTAACTTAATTCACTAGCCTAGTCTCAAAGTCACATAGGAGAAACAAATGTAACATTCAGGCTATGAATGGACACAGACCACATTTATTTGTTTGTTTGTTTTTTGTTTTTTTGGGTGAGGCAATTGGGGTTAAATGACTTGCCCAGGGTCACACAGCTAGTAAGTGTTAAGTATCTGAGGCTGGATTTGAACTCAGGTCCTCCTGACTCCAGGGCTGGTGCTCTATCCACTGCACCACCTAGCTGCCCCGACACAGATTACTTCTTCCTCTTTCTTCCTCCTCCACCTCCTTCTCCTTCTCTCCTCCTCCTGCTTCTTTTTTCCCTCCTCTTCCTCCTCTTCCTTTTCCTCCTCCTCTCTCTTTCTTTCCCCACTCTCTCATTCTTTGGTCTTGAGCTTTCTTAAACCCACTCTGAGTGCCTTCTTTTCTAGGAAAATCCTCGAGTTCAAAACTAGATTAATAATTTAATTATCTCTTTCAGGGCTCCAGGACCACAGATTGAAACATGTTGAGATGTTTTGTGGGGATCATTAGGACCCAGTACATCCTGAACTATCTGGCTGCCTTCCTCTTTTTTTTTTTTTTTTTTTTTTAGCGAGGCAATTGGGGTTAAGTGACTTGCCCAGGGTCACACAGCTAGTAAGTGTTAAGTGTCTGAGGCCGGATTTGAACTCAGGTACTCCTGACTCCAGGGCTGGTGCTCTATCCACTGCGCCACCTAGCTGCCCCTGCCTTCCTCTTAATTACCCCTTGCTCCCTAAATGGAGATTTGATCAAGGGGCAAATCTGATTCCTTCAGGATCCCCACTAAGTTCTTGAAACATATCCTTAAATTGCTCAGGGATTCCAACCTGAATAACTCTCCTGCTCACTTACAATGCACACTAACATATCTCACATTTATGCATCCCCCGATACATATACTGGATGATACACCTGCTACTTGCATATACTTGAGTTAAATAAGTATACCCTTTGCTTCCACACATTCACTCATGCTACATTCTCTCACAAACAAGAGCCAGATTCTGCCTGATGATGTTGAGGAGGAGGAGGAGGAAGATATTTTTTTGTTTTGTTTTGTGGGGCAATGAGGGTTAAGTGACTTGCCCAGGGTCACACAGCTAGTAATTGTCAAGTGTCTGAGGCTGGATTTGAACTCGGGTCCTCCTGAATCCAGGGCCAGTGCTCTATCCACTGCCCCACCTAGCTGCCCCCAGGAGGAGGAAGATGAAGATGAAGATGAAAATAATACCTAGCATTTACAGGGCCCTTTAATTTTGCACAGTGTTGTAGTTAACTCATTTGATCACCTATTCCAACAATGACCACTGCCAGAAAAATGTCCTGCCATTCATTTAGTGCCAGTCAGAGTGCCTTTCATTTATTGATAGCTGCTTTACCCCTTCTATCTTCCACGTACAACTATCTGACTGACTTTGGGAATTCTTACAGTCTAACAGTAGGCTTAAGCAAAGACTTTATAGTGATTGCTATAATTGTGTGACTGCAAAGCCCTGCACTTATCTACACAAGAAGCTGTTCCTATTGATAATCTGAATTTTTAAAAACATTTTTAGCTAGCAAAACGTGGACTAAACATTGTGATGATCAGCAGGACTCTTGAAAAGCTCCAGGCAGTTGCAAAAGAAATTGGTAAGTGACTTCTAGTAATGAAATAATCTGTTTTGAAGGTTGTAGAACTAGTTTGCTCCTCTTTTCTGCATCCAGCCTGTCACTTGAAATGGTTAGCCTTGATAATTTTTCTTCAGCGCACCATCTAAAACGTCTAAAGTGATGCTCCTGAACTGTGACATGTCTGTGGCAAGGAATATATATATATGTGTGTGTGTGTGTGTGTGTGTGTGTGTGTGTGTGTGTGTGTGTGTGTGTGTGTGTATGTATATGTATATTCATTCTCTGGCTAGATATAAGAAGTACATATATCGATGATGTCAGGATTTGAGCAATCCTCGTGTCTTCCCTATATGCCTAAAAGATAATTCACAAGGGATGCCTCTAGGGTTAAAGCACTGACTCTCCATTTAAGTTGTCTGCACCAATCTCAGAACAGAGAGATCGGGTGGCCTTTAATACCCATTTTTAATGCAGGAATATTCACTTGTATTCCTGTACAATTATGAAAATTGAGTACACACCCATGTTTCTCTCTGCTATTTTAGGCAATCTATTCAAGATTTAAGAAACAGTGGTTTCAAAATTCTTCCCTAGCAGAGCTGGGAATTTAAGATCCCTGGGCAAGATTAGAAAACTCTGTAAACTACTTATTACCTGAATCTTCCCTCTTTCATTCAAGTGAAAATATGAACTCAATTTTTGCCCTCTAAGCGGGTAATACATTTGCACTGAGATATAGCAATAACAGCATCCCAAAAGTTAAACTACTTATATATGATTTCAATTACAAATGTGCAACTGACCACCTTGTAACATTCTTTCTCTTTCTTTCTTTCTTTCTTTCTTTCTTTCTTTCTTTCTTTCTTTCTTTCTTTCTTTCTTTCTTTCTTTCTTTCTTTCTTTCTTTCTTTCTTTCTTTCTTCCTTCCTTTCTTCCTTTCTTTCTTTCTTAGGGGCAATAAGTGACTTGCCCAGGGTCACATAGCTAGTACGTGTCAAGTGTCTGAGGCTGGATTTGAACTCAGGTCCTCCTAACTCCAGAGCCAGTACTCTATCCACTGCCCCACCTAGCTGCCCCCAGCAACATTTCTTAAGTCCGTGGTTGCAGTCATAATAATAAATGGATCATCAAATTAAAGTGCTTTGCGGTATGACATTCAATGGAGAACATACTTACATCTTACTTTCCATTTGATGAGTTTAAATAATTTAAAATTATCTTCAGTTGGCTAAAGCTCCCTTCATATGATGTGATCATAATTGGTGCAAAATCCAAAAGGTAAAGATAGCAGTCTCCCAAAGGCATAGTCCTTTATCAGCTGATGAAGATCAAGAGTTATAGCTTTTCAGGGCATCTAGGTGGTGCAGTGGATAAAACATGGACCTGGATTCAGGAGGACCTGAGTTCAAATTCGACCTCAGACACTTGATACTTACTAGCTGTGTGACTCTAGGCAAGTCACTTAACCCTCATTGCCCCACAAAAACCCCACAAAAAACCCCCCAAAACACCCCCCCCCAAGAGTTATGGCTTTCTCCACAGGAAACAATGAAGTTTGTACCTGATGCTTGATGATGTTCTCTTCCTGTAACAAAATTCTGAAGTATAGAGTGCTTAGCATATCCCCTACCAGATAGTAGGGGCTTAATAAATGCTTATTGACTAATGATTTCCATGGCTCTAGAGGAGAGAGTGAGGTTGACAACTTTTCACAATTCTACCTCATTTAAATCCAATTCACTTGCAAATTAAGTCATCATCCTACGATGTCATTTGTCCTCATTGAAAACAAAGGACAAACAACTGATTGACTATCATGTTGTTTAGCTAAACTATTTGTAATATTTTTGACATTAACAATATATATACATAATATGTACACATGTGTACATACATATGTGTATACATACATACATACATACATACATACATACATACATACATACATACATACATACATACATATTCTCATCCCTATGTACTATGCACTATAGGCAGCTGCAACCTTGGAGTTCTGCCCACAGGGCCACAGAATGTGAATTGGAGGTAGACAGAATGTGTATAAGGATCAGGTAAGTGGTACCATAGTAACTGATCACAGGAACTATAGCATATTCTCTCTAACAGATCTTGAGCAAGTCTTGTTATTTGCAGTGGTTTATCTGATTTCCTAATGGAATTTTTCTTTTATGTCTTAATAAAGAGAACGCGCCATTTTAGATTCCTGTGGTAGAGTCTTCCTTCTATGTGTCTTCTTTTGGGATTGTTTGAAAAGAAATACAACTCCTATTTTACCAAAGGAGAGAATCAGGGTCTTCTCTTGTATACTTTTTATCCTCATCTTTGCAGAGCAGACAACAGGTAGTCATGTAAAGATCATACAAGCCGACTTTACCAAAGATGACATATATGAGAACATCAAAGAGAACCTTCAAGGATTAGAAATCGGAATTCTAGGTAAGTTAATTAGGAATGCAAATGCTGCACTGATGATAGTGGAAGTTTGCCTTAATAATTATCTGAGTAATGTTTACAGCTTCTTTTACTAAATGTCAGTTCAAAGTGAATGCATAGCTATTTTTTAAATGATACTCCATTTTAAATTGTTCACATGGATGGCAGCTAGGTGGGGTAGTGGATAAATCCAATTTCAGCATTTTCCCCACATTATGCCACAGCTTGTGCCAAAGAGAAAAATTCCTTATAATTATTTTGGGAATATACATTATGCTTCCTCTCCCTCCCCACCTGCCCTCATAAGATTTACAACCCTAATTATATATATATATATATATATATATGTATATACTTAATTTTTATATTTTTATCTATTTTGCGGGGTTTTTGTGGGGTTTTTGTGGGGCAATGAGGGTTAAGTGACTTGCCTAGAGTCACACAGCTAGTAAGTATCAAGTGTCTGAGGTCGAATTTGAACTCAGGTCCTCCTGAATCCAGGTCCATGTTTTATCCACTGCACCACCTAGATGCCCTGAAAAGCTATAACTCTTGATCTTCATCAGCTGATAAAGGACTATGCCTTTGGGAGACTGCTATCTTGGATTCAGAAGGACCTGAGTTTAAATCCGGCCTCAGACACTTGACACTTACTAGCTGTGTGACCCTGGGCAAGTCACTTAACCCTCATTGCCCCGCAAAAACAAAAACAAAGAAAAAAAATTGTTCACACAAATGGAGGGGAACAGTGACTTCCCCAATCTGAATGATAGTTTATATATGTGGAAGTACTCTGTTTCATAAGCATTTTATATGCATTATATTCATTTGGTCCTTATAAACAGCCCTGTCAAAGAGCAATGTAAGTTATCCCCATTTTCCAGATAAGGAAACTCAGGTTCCTAGTGGTCAACTGAGGCTATGAAATGGCAGCATTGAGACTCAAACCCTGGTATTATAAATCCAATTTCAGCATTTTCCCCACATTATGCCACAGCTTGTGCCAAAGAGAAAAATTCCTTATAATTATTTTGGGAATATACATTATGCTTCCTCTCCCTCCCCACCTGCCCTCATAAGATTTACAACCCTAATTATATATATATATGTATGTATATACTTAATTTTTATATTTTTATCTATTTTGCGGGGCAATGAGGGTTAAGTGACTTGCCCAGGGTCACACAGCTAGTAAGTCAAGTATCTGAGGCCAGATTTGAACTCAGGTCCTCCTGAATCCAGGGCCAGTGCTTTATCCACTGTACCACCTAGCTGCCCCATCCTAATTATATTTTGCTTATGTTAACCTTCAAATGAAGGTTAAGTAAGCACATGCCAATTATCAAAGGAGGTCCTTGCTCAATAAGCTGGGGTGACAAACAAAAACCAGTTTGGGCATAAAAAGTTGCTGCGAATCTTCTCTAAAGTAGATAATTTGGGGGCACCTAGGTAGCGCAGTGGATAGAGCACTAGCCCTGGATTCAGGAGTACCTGAGTTCAAATCTGGCCTCAGACCCTTGACACTTTCTAGCTGTGTGAACCTGGGCAAGTCACTTAACCCCAATTGCCTCACAAAAAAAAAAGTAAAATAAAGTAGATAATTCACATGTGAGTAATTGAGAGTTGACTATTAAAAAAAATGTTATACTACATTATTGTTTGAAAAAATGTATGGGAGGGGGAAAGGGGAAGAACAAAATGTCAACATTTGGTCTAATCCATATACTTTTGTTTTGTTTTTTTTGTTTTGTGGGGCAATGAGGATTAAGTGATTTGCCCAGGGTCACACAGCTAGTGTCAAGTGTCTGAAGGTGGATTTGAATTCAGGTCCTCCTGAATCCAGGGCTGGTGCTTTATCCACTGCCCCACCTAGCTGCCCCTAATCCATATACTTTGAATTTGGAATTTTACCTCATACTTTTACTCTCTTTGTAATCATGGGCATGGTGTTTAAATTGAGTTTGTTTCCTCACCTGTAAAATGGGCATAATATTATCTGTACTATCACAAATAAGGTCATAAGGAAAGTGCTTTGCAAAACTTGAAGTTCTATAAATGTTGTAGTTATTTAACACCCAGTGATATAAATCTAAGTTGTACTTGGGAAGAAAATCCTTCTTTTATCTGGTCCTTAATAGTCAAATATATGTAGATTTTGATTGATCAAATATACTTTATGGGGTCTAAAAGTTCTAAGTTTGAGGAAAATCAGATCATTGTGGATCTATTTTCTATACTATAGGCACCTTTTGTCATGTTTTAAAGTTTTCCATTTTCTCCTAGTCAACAACGTTGGAATGATCTACAATTATCTTCCATGCCATTTCCTTAGTGGATCAGATGAAGTACAGGTCAGTAGATTTACTTTCTTATTTATACATTGTTCATTTTACCTAGCAACAACTGAACCGCGGGGTCTACCTGCTAAACAATTGCAAGGGTTGACAAGCTAAGGCCTGGGGTGTGGGGGAGTCAGACCTCATCTGGACTGGCCACAGCCCAAACTGTAAGCTGACTGAAGTCTGTCTTTGATGACCTCTCCCTATTTTTGCTGCTCCTTCCTCACTAACTCTGACCCCTCCCATACCCCAGGACCCCAATAGTACTCTAGTATAAGAGTCCAGGTGTCCAGGATTCCCCGTAGGAGTCCAGGATTCCATACTGTACTACTCTAGAAATGCCTCTCCTTCCCAACAAAGAACAGTCTTGGGACTCGTCTGCTATCCTTCACTAGCAGACTGGCTCCTCAGAGCGAGGCTACTACTTGCCTCCCTCCAGGTGTAGTAATTCAGAAGAGTTGAGGGTGATTTTCTAGGACTGTGGCTCACAACGTGCCACTACTATGTTCCTTCTCAATATCGATTATCAGTTGATATCAATTCATCAGTCAAACTTCACTAGCATTTACTCAGCCAGTTAATCAATACACATTAAGTACAGGCTATGTGCCAGGCACTATGCATGGGGATACTCTGGGAATACAAAGAAAGGTAAAAGCCAAGTACTACCCCTTGAGAATATCAGAATCTGGGGGCAGCTAAGTGGTACAGTGGATAAAGCTCCGGTCCTGAATTCAGGAGGACCTGAGTTCAAATCTGTCCTCAGACACTTAACACTTACTAGCTGTGTGACTGTGGGCAAGTCACTTAACCCTCATTGCCCTGCCCCCCCCAAAAAAGAGAGAGAATATCAGAATCTATTGGAAGAGAAAATATGCAAATAACTATGTGCAAATATGCCATATGCATATATCAACAGGGGGAAGGTACTAGAATCAAGGATTGGGAAAGGCTTCTCACACAAGATGGGATTTAAGCTGGTAGTTAAAACCAAAATTTACCAGCAAGAACAGTTGATTCCCCTAAACCAGGGGCATATTCTTTCACAAGTACATATTGAGTCCGAGGGAATGTGGGCTTAAGCATAAAACATAAGCAGCAAAGGAGATAACTTATAACTCCTAGTGGCTAAAAGTCCTTTTCTCCTTTCATGAAGTTTCCCATAGGCATAGTGTTTCTTTCTGTTGGGATTCTTATAGAAACTTGAAGCTGCCCTTCTTCAGGTATGTCTAGTTTATCCTCAGCTCCCAATACAGACACCATAGCCAGTCACTGCTATCCTAGGGATACTGATGAAATGCGGATGAGAAATTACAATCCTCTGTCCCCTCCCCCCAAAGATAATAAGGCTATTCTCTGGTCAAGGGGAGGGGAAAGCGAGGGTCTTCTTCCTCCACCTCCCTAGCAATTCCCTTTCAAGGGTTTGGCTGAAATTGCTGCATCCTGGCTTTCTACTAGAACGATAGAATACTAACTTGTTTTCTATTTTATATGAAATCCATGGGATATGACTGATTTGGTTTGATGAATTGGTGCCATGCAAAACTTAAAGTTATATAAATGTTGTAGTTACTTTATTACTCAGTGATATAAATCTAAGGTATACTTGGGAAGAAAATCTTCCTTTTCTCTGGTCCTTAATCATCATATATATGTAGATTTTGACAGATCAAATGTACTTTGTGAGGTTTAAAAGTGCTAACCTTGAGGAAAATCAAATTGAAAAAACCAATCATTGGTTTGATTGATTAATTGAATCAATTCCCAACTTTACACCAGTATGGGAACCTGTATTATTAACCTTTTCTTTCTACAAATAAAAACTTCTCAGGCAGGGCTCTACTATCAGCTATCCAAAGTGAGGATCTGGTAATCTGATAAATGAATCTGTAGCAGTGGTTACTTAAGAATAAGGAAAGCAGGGGCAGCTAGGTGGCGCAGTGGATAGAGCACTGGCCTTGGAGTCGGGAGTACCTGAGTTCAAATCCAGCCTCAGACACTTAACACTTACTAGCTGTGTGACCCTGGGCAAGTCACTTAACCCCAATTGCCTCACTAAAAAAAAAAATTAAAAAAAAAAAGAATAAGGAAAGCAGGCTAATTCCTTGGCTTTCTCTCTTTCCCTGGATAAGCCATGGACTTATAATGTATAATGGTGTCCTGGCCAATGAAATTTCACAATATAATGTCATTAATATAATACAACCATACCCTGGCATAACATCCATCCCCTATTTACAATATTTTTTTCCCTCTGGAACTCATTGCCTGATAATATTGTTTAATGTACTATTGTATTCTCATAGAAGCAATTTAAAGTTGGAGCTATGGAAATCTGTACAGGCATTTTAACAGTGACCTGAGGACCCTATCTCAATTTTTGTTGTCTAAGGAAGGATTGTTTTCTAACCTAGGCTAAAAGTTCCTCTTCTACCACTAGAGGAACAAAGCAATATCATAGAAAGACTGCTTACCTTGGAGCCCAATTTACATATTCTAGTTCCATGTTATACCATTTGTCTAGGGGTGTGAACTGAGTTGAGTTGCTGAGGTTCAGATGCGTAGCTCTAGAAATGAGTGTGACACTTATCACCATTTCTCAAATATTCTCCAATTTAATTCAAGAAGATGGATTCAACAACTATTATGTATGAGCTACTATTTTAGTTTCTAGAGATACAAAGACTGAAATCAAACAGTCTAGATGCTTACATTCTTCTGGGAGTATACAAGATGTACACCAGTAAGAAGAACCCAAGGAAAGCTGAGCCTGGAGAGAGCTCCCTGTTTCATAGATGAGGAAACTTGAGACACAGAGAATTCAAGTGACTTGCCCAAAATCATATAGCTAGTAAGGGGTCAAGGCTAGATTTGAACTCAGGTCGTTCTGACTTGAGGTCCAGTGCTATTTTCACTATATTGCCTTTTAGAGTTGATTTTCCCATTAATGTTTACCATAAAAGATAGCTCAGTGATAAAATAAGGATGGGAAACTGACAGAGGGGAAGTGAGCACAGAAAGATAAAGTGGAAATGTCTATTTTGCAATAGGGGTCAGGAACAGCTCAGGTCCTACCTGATTTGTTTTTTTCTGTCCACAATCCTCTTCCTCAGTATAAGCCATGCTGTTTAAGTCATTTTCCCAAATGAGTGTGAGAATTAATTGTTGCTTATTACAGAACCTGATCCATTGTAATATCTCTTCTGTAGTCAAGGTAGGTGCCAAATATATTCATTCATCATCAGAGTAAGTATTTATTACATGTCTATTATATGAAATGCACTGAACTGGGTACTGGGGTTGGTGTAGGTGGGTGAAAATGAGCTAAGTAAGACTTGTTGTTTTCTGCCCTCAGGGAGTTTACTATCTAGTAGAGGGAGATAAGAGACATACATAGTTCTAGGAGCCACTATTTCCTGGGTATGGCAAAAAAAAAAAAAAAAAAAGATATCACCAGTGAGGAGCTTTCTAGATTTTTATCTTCTGTGAACTTCTGAGTATATAGACTGCAATTATACTATACGGTAGCTATTCTCTCTATGGAATCTAGCCTGGTTAGCCTTCTCTTTGTCTTTCAGTTTAGAGCCCATATCATGTCAGTCTCAAAATGTTGTTTAGTCACTTCCTTGATCTTCTTTCTTCATAGATCTCTCTTTGTCTTGATCTCCATCTGTGTATATGTCTCCGTTTCCCTCTATATAAATTATTAAACATTTATTAAGTGCATATTATGTGCCAGGATACAAAAAGAGACAAACTGTACTCTGGCTTCAAGGACCTTACAACTGTTTTGGGGGAGAAAATATGCAAACAAATATATACCCAGCAATCTATATACAGAATAGATAGGAAATAATTAACAGAGGGAAGGTACTGGAATTAAGAGGTATTGGGGAAGGCTTCCTGGAGAATGTAGAATTTTATTTGGGACTTAAAGAAAGTCAAGAAGAAAAAAAAAGAAAGTCAAGAAGGTCAGTAGTTGGAGAGGAGGAGGGAGAGAGTGTTCTAGGCAAGGGGGACAGCCAGAGAAAATTGCCAGAGCCCAGAAGTGGAGTGTCTTGTTCATAGAATAGACAGCAGGCCATGTATATGTATATAATCTATATCTATATCTGATGAGGCATATCTATACACATAGATTGGATACCCACAGATACATAGGCACATACATATTAAAAAAAACATCTTTTAGTTGTTGTAGTTGTTTTAAATTCTATGCTCAACCTGGCTTGTTAGAACAATAATAACAATAACAACAAAGTTCAGTTGTTTCAGTCATGTCTGACTCTGTGACTTGGCAAAGATACTGGAGTCATTTGCCATTTGTTTCTCCAGCTCATTTTGCAGAGAAGGAAACTGAGGTGAACAGTGATTTGCCCAGGGTCATATAGCTAGGAAGTGTCTGAGGTCAGATTTGAACTTAGATGAGTCTTCCTGACTCCAGGCTTGATAGTCTATCCCCTGTGCTACCTCGCTGCCCCAATAACAATAATAGCTAACAATTTATATACTGCTTTAAGGTTTGCAAAGCACTTTACATATACTATATCATTTGATGCTTACAAAGCTTTTTGATATAAATGCTATTATTACTCTCATTTTACATATGAAGAAACTGAAGCCGAGGCCATGTGTCTTGCCCAGGGTCACATAGGTAATAAGTATCTCAGGTAAAATTTAAACTCAGTTCTTTACTCCAAATCTACTCTAACCACTGAACCACATAGCTCCTGAGTGGCTAAGCCTTCTGACACAATTCTTACATACTGTGTTACTCTTTTGTATTCAAGCTCATTTACTTTGTTTCTGTCTTCTGTGGCTGCTTTTATGGCTTCAGTCAGTGAGTTTCCTGGATGTCCAGGTTAGTTTTTGGTTTTTTTAGGCAGTTTCCCTATTTCTTCCTCCTTAGAATCATTTTTGCTCACCTATCTCAGGCCAGTTTCACTTTCCAATATTAGGATGTTGGATCCTGCATATCCTTTCTGTTTGTTTTTTTATTTTTATTTTTTATTTTTAGTGAGGCAATTGGGGTTAAGTAACTTGCCCAGGGTCACACAGCTAGTAAGTGTTAATCGTCTGAGGTCAAATTTGAACTCAGGTACTCCTGACTCCAGGGCCAGAGCTCTATCCACTGCGCCACCTAGCTGCCCCCTGCATATCCTTTCTTAGAACCCTTGGGAGTATAATCACTGTGTACTTGCTACTGCAGTCATTAAAAGGAAAAAGACTATTTTGGGGGAGTAAATGAAAGGGTAGCTAAGAAAAAATGATAGAATGGCCTCTTAGCCTCTGAGTGTCTGGTAAAAACCAGTGCCTAGAAACTGGGAGCTTTGAGATGGTATCCAAAATAACATCATAGTATAATACTATTTAGAACGAAAAAGGACTTTGAGATCATCTAAGAGCCCAACCTGAGAAGTAAACTTAGGCCCAGAGAGGAGAAGTGACTTGCCTGTAGTCACACAGCCAAGAAAATAGGAGAGCTGGGACTGGAATCTGGGTTCTCAGTCTAGAAAGCTAACGCTCTTTCCACCGTGTCTCCCTTTCGTTCAACTGGAAATGTTGTTGTATCATTTCAGTTGTGTCCCAGTCTTTGTGACCCCATTTGGGGTTTTTAAAAATTTTATTTATTTATTTTACAAAGATAATGGAGTGGCTTGCCATTTCCTTGTCCAACTTATTTTACAGATGAGGAAACTGAGACAAAAAAAGGTTAAGTCATAACAGCTAGTAAGTGTCTGAGGCCAGATTTGAACTAAGGAAGATGAGTCTTCCTGCCTTCAGGTCCAGAACTCAAAATAGTATTCTGTAGGGGCAGCTAGGTGGCACAGTGGATAAAGCACCGGCCCTGGATTCAGGAGTACCTGAGTTCAAATCTGGCCTCAGACACTTTACTAGCTGTGTGACCCTGGGCAAGTCACTTAACCCCCATTGCCCTGCAAAAAAAAAAATAGTATGCTGTGGGGGTAGCTAGGTGGTGCAGTGGATGAAGCACCAGCCCTGGATTCAGAAGGACCTGAGTTCAAATCTGACCTCAGAAACTTGGCACTTACTAGCTGTGTGACCCTGGGCAAGTCACTTAACCCCCACTGCCCTGCAAAAAAAATATTATGCTGCAATATAGTCCAGGACTATTGTACTCTCTTCATCCACTAGACAAGTCTTATAGATTCAGTGTGGCAGCCTTTGGGGTCATTCAGATCTTTGTCTTACTGTAAGCAAAGTACCTTTAATGAAATTAAGGGAGTAGAAGAAGGAGTTTAGAAATGATTAAGCTTCCCTGGGATTTTGGAGTGATGGTCTTGAATAATTTATGAGTCTTCCCTACCATCTATGAAAGAACAATCTTGGAGGGGCTGTGTATTTTGTTGGAGTAGACCTGGCCTAAACCCAGTGACATTAGTGAGTAACTGAACAAACCTCAACATTCAGCCACTTTTTGAGTCCTATTTGCAGAGGCAGCCCATAAACAGCTATGAAGTAAATAAAGTTTGTGGGTCTTATACCCTGTTTTTCCTTTCTGTACACTTTCCCCTTTTTCATGAAACCTCTTCCTCATCCCTTCCCTTTCTTTTCAGGTATCCAGTGCTCCTACTCTCCCATCAAAATATGATTTTAGGAAAACATTTGAAATTTGTCATATATACTTTATCATGGATTTAGCTATTAAGCCAAGTTTTTTTTTTTAACAGTCTCAAATATCTTCATAAGAGCTTTATCTTACCTAGTGCTTTAGTTCTCTACTCCCAATAATCCTGTGAGGAATCACTCCATTTTACAAATGTGAAAAATGAATCTCAAAGAGATTAAATCAATGTACATTGTCTCATAGCTACTAAGTGTCACAGCTGAGATTTGAATCCAAATCTGGATCTGTCGAGCAGGGTTTTCACCATCCATCCTATGGTTGTCTTAGCCTTGTCTCTAGTTTTTGGATAATAATAATAATAAATCTAGCATATATATATATATATCTCACTTTGTTTTTAATAATAATACCATTTAACTTATATTTAAAATATATAAAATATTTAATAATAATGAAACTAAAATACTTAGCACTTACATAGCACTTCAAGGATTACAAAGTATTTTACACATATATCATTTTATCCTCACAACAACCTGGGAGATAGGTGCTTTTTTATTCTCATTTCACAGATGAGGAAACTGAGGCTGAGAGAATATAACTTTGTTTTGTGTTGTGGGTTCAGGAATGGGTTGGTAAATGTTTAATAGCCAGCTCTCTAAAAAAAAAAATGGAGGCCTTAGGCAGTCTGGTAAACCTTTATCAGAATAATGTTTTTAACCCCAAAATCATATTATAAAAAGAATTGCTAAATTTCAACTAGAGGTAAGTGTGTGTGTGTATATATGTATATATATAAACACATACACACATGCATGCACACGTACATACATACATACATACATACGCTCATCCAAGATATGGACCCTCTGAAGTCTATGCATAGACTCTGGACCCCAGATTTAGAACTCCTTAGCTAGAGAAAAAGTTTTCCAATCCCTCTTCCTCTAAACCTCTTTATCCTGGAGAACACATTCTCTCCTTGGGTCCAGATTCTGGTGTTTTTGCAATTTCCCCAGTTTATTGCAGTCTTTATCAGTCTGATTGCAAGAATTAAGACCTCCCCTCATTTCCCAATCCTCTCCACTGTACCTAGCCCCCCCCCAAAAAAAAAATCTTTGGCAATTTTTAATTCCTGTTATCTCTCTTAGATGACTCGGTTGACTCTGAGAGGCATGGAAATAAGGTAAGTCCTGCACGCCAGTCCCTTTCCAAGTTCCAAATTTCATTTTCTGGCAGATTGCCCAGCTATTTATGGTCTCAACAGGAGAAATTTTAGAGCTTAATCTCCCAAGGTGCTGATACCTGAGACATTTGATTCCTGCTGCTGATACTGTTTTAACAAATGATAGAAATAAAAATTTTTTAAAAAAATAGACATAACTCCCTGGGCCAACTTTTCATATGGACTCAGGGACTGTATAAGTCAAAATTCTAAAGTGGTAACCTGGCCTTTTAATTCACACTAAATTCCATGTTTCAAGGATCCCTGGTTTCAGTTCAAATCAGTTAAACAAATATTTATTAGGCAAGTACCTGGAGATACAAAAGCAAAAAAAAAAAGTCCATGACCTCAAGATTCTGGGGTAGGATGGGCATAGCAACAGAAACACAGAGAAGTACATGTAAAAAATATATATGCAGGGGCAGCTAGGTGGCGCAGTGGATGGGGCACTGGCCCTGGATTCAGGAGGACCTGAGTTCAAATCCAGCCTCAGATACTTGACACTTACTAGTTGTGTGACCCTGGGCAAGTCACTTAACCCCCATTGCCCTGCCAAAAAAAAAATATATGTATATATATACATGCATACATATCCATATTCATACATATATACACATACACGTGTACATGCACACACACATACACATACACACACACACACACACACACACACACACACACACCACACACCAGAGTGGATAGAATGCTAGAGCGTTGGGCTTGGAGTCACACAGACCTGAATTCAAATTAAAATCTTGCCCCAGACATTAATTGTATGGTCCTGGGTAGGTTATTTACCTTTGTCTGCCAGTTTCTTTATCTGTCAAATGAAGATAATAATAGCACCTATGTCCCAAGGTTGTTGTGAGGATCAAATAATATAATAATTGTAAAGAACTTAGCACAGTGGCTAATACATAGTACAAGTTTTAGAAATGTTAGCTATTATTATTATTATTAGCACTATTTCAAAATTTCTGGAATAATTCTGTACATTTTCCCTGAGGTGATCTTTAGTCAGTATATGGTAGATTTTCTTCCATATCATAGGAAAAAATGTTTTGGACTTATAACTTCATTCCTAGGCTCATTAAAAGCCATGAGACCTTCGAAGTCATCTAGCTTGTCCTTTCATTTTATAGATGAGGCAATGGAGGCCCAGAAAGCTGAATATATTTGTCCAAGGTCACATAAACATACAAATGGAAGAACCTGGAATTCAATGAAATTGAATTCTTAAAACATTTATTATGTCCTAGGCATGGCTTTAGGCAAATTTGGTATTCATTGTTCAAATGAATCCACTTTCTCATCAATTTCGGAATGTCCTTTAGTGGTTTGTAATCCATTGATGCCTGCCAATGCTATACTACTACTCTCATCTGTGTTCTACCCAAAGTTCACTGCAACATGCCGAATGCCTTCCTCACTTTCTTCTGACATTGAAAGGGTACTACCAGAGCACTCCTCCTATTTTCCTGTCATCCTTTGATCAGCCTATCTTTCTATGATATAGTTCCCTTGCTCCTGTTTTTCAATGGAGTTCCTTGTCGGTTATATGTGTAGGCTGCTCACACATATAACTTATGCCTTTCCATTGTGTTCTATGGGATACTCATTTCAAACTTTTCAGAGTCAGTGATATATCACATCTCATTGCCATTATTGGACAATAGCTGTTCGTCATCCATTTGGTTTTTCCCTGTGTGGATTGACAGCTGAGATGCCTTTGAGTAATTACAGATCTCTTTTAGAAGGCTTTGCAATGTTTTGGGGATTGATACATTTAGCATAATATCATCCACAAGCAGGAGCATTTGTTGAATCTCAGTATTCACATGGATTCCCTCTTTGACCTGGATTCTGTACTGAATTTCTTCCATCACAGCAAGGAATACCTTTGGGAAGCATGCATCTCTGTTTTATGTGTCATCTGATGTTTGTGATCAAAGAGACATGGATATTGAACAGGGTTATTTCTGATATATTTTCTAAGAAATCTTGGATTATAGGAATAGGAACACAGAAATCGAGGTACCTATTTGGAAAAAAACTTGTAAGGCAATATGTTGGCCTCTTGAATCAAATGCTTTGATTATCAACAAATAATAATCATGATCTTAAATTCTCTACATCTCTCAATTAATTGAAAAATGGTAAAGATGTGGTCAATTATGGAATATTAAGTGCAAAAATTTACAGTTTCCCTGCTAATATTGTCACTGTGCTTGCCCTTGACTTCTAGAATTCATTCATTCATTCATTCATTTTTGTGGGGCAAATGAAGGTTAAGTGACTTGCCCAGGGTCACACAGCTAGTAAAAATATCAAGTGTCTGAGGTCAGATTTGAACTCAGGTCCTCCTGAATCCAGGGCCAGTGCTTTATCCACTGCACCACGTAGCTGTCCCGTGCCCTTGATTTCTATAGAGATGACTCACAACTATTTTGTATAAATGGGAGAGTAGATATGTAGTAACTTACATTCTCTTATTTATCTTTTTCTAATATTAATAAAGTCTTTGATTTTTTCCTCTACACCTTCTTCTTCTTTGCATGCCTTTTATCTCAGTCCCTCAACACCATTACAATTGTATTACCTTTAACCCGGATCTCCTTTACCTGACCACTTTCCCCACTTTTGTTCTCTTTATTGCCATTTCTATAAGCTTGTATTTGAAACTGTGGTTCGTGCATAATGGTTCTATTGTCTTTGATGGAAAAAACAGTTTGTAAGTATGTTTTTTGTTTGTTTTTGCAAATCTCCACTTTAACTTTGGTTTGTAGCCCTTCTTTTATTTTCATTCTTGAATGCTCCCTGTGATGACTTTGCTTAGGTGGACATCTTGCTATGCTTTCTTTAAACCATTTTTACCTTCCACTGCAAGGTAAATACAAAGACACACAAAAAATGAAACATATCCAGCTCTTTAGGAGGTTACACTTTTTTTCTGGGGCTAAGGACAGAGGAGGAGAATACATTTATTCAAATGGACTCAAAATAGTTCCAAGAGGGAAAAAATTCTCAGAGCCCCTGATATCAAATCCAACATTGGATTCCATTCTACCAGACTGCCTCTCTTGAATGTATAATCTATGAAGGCCAGAATTATTTTCATGTTTGTCTTTGTATCATGAATATAGTGCTTTGCACATATTATGCACTTGGTAAATAATTGTTTAATTGAATCAAATTGAATGATCACATGGGGATTTTTTTTCTTTTTTCTTTTCTTTTCTTTTCTTTTTTTTTTTGCAGGGCAATGAGGGTTAAGTGACTTGCCCAGGGTCACACAGATAGTGTCAGATGTCTGAGGCTGGATTTGAACTCTGGTCTTCCTGAATCCAGGGCCTGTGATTTATCCACTGCACCACCTAGCTGCCCCCCGGGGATTTATTTTAAAAAAGAAATTTCTACTTTAAAAGTAAGGCAAATAGGGGGCAGCTAGGTGGCGCAGTGGATAAAGCACCAGCCCTGGATTCAGGAGGACCTGAATTCAAATTCAGCCTCAGACACTTGACACTTACTAGCTGTGTGACTCTGGGCAATTTACTTAACCCTCATTGCCCTGCAAAAACAAAAACAACAACAACAAAGTGAGGCAAATAGAATAGTGGGGTGACATTCTATAATATTATCTATATTAGCATAACATTGGAAATAGCATCAATCCATCTTGAACTGTCTGGAATTGGTTACCAGAAGTATTGTTAAGCCTTCTGTTATATCAAAGTTGCTTCTTTGACCTTATCCCACAGCATGAACCCCAGAGATAGCATTACAGCTATTGTAAATTCAATAAACATTTATTGGGGGATCCTGGTTAATAAAAGGGGTAGTTGAAGCCATTTTATAAGATCTAGAGGCAGTGCACTTAAAACAAATGAAGAGTTGTGTGGCAATGCCCATGAGCCTCAGTTATTGCTTTTTTTCTGTACATGATGGAATCTTGTCACAAGTATGTATGAAACTTTGCTCATTTTGATTTCAGGCGGAAAGGACTGATTCTGAACCTCTCCTCAGGAGTAGGTCGCTTCCCTTGGCCATTATATAGCATTTACTCATCTACAAAAGTGAGTGAAAGCCCAGTTTGATCTCTCAGTGTTCATTAGGTTGAATGGTATCATATAGATTTACTCATTTTGTTCTTCCCTTTCTTTTTCCAATTTGACTTATGGAAGATTTTCCAAGATCATTTTGCATATACTCAGCTAATTCAGAATATAATCTAAGGTAGAAGGAGTTCACAAAAGATTTGGGGTAAAGGTTAGGGTAGGGATTTGTTGCTGAAATGAGTTCTGGGCGGCTGGGGTTTCTAAGAAAGATGCTGATTTTTCCCTTTCAATTAAAACCAGTGGGTTGGGGGTGTGTGTGCAGCTAGGTGGCACAGTGGAGAAAGCACTGGGCCTGGATTCAGGAGGACCTGACTTCAAATCTGGCCTCAGACACCTAACACTTACTAGCTGTGTGACCCTGGGCAAGTCACTTAACCTCTATTACCCTGCTCCCCCCCCAAAAAAAGTCAGTGGATTTTTAAGTGTCTACTGTGTGTTAGATACTGAGGGGAATACAAAGATAGATGCTGCCCTCAAGATGCTTAAAAACTTATAAAGAAACTTATAATTTAGTAGCATTGATGTGGCACCAAGAGATCATCCAGCTATGAAAAGGGAAGAGGTTAGTTAGAATGTCCACAGAGTCATGAACAAGTCCAAGGAAAAAAAGGACATTGTTGTTATTGTTGTTTAGTCATTTCAGTCATGTCCAATTTTTGGTGACTCAATGGTTTGCCATTTCCTTTTTTAGCTCATTTTACAGATGAGGAAATTGAGACAAACAGGGTTAAGTGACTTGCCCAAGGTAACACAGCTACCGTCTGAGGCCAGAGTTGAATTCAGGAAGATAAGTAACAGATGAGAGATGAATATAGATGAAATACAATGAGTTTTCCCCACTAAAAAGAATGATTTCACTAGTACAAGAGAGTTCTTTCTGGTCCAAGGCAATAGAAAGATTTCTATGGAAATCAATACTTATTCATAATTGATAAATTGCTACATTTTTATTTCAATTAAAAATTAAATGCCTACTACATATAATGCACTGGGCATACAACAAAAATTTATTAAGTCCCTACTGCATGTAATATGCTGAATGTAAAAAGATGAAACCTGTCAAAGAACCTCCTTTTGTGTAGTTTACAGTCTATTGGGAGGAGGCAGGAAATAGGGAGTATGTATGACATATGTACAAATAAACAATATAGATAACACAGGACATGAGCTTTGAAGGATGAGTTAGGTGGTTCAGTGAGCAGAATGTTAGATCTGGAGTCAGAAAAAGCTGAGTTCAAATCTGGCTTCAGATACTTATTAGCTGTGTGGCCCTAGGCAAGTCACATATACCCTATTTTCCTCAGTTTCCTCATCTCTGAAATGGGAATGATAATAACACCTACCTTCCAAGGTTGTTGTGAGGATCAAATGAGATAAAAATCATAAGGGATTAACAAAGAGTGCCTGGTACATAGTAAGTACTATTTAATGTTAGCTGTCATTGCTGTGAAAAGGTCATATTCCAGGCATAAGATGAAAACACATAAGAGTGAAAAGGGCAGAGGGCAACTAGGTAGCACAGTGAATAGAGCACTGGGTTTGGAAACAGGAAGACTCATCTTCCTGAGTTCAAATCTGGCCTCAGACACTTAGTAGCTGTGTGACCCTGGGCAAGTCACTTAACCCTATTGACCTCAGTTTCTTCATCAGTAAAATGTGCTGGAGAAAGAAATGCCAAACCACTCTAGTATCTTTGCCAAGAAAACCCCAAATGGCCTCACAAAGAGTCAAACACAACTGAAATGACTGAACAGCAGCAGAAAAGGGCAGAATATGATCATGGTGTAATTAGTAGTACAATCTGGATAGAGAACAGAGTGCAGTGAAGGAGAGTGAAAATATTAAATAATACTGGAAAGATAGGTTGCAATGAAATTTTAGAAAGCCTTAAATGCCAAATAAGAAGCCTGTTTCGAGTAGAGAGTTGGGGAGGGATGAGAGAGATTTTTGTAGGTATAAAATAGACACAGTTGGAGGTAGGGGATAAAGGAGAGAGAAAAATGAAATCTGATACTGAGATTTGCAAGATTTTAAAAAGGGAAGCTCCTTTGCAATCCCTTCTAGTAGTTGTGTATCCTTGGGCTGGTAGGAGGGAGATTTTTTTGCTGACTAATTCCTTTTCTTTCTAGGCTTTTGTATGCATGTTTTCCAAAGCCCTGCAAGCTGAGTACAAGGAGAAAGGAATCATTATACAGGTGATCTAAAAAGGACAGCCTCAAGGGATCTTGGACTTGAGTTTTAAACCTTGTAACATTTTCATCTTGTGACACCCAAGACTTCTGTGATCTGGCCCCCTGTCCACTGAAGGATAAGTGTACAGAGAAGGTTACTTGAGGGGGAAGGGCATTGTCTCCCTATCAGTTATTTTCATAGCCCTTACTTTTCATAGGATCAACAGATTTAAACTAGAAGGGACTCTACAGATTCTTTTGTCCAACACCCTCATTTTATAGATAATGCCATTGAGACTCAGAAATCAAGTGACTTGCCTGTATGACCTTATCATACAGGTAGTATTCAGGTCTTCTGACTCCCAGGTGGTACAGTAGTATCACATTGCCTCCAATGCAATTCAGTTTAACACACATATCAAATACCTGCTGTGTGTAAGGAATTGTGCTAGACACTGCTTTTACTTCTGCCTCTACTGTTGTTGCTGTTGCTCTCCTCGTCTTACAGGGCCCAGGAGACAGTGTTGGGGGGCGGGGATGGAAGTAGGAGTGAGGATAGTGGGGGGGGCTTGAACATAGTTGAGGGGTACACTGATGCCATCCTATGTATTCTATATTCCACTGGAAAAACATTTTCTGTATTGCTTTCAGGCATTACATTCTCCATTCTCTATTCTCCATCATACAGGTGATAGTGGAACAAGTGATAGTGGTAGGGAAGATGCAGAAGAGAAAAGAGCAGAGATATGATGGATTATGGGTAGTCCCCATAGGAAGGAAGAAAGGGAGGTAGGGAGGTAAAAGCATTGAAGTACTTACTTTGTGTTGAACAATGTGCCTAATTCTGGGGATACAGCAGAAAAAGCAAGATAGTCCCTGCTCTCAAATAGCTTATATGCAAGTTGAAAGAAATAACACATGTATAAGAATTCAGCTTCAGGGCAGATGGAAAGGTCCAGAAATTCTAAGGGTGAAGCTGAAAGTTAGATGGTGAGGCTGAGGGTGCTTTGGCAGGTCAGATGACAGTGCCTGGCATCTGAAGGCCATAGTGGCAGGTCAAATAGGAAAGCCTGGTAGACCTACATCTCACTGGAAAGATTGTAGTTGGTAATTCCCATGTCATCCAAGTAGTATGAGCAGCCATATCCTATCTTCAGGGTAGAGGGTCTGTATGGACCTGGCCCACACCACTGGAAAGCGGGAGAGGGGTCTGAGGGTTCAAGTGCTTCTGGGTTTCCTCCTGGATGGGGATGGGTGGGGTAGTTAGTATCTAGCCAGAAAGAGGAGGGATGATTATCAGGAAGGTTGAGGGAAGGCCAGCTGCTCCATGGAGGCTGGACAACCTGGGTCTGGAGAAGGTGAAAGGAGGAAGAAGAGGGAAAAGAGCCCCTACTTGTGGCTGTTTCCATCTGGACAACTGGAGGGACTGGGGATGGGGAAGGAAAAGCAGGACTTTGCTAGCTGCAATGTTCTAGTGAGCATAAGAAGGTCATATTATATGACATGAAGTAATCTAATAACCTTTCTTTTAAAAATCTTAATATTCATTTTAAACATTTTGAGTTCCAAGTTATCTCCCTCCCTCAAGTTCCTCCCTCATCCATTGAGGAGACAAACAATATAATACCCACTCTATATGTGAAGTCAGATAAAACATTTCTGTGTTTGTCATGTTGCAAAAGAAAAAACAAGAAAAATAAGGGTGAAAAAAATACATATATTTCAACCTACACTCAGTTCACCGGTTCTCTCTATGGAGGTGGAGAGCACTTTCCATTTTTAGGCCTTTGGATTTGCCTTGGATCATTGTATTGGTCCGAGTAGCTAAGTCCTTCACAATTGATCATTATCACAACATTACTGTTACTATGTACAATGATTTCCTGGTTCTGCTCACTTCACTTTGTATTGGTTCATATAAGTCTTCCTATTTTTCTTGAACCCATTCCCTTCATCATTTGTTATGGCACAATAGTATTTCATTACAATCATATTAAAAAACAACAGCCATTACCCACCTGATGGTCATCTTCTCAATGTCCAATTCTTTGCCACTACAAAAAGATCTGCCATAATTATTTTTGTACATATAGGTCGTATCCCTTCTGGTCACACATCTAGAAAGTGACCCAGCTACTACTTAAATCCAGGTTTTCTGATATTTATTTCATTATATCATAGATGCCTGGTTTCTAAAAGGAAATGCCAGGATAAAATTCAGTGTGGTGTTATGAAAAGAACGATGGGCTGGGATTTATGACAACTGTGGGGAGATCGTCTTTGTCCACCACCAACTTGTGCTATAACTTCAGGCAAGAAATTTTCTCTCTGGGCCTCAGTTTCACAACTATAAAATTGAGGGGATTGGACTAGTGGAGCTCTAAGGTCCTTGATTAGCTTTAAGATCTTAATTCTGTGAGAAAGAAGAAAAATTACAGGATGCCTTAACTCCAAATTATTGAAAATAGATACTCTTAACTCAACTTTATTTTCAAATTTATTCCTTATCTTCATTTGGGCAAGATTATAATCTTTTTAGGCTAACTGGTAAAATTGCTTGATTTCCAGCATCCAAAACCCTTCCCCCACCAAGATAATAGCCACCATTTTATGGGATTCTATCTCTTCTGAAAAGCCATAGTGTAGGGTTAAAGTCTGTACATTGTCTCCTCCATTAAACTGTAAGCTCCTAGAGGGCTGTGACTTGTCTTTTGCCTGTCTTTGTAATTCCAGTGCTTGGCATGGGGGCTGGCACACAGTGCTTAATAAATGTTTATTGGTTGATTGGTGGATAGACTGCAATGGGGCCAAGGTCTACTCTCTCTTGCTTATTTTAGGTGTTGACACCTTACTCTATTTCTACCTCAATGACAAAGCACCTCAACCCCAACCTAATAACGAAGACAGCTGATGAGTTTGTTAAGGAATCCTTGGATTTTGTTGCAGTTGGAGATGAAACTTGTGGTTGCCTGGCTCATGAAATCCTGGTAATTTAAAACCAATTTCTTTAAGAGAAATAACTGGGGGCAGCTAGGTGGCTCAGTGGATAAGCACTGGCCCTGGATTCAGGAGAACCTGAGTTCAAATCTGGCCTCAGACACTTGACACTAACTAGCTGTGTGACCCTGGGCAAGTCACTTCACCCTCATTGCCCAGCAAAAAAAAGAAAAAAAGAAAAAAAAAGAGAAATAACTGAGGAAAGGTATATGGGACCTACTGTTATATAGCTACATTTCTCTGATTTTTGATGCACTTAACTCACAACTGAAATTCTCCTCTAATGCTTCAGCATGGTATAGGATTCTTTATAACATGGATTCTTGATAACAATGTCAGGAGGAGGACAAAACTGAAAGATCTTTCCAAGTTGGAAAGGATTTAGAAATGGAGATAGACAATAGACTGTGCGTCTGTAATCTGAGAACAAGTTTTACCAATTTCAAGCAGTATCATAGTCAAACAGTTTTCTGCTAGGAGATAATTCATTTTTAGCAATTCATAAAGCCCATTTACTAAATTGTAGAAGGATTTTGGTGAAGGGAATATGCATACCCATGAAATCATGGATCCTTGGAGTAAGAAGAACCCAAGATTATCTCTGGTTAGTAGGGTTAGGTTATGAAGCAACTGGGTACAGCAATGCATAGAGTGCTAGACCTGGAGTCAGGAGGACTTCAATCCAACCTCACACACTTACTAGCTGTATGATCCTTAGCAATCCCTTAACTTCTATCAGCCTCAGTTTTCTAATCTGTAAAAAGAGGGCTAATAATAGCACATATTTCCTAAGGTTATTATGAGTCTCAAATAAAATAATATTTGTAAAGCACTTTGTGAACCTTAAGGCACTATGCAAATGCTAGCTATTAGATATTAAAAGAATAATTCAAAATGTCCAAATTTTAACCTCTTCTAATTTCTATTTACCTTTTAAGAAAAATGTTGCTGAGATCCAATGTTGTTTTTTTGTTTTTGTTTTTTGTTTTTCTTTTTTCAGGGCAATGAGGGTTAAGTGACTTGCCTAGGGTCACATAGCTAGTAAGTGTCTGAGGCTGGGTTTGAACTCAGGTCCTCCTGAATCCAAGGCTGGTGCCTTATCCACTGTGCCACCTATCTGCCCCAAGAGCCAACGTTGTAATAGTTGTGCTCCAAAAGTTAGGATTTTTTCGAATAGATTAAAGAAAATATTCCCCATAGAAGCAGTGATTAGTTTCCCAAACTAGCCCACAAAAGCCTATTTTTTCCATGATGAAGCTGACCTCTAGAGTAATGGATTTGTAGTCAGAGGACCTGGGTTCAAATCCTTGCTCTGTGTGACTTTGGGCAAATCACTTAACCTCTATGGGACTTAGTCTTATATGTTGCCATGTTCCATGAAGGATGGTCTAGAACAGGAGTTCTCAACCTTATGTAATGGACCCCTTTGGGGTGTGATGAAGCCTATGGACCCTTTTACAAAATAATGGTTTTAAATAATTGAAACAAATGCTTTCAGCTAGAGGTTGGTTTAAATAAAGATTTTTTTTTTTTCGGGGCAGCTAGGTGGCACAGTGGATAGAGCACCGGCCCTGGAGTCAGGAGTACCTGAGTTCAAATCCGGCCTCAGACACTTTACACTTACTAGCTGTGTGACCCTGGGCAAGTCACTTAACCCCAATTGCCTCACTAAAAAAAAAAAATAAATAAATAAAGATTTTTTTTCTCATTCAAGTTCTCAGACCCATAGTCATCTAGCAATGGGGATCCCAGGTTGAGTACACCTGGTCTACATAATCTGATAGTTTGAAAGCAATGACTCTGATCCTCTGACTACCATTTAAAAATGGTTTCTAATAGAAAAATGTATTTCAAGTTCAAATTCAGAACTTCAGTTAGGGAGAACTGGGGACTCCCCCTTCTTCCTCTATGTGCCAACCTTAGTAACCAGTACAGAGCTCCACATAGTAGGGAGGGGTTCTCAGGTAGGGAAGAGGAGATCCAGGTCTTCAGTAGCAGAACCAGTAGTCTAAGTCTTTGTCAGGTATTGTGAAGGGTTGAGATCTTCTGTGGCAGTGGGAATAAAGGTAGAGAAAAGAAAGAAGAGAAGGTAGAGAAGAGGAGGAAAGGGAGGGCAATGGCAATTAGCAGGATAGCTGGAGAAAACAGTCCTGGAGGCGTTGGTGTCCCAGAAAGAAGGGGTATTCTTATAGCTCTCCCCTAAGAGGTGAAACTCTGGCTGGGGGCAGCTGCTGATAAACAATAAATTTGTAAGTTATATTCCCAGAAGTCAGAGAGTTCTGGATTCCCAAACAGAAATCTCATGGGGGAACAGGAGAAGCTAACAGCCTAGAGAATCAGGTCCCAACCACTGTACAGTAATCTATCTTCCAGGGACAATTAACCTGTCTCACTGTGTGCTCCCATTAGAAGCTCAGAAAAAATGCTAGGGGAAGGGGAAAGGAGAAACTACAAAAAATTCTACCTTTAATGTACTAGCTATTAACTTTATCCCTTCATGAAACATGAAAGCAATGCTACAAATCTACCCAATAGAGAAGTAAGATAACCTTGGAATTTTTGAATTGCTTTTTCTTTTTTCTTAAAAAATGCAAAACTGATTGTTAGACTAGTTCTGCACACTACCATTCCAGGAATATGAGATAGCAGTACAGTGCTATTAGATTTGTAGGCCAATCCCTTTATGCCCACTGATGTTCCTAATTCCCGCATCTGTCCTTATAGGTTTATGTCATGACAAGTATACCTATAATTTCCTGCTCTTACTTTCTCACGAATAGTGGAAAGACAGAACATTTAGAGATATATTTTCCCAAAGAAAATTTTCTATAAGTTAAAAACTGAAAGTTGAATCTAACTCTCCTAGACCACTAATTTAATGATAGGATATTGATTGTCCAGATTTGCCACATGAGAGACCTGAGGCTAAACTGTGCTTATTATCAGCAAATGTTTAATAGAGTAAGGGCCAAATTTAGTATGGGGAGAGTTAATTGGGCGGCTCACTGTAATATTGTGGTGAGAAAGGAGATTAACAGCCTCTTTTTTTTTTTTTTTAGTGAGGCAATTGGGGTTAAGTGACTTGCCCAGGGTCACACAGCTAGTAAGTGTTAAGTGTCTGAGGCCGGATTTGAACTCAGGTACTCCTGACTCCAGGGCCAGTGCTCTATCCACTGCCCCATCTAGTTGCCCCCAACAGCCTCTTTAAAAAAAACAAAACAAAACAAAACAGGTTTTATTAATGGGAACAAACCTACAATACAGGTGAAGTTAATAGAGCTAGGGACAATGAAAAAGGGGATAGACAAACTCACCACCAAACCAGTGTCTCTCTCTCCCTCTCTCCTGCATGCAGGAGTGAGCCCTCTCCTCCTTTCTCTCTCCCAGAAGCCCCATCTCCCACAGGAAACAGGGCTGTCCACACACACAGCCCCAAGCTAATTGGCTGGCAGCCCTGATTGACAAAACTAACAAGCGACTCTACAAATGGAAGCTGGCCAACTTCCAGATGCCGAAGACCACCTGATTTGTCCTCACCAGGCTTCTTGTCATGGTGGGGCTTCCCTACAGTATGGCCAGGTCCATGTAGGCATATGCATGGGCACATGCCAGGGTTTCTAATTTTAGCCAAAGATGGGGTCATAGAAACCCCAAATCACAATTAATTCCTTACAATAGATTTAATAGATTGGAGCTTAGGTTTCTAGTCCAGGGCAGAGTATCTTTAATAATGTGATTGGATAGCCTTAGCAAGGTTTGTGCTGTTTCCTATCGCCTTATCTCCCCCGACACCCTCCAAAAAATAAAGTCTACTGGGTGGTGTTAATAGAACCTGAAATTTACCATATTTGCTATGGTGAAGGCCACGAGCTCCCTCTTTTCTCCTCTCTATCTCAAAACTCTGTAACATCATCCCTCTCCTCCTGTACTGCAATCTTTCATGAATTGGTCCTTTTCCTCAGTGAAGCCTATCTTTTTACATGTACCCTTTATCCCATCTCCTTCCATCTTCTCCATCAGATTGATACCTCAATCATACCCTCCCTCTCTTTAAATTTCAACCTCTCTCTACCATTTCCTTTCCTGTTGCTTTCAAACATGGCCAAGTCCTTTCTATCCTTAAAAAACCTCCACTAGCACCTACGCATCTTTTAGTCAGCATACTATGTCTCTCCTCTAGTATGTTAACTTCCAAATGCCAAGAAAAAAACCTGTATACTTTGGGGGGGGGCAATGGGGATTTAGTGACTTGCCCAAGGTCACGCAGCTAGTAAGTGTCAAGTGTCTGAGGCCATATTTGAACTCAGATCTTCCTGAACCCAGGGCCGGTGCTTTATCCACTGTGCCACCTAGCTGCCCCTGTATACTGTCATTGCCTCTATTTCCTCTCTTCTCCTTCTTCAATCCCCCCATATCCACCTCCCTAGTCTGGCTTCTTACCTCATTACAAGTGAAATTGCTCTTTAAAAAATTACCAATGACTTCTTAATTGCTCAATCTAAAATCTTTTTCTATGTCATCACCCTTTTTAATCTGAATGTAGGATTTGACATTATTAAGCAACATCTCCTGGATACTCCTCTTTTTGCAATGTTCATCTTTCTTACCTCATCTACCCATATGACTTCTCCTTCTCACATTCCTTTGCTGGCTTATTACCCCTCCCAAATGTAGGCATACCTTCCAAAACTTTGTCATTGGTCCTATTCTCTTCTTTATCTCCACTGTCCATTTGGTTACATTTTTTTTTTTACTTTTGTGGTTTTAATTTCTCTTAACATAAGTTACATATCTTCATATCAAACCCCAGTCTCTTTCCTGAGATCTCATCACATGCCCCCTATTGAATATCAAAGTAGATATCCTATAGATATTTCCAGTTCAACTTGTCCGAAAGAAAACTTTTTCTCTCCCCCATCCCCTCAAAAAAAAAAAAACCCACCACAAACCCAAAATAAAACACACACACACACAAAACAAAAAAGCCACTCCTCTTCCAAACTTCCTTATTTCCATTGAGGACACCACCATTCTTCCAGTCTCCGGGGGGCACTACTTTGGCATTATCTTCTACTCTTCAAATTGTCTTATTCCACATAGCCAATTAGGAATTAATCTTGTGATTTCTACAGGCACAACATCTGATGCACTTAACTCACAGTTGAAATTCTTCTCTAATATGTCCTCTTCAGATAGCCACCACCTTAGTTCAGGCCTCAATCAACTCTTACCTGAATTATTGCAATGGCCTCCTAATTGGTCTCTGTGCCTCAGGTATCTTCCTACTCTAAACCATCATCTAACCAAAGCTAACCAAAATAATTTTTCTTAAGTGCAGAACAATTCCCTATCCAATAAGCTCCCTATTGGCCCAAGGATAAAATAAAAATTGCTGCTTGGCTTTTAAAGTCTGTAATGACCTGGCCTCAGTCTACCTTTCCAGTCTTATTACTGAGACATTATTATTCTTTCTTTTTTAGTCTTTTTTATTTTTTAAAAAATATTCTTTGCCCTCATGGAGCTTATATTCTTACTTTATTTTTGCGGGGCAATGTAAGTTAAGTGACTTGCCCAGGGTCACCCAGCTAATAAGTGTCAAGTGTCTGAGGCTGGATTTGAATTCAGGTCCTCTTGAATCCAGGGCCTGTGCTTTATTCACTGTGCCACTTAGCTGACCACTGTGATTACTCTTTCTGCTCTCTTCCCTTGGACTTCTTGCTGTTCCTCACATAGCATACCATCTCCTACCTCCATGTCCATGACCTGGTTCTTCCCTCACTTTCTTCAAGACTCAGTTCAAGCACTATCTTCTATATGAAACCTTTCCTGCTCTCCCAGCTGCTGTGCCCTCTTTCTCTAAACTAATTTTAATTTAGTTTTATTTATTCTGCATATATTTATGTATTTATATATTGTCTCTAAGAGGTTTGCTTTCTGAGAGCTTGTAATAATTCATTTTTGTCTTTGTGTTTCCAGTGCCTAGCACAGTGCTTGGCATATAGTAAATGCTTAAAAAATGATTGTTGGATTTAGTGAATACAGTTTTAATTCCCTCCCCCTGCCCCAAATCTAGCTTATATTAAATATATGTGTAGTCTAAATAGTTGATTTTTTTTTTGCGGGGCAATGGGGGTTAAGTTACTTGCCCAGGGTCACACAGCTAGTAAGTGTCAAGTGTCCGAGGCCAGATTTGAACTCAGGTACTCCTGAATCCAGGTTTTTTAAAGTATATCTCCAGATTATTTTTTATTTTCAAAGATATCTCATTATAGGGGCACAAGTCTGTAAGGGGAAGAGCAGCCTAATATTTAGGTCAAAAGGTTAATTTAATCATTGAGTTTTTTGGCTTAAGACTTTGTCCCTTTTAAACGATGTAAATATTTATAAGTAAAACACTTGTCAAAGTAAGTATAAATAACTGATTATTAATATTTAGTGTACAGCCTGTGATTTCAGACCAGATTTTAATTGGGAAAGTGGATGGGGAAAGACAGTCGGGGGTCTGTCCATGAGGAAGAAGGACACACAAAAAAGAAGTTGGAATGGGAAAAGGCCAGCTTCTCCTGATAATTTTTATTCTAACAATTCAGTTAAATTTGGTTTGATGAGCATTTATTGAGTGACTACTATGTACAAGGCTCAATGTTAGCTGTCGGACCCTTACCCAATTTGGCCAAGCTTGACTCTTGAAAAGAGTTAATATGATTTCCTAAAGTGATTGGATTCCTTTCAGGGAGTAGTAGCTTGAACACTGGGAAAGTCAGATTCAGTGTCTTCAAGTACTACCAATGACCTGGAAGAAAAATGTTAGCTATTAGGTTCTGTAAACTTCAAAATTTGAAAAAGTCACTTCTATAAACTAGAAATCTTTTACTTGTCAACTTAATTACTTTTATTTCCTCCTAAACACTCATGTTTGTGTTTTTGATTTGTGAAGGCACACCTCATAGACTTGATTCCTTCCTGGATATTCTACAGTGATGCGCTTCAGAACGTCTTTCTGACTCATTGGGCAGATTATTTAAAACAAAATTCCAGTATCCAATAAGTAACCTTCTGGGAGGAAGAAGTCAATGGATACATCCAGCAACATTGCCTTTGATGGTACTTGTATTTGCCTAAAGAACACCAGAAACTGGAGTACTAGCTTCACTAACCCGAAGTTGTAGCTACTAGGCATTGTAGATGTTTAAAATATTAAATAGTTTTGCTTCTCCTCATGTCTGAAAATTTATTTGGACAGCTGAAGAATGACAAGAAGATGTGAATGGTAAAAAGGTGAGTCTAGGCTGCGTGTGCATGTGTGTGCGTGAGAGAGAGAGAGAGAGAGAGAGAGAGAGAGAGAGAGAGAGAGAGAGAGAGAGAGAGATTATGGGGGATATCTGTGGATGAGAAATTGGAGCTCCATCTGAATATAACACTGAATTTCAAGATTTGGAAGGGACCCCCAGGGACTACTTACTCCATCCAATATCTGAACAAGAATCCTTTGTACAGCACATGCAATAAGTTGTCATCTCTCCTTTGCTTTAACAACCCAGAGCTTCAAACTCTAATCTATCCTCCAAATGGTGTAAGTGGAAAGAAAAATAAATATATTTGAATTCAGTGGACATACGTTGAATCCTCACTTGGTAATTTAATAGCTATGGGACTTAGAGGAAATCACTTAAATTCTCTGAACCTTGGCTTCCTTATCTATTAAACGGAGCTGGAGATACTTCCACTCCATACTTCGTGGGATCATGGTGAATAAACTGTTTTACAAGACCTTTAAAATGCTCTCAGAACTGAATTGTTTCTGGAGCCCGTCCTTAGACAGAATCTTGCTTTAGTTGTTGGGAACATTGAGCCAGAACTACCCATTTAATTAGACTTTCTTCAGCAAAATAATGTCACAGGGCGCCAAAGAGGGTCAGCCAACGGCCAGAATTCTTTTAATTATGTTAGAATTCATTTGATGGGGGTGGGGGGTGGAAAAGGGTGGGGGATGAAAGGAAGATTTTTTTTTTTTAGTTAGTTTTGTATTCATGTAACAGTCTGGCTTATGTCACCACTGCCCTCTACTGGTTCAAAAGAGATGTTGGCTATTTCACTGGGTACTTTTAATTCTCTACAAAACTGCATTAGAAAATTTAACGTTATGGAAATTAATCTCATAGAATTTCTGCACCAGTACCTTTTGGAGACAGTGTGAAGGAGAAGAGGCTTTCTATGCTAGTCTCTGTGTGACTTTTGGTAAGTCAATGCCTTTTTTTTTGAATCTCAGTTTCTTCTATAAAATAATGGGGGTTACATTAGACAATTTCCAAGATCCTTCTTAGCTCTAAAATTAATTTATGCTAAGGTCTGGTTAAATGCTATTTTTAGAATCGCCAATAAATTCTGGTTTTAGACTTCTTCCAGATCCCTGTAGGTCAAATATCATCTCTCTATTTTTGCATTATGGTTTTCAAGAACAGTTCCTTTTCCTGAGTAGAAAATGGAGTCTATGATCAACTCAAAAGTATTGCTCTGTTACACAATAACTAAGCCAATTAATTGATCCATGCCTAGTGCCCAAAAGCTGTTGCTTAGTCTCTCATTGAAGTTCTCAGTGGATATACCCCACATCTTCCATAAGAAGATAGAGGCAAGTTCTCAGTCAAAAGATCACCTCCATGTAATCTCATGAAGTTAATGAATGACTCCTCCCCATCAACCTCTTAAATCAGCATTTTCCAAATTGTGGGAGTCACACCACTCCATGGCGTATGTAAACCTGGAGGAGGGGACACACGAAGCCATGCTTAAAATATCATATAGTCTTTTATACAACTTCTAGTGTTTAAAAAAATCCATTTTTCCCAGTGAAAATAAAGTTGAGGTTAACAAAACAAATTAGCTCCAATGGACAGTGAATATAGAGCAATAGTTATTTAATTCAATGTGTACAAATAAGGTAAAATTCATTGGTACTTGTTGAATCTTGACAGAGGAATGACTTGTTATCATTACCATACCATTGTACAAGCTTACAGCACAGATGAGTTGTCTTATTTGGCTGCTTGCTGTATTTGAAATTAAAGTATGTAATCTGCAAGTTTAATGATTTTTATGTAGAAGTTTAAAGTATCTGTTGTGTTTCTCAGAATCACTCATTTTGGCCAGTATGAATAAATAAAAAACTCATTAAGAATATATTATATATTAAGCACCAAGGATATAAAATTAAAATTGACAGTCAAGAATTTCATATTCTAATGAGTGGGGGAGGAGAGGGAGAGAAGGAGATAACACATATAGGAGTGTTTAACTTCTAGGTAGATGGCAAGTCCCAGAAGTCCTTAGAGTACATTGACAGACAGATAACAATATCTGGGCATCTGGAGAGCAGGGCAAACATTAAGCATGGGTCAAGGGTGGAGTGCCAGGACAGATGGTAAAGTCTGGTGCCCCTTCCTCTTAGTAGATGGGGTTGTAGTTGGTGATGCCTTGCTCATAACTCAGCAGTACCTGAGGAAAGAAGGATTGTAGATGAACCTAGTAGGGCCAAGTTTCATTCAGAGAGTAGGCCCAGTGAGCCCAGTGGATCAATGCCTCCTGCAGAGTAATGTGCCTGGACAAGACATCTCCTACAGAGAGGAACCGCATCGGGGGTGTGTTACGCACTCATAGGTAGGTTTTTCCCCCTTACATATTTTTTCTGTACTTGTTCACTCTTCCACTGATGGTATATATGTTTGTGGGAATATGTGGCCAAAGTTTATAGGGAAGGAAGCTGTTCTTTTGTAAATCTTAATCTGTTATTTGAGTAAATACCCTTACTTTGAGCTAATTGTGTTCTATGACTGACTTGAAAAGTAAAAATACAAATGGGGAAGTCATTAACTCTATTTTCAGGAGTAGAGACCCAGAGAATACCTTGGACTTTGAGTAACCATTCCACAGGGGACCCATTCTATCATTTAGGGATGCTCCAATAACAGACTCTTTTAACTATCATGGACAGTAGACTCTGGCATCATAATTCTAGATGTAAATAAAGAATAGGCAGAAATGATAGGAAAAAGAACAAATATGGGAAAAGCAGCTGGAGTAGGCCAAATATTCATGGAAGAGATTTGTACTGGTTCTGAAGGGAGGGAAGATATGAAAAATGTGGAAAAGAATCTCAGCCCTTACTAATACCAAAAAAAGATGATTAAAAGATCCATCAACAACTTTCAACTTACATCTCCACTTTCCCATCTCTAAAGAATATTTAGAAGCATCATCTACATTCCTATGGAGGGCATCCTTTATGAGAGTATTGATAGAGGAGTCAGCCTTTTTTGCAAACAATATTCCATAATAGGACACATCTTTACTGTTGTGCAATTGACTGAAAGATGTAAAGAATACAATATCCCACTGTGCTTATTGTTTGTTAATTATAAAAGACATGATTCAGTAGAACAAAATGCTGCCTTAAGTTCATAGGTCAATCAACGAGCATTTATTAATTGTCTATTATGTGTCAGGCACTGTGGTAGGCACTAGGGAATACAAAGATGAAAATAAAATAGTCCCTTCCCATAAAATTACTTGAAAGACATAATTAGAGCAGAATGAGATACATTTCTGTACCTCAACAATGGGAATTTATTTTGCTTGACTGTGCATATTTTTTACAAAGGGATTTTTTTCTTTTAAATTGGGCAGGGTGGAAGGGAGAGATGATAAATGCTTGTTAATTGGGAAAGAAAATAAAATGTAAAAAGAGAGATATAATGAGAGAGAACCTTGTTCATGGACCCATTGATTACAAATGTCAAGCAAGTCACGGAACAGGCAGATGTAGGTCTGCCAAAAGTGTTTGCTAGGACAGTGGAGGAAATCCTGCTCAGCATCCAAGTTGAAGAGAGATTCTCTATGGATAGTGAAGTTCTATTGTTTGCAGACAACCTCATTTCAGGTGTATCAAGTCAACGGGTGCTGGAGCCAGTTTTAATTGGTTGTTAAATTGTCAGTGTTCTTGGAGATTGGAAAATTGTATAAATCAGGGTTTGATTTATCATTTTGTCTATTGTCTAGCTTAATAAAGTGATGAAGAAAATGTTAATAATGCAGATTAAATTTAAAAGTGTGTTGTAAGTTGTGGTATATGAATGTAATGGATACTATTGTGCTGTAACAAACAATGAACAGGCGGATTTCAGAGAAACCTGGAGGGACTTGCATGAACTGATGATGAATGAGATGAGCAGAACCAGGAGAACACTGTACACAGTATCAACAACATTGTGTGTTGATCAACCGTGATAGACTTTATTCTTCTCAGCAGTACAATGGTCCAAGATAGTTCCAAAGGACTCATGATGGAAAATGCTCTCCAAATCCAGAAAAAAAAAAAAAAGAACTGTTGAATCTGGATGCAGATCAAACCATACTATTTCTATTGTTTTTGTTGTTGTTGTTTTTCTTTTTTGAGGTTTTTCCTTTGTGCTCAGATTCTTCTTTCATAACATGTCTAACGCAGAAAAATTGTTTATTGTGATTGTACATATATAACCTATATCAGATTACCTGCTGTCTTGGGGAGGGGGGAGGGAGGGGAGGGAGAAAAATTTGAAACTAGAAATATTATAAAAACAAATGTTGAAAACTATCTCTAAATGTAACTGGAAAATGATAAAGTATTTATATGGGAAAAAATTAAAAGTGTGTTGTGCATACATTTATTTTTCTGGAGAGTTGGTTGTTGAACATTTACCAGCACACCCTTCTGCCAAGCCCTGGAAGATTACAAACCCTCCTCAAAAGAATTTGACTTGAATATTCATCTAGCAAAGACTAAGTGGTTGAGGAATATCTATTTCCCAGACATGTAGTTAGATGGACAATCTATAGGTTTTGCCCACTAACCAGATGGTACAAATAGAAAATTAATTGGGTCCAGAATAAAACAGGAAGAGAAGAGTGAGTTGTATTGCCTTTAGAACATTTGCAATCTCTTTTCATGACTCCACCTTTCTCCCAGAAACAAAACCCATTAAAAAAAAAACCCAACAATGCTCAACATGGTATACAAATAGTCAGTTTCAATCAGAAGGACCAAGTCATGTCTCTGAAACATACTGGTTATGTGAACCTCTCAATGCTCTGGGCAATTCTGTAAGACTCAAAGAATTTGCTGCATCACTCACTAGAGGGTATTTTTCTCTTCCAGGGTTATCTTATAGCAATAAAATCACAGAACCGGGCCCTATCCCTATCCATATTCAACCAATATTGTTGTATGACTATGAATCAAAGAAAATTAAAAGTTTTGAAAGAATGAAAAATGAATAGCAGATACAGGGATCTAGACAGGCTCTGGTGGGTTTGAGCAGGGAAGGGATAAACATTTATATAATGCCTACTATATGCCAGGCACTGTGCCTTAGTGCTTTAAAATATTATCTCACTTGACCCTCACAACAACATTGTGAGGTAGGTAGGTGGTTATTTTTTCCACTTTCTTGTTGAGGAAATTGAGACAAACAGGTTTAAGTGACTTGTCCAGGGTCACACAGCTAGTAAGTGACTAAGGGAAAATTTGAACTCAGATCTTCCTGACTTCAGGCCTAGCACTCTATCCGCTGGAGCTACCTGGCTGACATTCCAGTATTTGAGGTCCATCTGAGTATTTGAGTTATATATTACACAGGCAGTGGTTTCTCTAGGATCTGAAATAGTTGAATCCTCTCTCTAAAGGTCTGGAAAAGCTTTCTATAATCCTGCATTTCTGAGTATCTACGCATTTCCCCATTTTGAAATTTCTCTTCCCCTCTCCCTCTGTGAGGTTATTGAGAATGTTGCTCATTCAGGAATGTTCAGGAGCCATATGACTTCAGGTAGTTTTCTGTAAGCATATTTCCCCTGAAGCCCTAATTCATACAGGGAGCAATGGGAACATATAGATAAGCTGCTGCTATTATTCTTAGGACTAACCAGCAATTGAGGGGAATTGAGAAGAATACACCAGCTGGAGGTCTCTGTGGCTCTGGCCTAGATATCTAGCAATTCACCTGAAATAGAATTTGAACTCAGGCTTTTCTTGATTCTAAGTCATATGCCAAGATTTTAGCATCAGATGTCAGAAGATCAAATTTCAAGTCAGTTGAGTCATTTATTAACTGTGTGACCCCGGAGGAAATTATTTCATCTCTCCGAGCCTCAGTTGGTACAGTAGATAGAGTGCTGGGCCTGAAGTCAGGAAGACTCATCTTCCTGAGTTCAAATGTGGCCTTGGATACATACTAGCTGTGTGATATTGGGCAAGTCACTGAACCCTGTTTGCCTCAGTTTCCCCATCTGTAAAATGAACTGGAGAAGGAAATGGCAAAGCACTTCAGTATCTCTGCCAGGAAAACCCCAAATGAGGTCACCAAGAGCAGGACAGGAGTGAAACAATGGAACAACCACAAACTGAAGGGGTTGGAGGCTGATCACCTTGGTGTAGCTCTGTGCTTCTGTGATTTATTGTCCCCAAGGAATCTCCTTCCTGCCGGGAGAGTCAAGGAGACATATGGGAGATATTTCATTAAGTTTTTGCCTTAAACAGTGGTGTCCTTTTAAGAATCAAGGAAGGGAGAGTGGGTCTTTCAGTTATATGATTGAAAATCAGCATGAGAGTTTTTGCCCCAAGGGTTTTTTGGAGATAGAAATGGGGAATTGGCAGGCATGGGGTGGATTTCTTTTGGGGGCATTTTTAATTAGCAAATTCCAGCTCTGGGGCTATAACTACCCATCTGTTTTCTGCTTTTCAGAGCCTCCACAGAGGGGCAGTCTTTTACCACAATAACCCTCCGTAGAGCTGGATTTTTGGGGATGGGCTTCAGCACTATACATGTATCCCATTTCCCTTTCTGGATATGAACATTAGGCCCCAGAGTAAGTTAGATAACAATGATATGGCTTTAAATAGGCAGGGATATGGTGGTGACTGAAGACTAAGGACTGAGAATTGAATGATGATGGGAAGAGAAGTGCATGATGGGTATTTTGTGGTTATCATTAAGCCAATTAGCTTCACTCTGTTTCATGGCCATACAATCTCAGTCAATCATTTCACATGCTACTGCTGGGTCATATAGGAGGAATTGATAATGGAGTGTGTTCAAATGAAGCACAAATCTTTACTACTGGAAAAAAATTACTCAAAGTCCATTCCTTTCCTGGCAATGAGATTTCTAAGGTCATAAGGCAGAGGAGAGTACACTACTGTTACTGTTCTTGTTTTCAGCACCCCTCCACTAACAATAGTTGGCATTTATATGGTTTTAAGGTTTGCAAAGTACTTTATGCACATTATTATATTTCAACTTCATTGTGAAGTAAGGCTTAGAAGTAACCCCATTTTAAAAATGAGTAATCTGAAACTGACAGAGATTGTCATACTGTTAGAATACTGTTAGAAAGAGCAAGATTTGAACCTAGGTCTCTCCTGAAGCCAAGTCTAACTTTTTTTTTTTTTTGGTGGGGCAATGAGGGTTAAGTGAATTGTCTAGCTAGTAAGTGTCAAATGTCTGAGGCCAGATTTGTTTCACTATTTCTCTTTCTTTCTTTTCTTTTTTTTTTTTTTTTGCGGGACAATGGGGGTTAAGTGACTCACCCAGGGTCACACAGCTAGTAAGTGTCAAGTGTCTGAGGTTGGATTTGAACTCAGGTCCTCCTGAATACAGGGCTAGTGCTTTATCCACTGCACCATCTATCTGGCCCCAAATCTAACACTCTTTCAGGACACTGCTGCCTTTCACTAAATTATTATTTAGATTCTTGAAGTCAATTCCAATAAAGTAGGAGATATGACACATTCTTTCTATCTAGAAAGGCTTCAAGAATGGGCAAGAGAGGGGCAGCTAGGTGGCACAGTGGATAAAACACTGGCCCTGGATTCAAGGGGACCTGAGATCAAATCTAGCTTCAGACACAACACTTGCTAGCTGTGTGACCCTGGGCGAGTCACTTAACATTCATTGCCCTGCAAAAAAACAAAAACAAAAAAAAGAATGGGCAAGGGAGTGGATTTTTTCCAAGAAACAGGCAAGCTAAGTCCAAAGAGGCTCATCATCAGAAGACTGACTGCCTATTAATGATTTTTTAAAAACAGAAACTCATTATAGTTTTTTTTTTTTTAAGGCAAATTGGAGAGTTTGTGATTGGTGTTGGTGGAAGGACTCAGTAGCATGAGACTGGTTGGGTTTATCTTTGGGTCTGGGACTCAGTTTGGATTCAGAGATTTAGAATTACAAGGGACCTCAGGGGGTCATCTAGTCCAACCGTTGCCTTTTAAAGATGAGGAAACTGAGTGACCTGCACTAGTCATCTAGGTATTAAGTATCAGCATTGGGATTCGAATCCATGCCCTCTGACTTGAAATGAAGTTCTCTTTCTCAGTGCTCACACTGATGAAATCACATGTTATTGAACCACAATTTCTTTTATATATATATATATATATATATATTTTGGTGGGGCAATGAGGGTTAAGTGACTTGCTCAGGGTCACATAGCTAGTAAGTATCAAGTATCTGAGGCTGGATTTGAACTCAGTTCTTCCTGAATCCACGGCCGGTGCTTTTATCCACTGCACCACCTAGCTGCCCTCATTTCTTTGATGTTTTAACATGTTCAGGGTCCCTTGGATGACTGCAAGAGCTCTCACTAAAGGGTATGGCAGTGGGTACATCCATTAGTAGTAGGACTGGCTTAGGTCTTGGTGGTATAGTGGGAAACAAAGTTATGCACCAGCTGGCTGTTTTCAGTGTAGAGAGTACACCCTGGCTCACTCTCCCAGAGCCGGGCCTGGCTACACCTGCCTTTCAAGGTTCTAGGATCCTCTGAGGAGTTAGGGTGGGTCTCCTGTCTTTTGATATTAGCTCAAGTTCCCATAGGCTGTGTTCCTCTCACTGTTAGCTGCCAGTGAGTAGCATTCTAGGTCCATTTAACAGCTTAACATGGATTAGCTTTTATAAAGTGATATTGTTGTTCAGTTGTCCTACAGTCTTGTCTGACTCTTTGTGACCCCATTTGGGGTTTTCTTAGCAAAGATACTGGAGTGGTCTGCCATTTCCTTTCCTATCTCATTTTACTGATGAGGAAACTGAGACAAATAGGGCTAAGTGACTTGCCCAAGGTCACACAGCTAGTAGTAATGTCTAAGGCCAGATTTGAACTCAGAGCTTCCTGACTCCAGGCTCAGTGCTCTATCTACTTTGTCACCTAGCTGTCCTATAAAGTGATATTGACTTCAAGGATACTTTGCAAGAAGACAGGCACAAACATTCTCCCAACACCAATGTCTCAAAGTCCCATTCACTCATACTATTTTGGTGTTTAGAGAGAATAGGCTCAAATTGAGTTCATTTCCTACATAGCATTGGCCTCACCAAATTCATACCCAAAGTCATTGTTGCTTCTGGATGAGTCTTTGTTTCAGCTACCACTGGTTTCAATCCTGAAGGTCACTTCCAAAGGTTACTCCCTGTTCCTCAGTAGTGATCTGACTACTAAAACCTCCCCAAACACTGGCAAGTCAGAGTTCCCAATCCTTTCATCTAGAACAGAAATAAACACTAAGGCAGACAAAGAAGTCAGGTCTGTATTTACAGGCTCACGTGGTCTCAGAGGAGAGAAGGCCCAATGTTTCTTTCCTGATTTCACTTCCTTCCAATAGACAATATTGGCAAAGGACTCAAAGGAAGAGTAGAAAGCCAAACAGAAGCTCAAAGAGAGAATGGGTAAAAACGAGTCAGGCTTTTTGAAAAGCTCTGAAGCCAGTCAAAGAGCCTCCCATTTACCACATACCTAGCTGATGGGAGGGGGCACCTAGGGGGTTGAAATGGACGGAGTCAGGGAGAATCATCTTCTTGAGTCAAATCTGGCCTCAGATACATACTAGTTGTGTTAAGTCAATTAGCCCTGTTTGCCTCAGTTTCTCATCTTTAAAATGAGCTGTAAAAGGAGAAGGCAAATCCCCTTTGCCAAGACAATCTCTAAATGGGGTCATGAAGAATAGGACAAAACTGAAAAATGACTGAACAACAAAGAAACAATTCGGAATGACTGCATATACTACACAGTCTGTCCAGGGCACTTCTGCTTCATATCAACAAGAGTCTTCTAGAAACAGGGTCCTCAGCCTCTGGGGAGATATTCATGGAGGTAGCACAGGGAGATATTAGTCCCTGCTTCATCAGTAAGATTTCTGAGTTCAAATAACTTCTGTTATCCAAAGGTTCCCAATTGTGCTTGAGATTAATTGAAGTGAGCAAAATGAAACTTTCCTCCCATTGGCTAAGAGAAATCTTCCCTTGACTTTAATTAAACTTCTTTCAGAAGGGTTAGATCAAACACTAAGAAGAAAATATCACACATATAGTTTCACATCACAAAGAACCCAATGTAAAAGGGACAGGATGCATACTCACTTTCATTTATTTATTTATTTGTTTGTTTGTTTATATATATATATATATATATATATATTTATCTATCTATCTATTCATTCATTCATTCATTCATTATTTTTTTTTGTTGGGCAAAGGGGGTTAAGTGACTTGCCCAGGTCACACAGCTACTAAGTGTCAAGTGTCTGAGGGCAGATTTGAACTCAGGTCCTCCTGAATCCAGAGCCATGCTTTATCCACTGCGCCACCTAGCTGCCCCCCCCTGCCATGCTTACTTTTTAAAAAGCATTTCTTCTAGATTACATGATGCATGAGGTTTGGATTATATTTTATCTAAACCTTTTATCTCCCCCACTCCAGAATCTAGAACAATTCCGTATCAAGTAGAAAACTTAATATGTGTTTTTATTGAATCGAATTGTATTATCCCTCCCCCCAACCCCCAACAAACCCAACAATCTCCTCCCAACTATGACACTCTCTCTCTCTCTCTCTCTCTCTCTCTCTGGTGTCCCAAGATCTCTCTTTCCTGATGAAACCTAATGTTCTAAGGTCTGAGGTCTCTCCCCAAGGTCTCCATATGTTGCCTTACCAACTTAATTTATCTTAAAAAGTTGATTCAAGGGCATATCTTGGACTGTTTTCCCCAGGGGGTGTTTTATGATGTTTGTCCTGGCCATCAGAATCACTAGTTGTAGCTCTTTAGATAGTCACTGAAGAACATTTTCTTCTCATCCCACTCCACCCTCTGAAGTACAGCCATGAAACAAAATGATAGGACAGTCCTTGGCCCGCCAGCCCAATCTTCTCCATCTCTTCCTATTCCCTGGAAGATCACCAGCTGCTTACCCTGGGTGGCCTAGCTCCCCAGAGTCATCTCCCAAGGGGGAGAGAAGAGTCACCCTCCCCCATCTGGATCGCAGAGACCAAGAGAATTGGATGAAATTGCCCAGGGTGTCAGTCAAATGAAAGAATATTCTTTTAATACTGAATAACCATGTAGGCCTGGCAGCACTCCCTCCGCCTTACAGATGGCAAGCACATGCCGGCAGCCCTGCACTCCACATCAATCTCTCTCCCTTTGCTTTCAACACTCTCTTTCAGCTAGGGCTCCTTTCTTGCTCTAACTCGTGATTGTAATGCCTAATTTCTTTTTGGGGAGCCCATGGTACCGTGGAGAGGAGAGGAGGGGGTTTGGAGATTCTGCCAAGGGAGGGATAGGAATTCAGAGTAGTAATATCACTAGGTCACTAGGCAAAGGCTAAGATGCTGGTTTTGGTTGTTGTTGTTTCTGATTGGATCCAACAGTAGCACCTGTGTGTGAGGCAGAATGATTTGGTGATTCTAGAAACAAACAGACAATCAGTTTCTTTGGGTTTGGCCACTCACAGATGTTGTAATTTTATATTGTTCCTATTATGAGAATATTATTATACTTTGTATGTAAAAAACCAGCTTCTTCTCTTTTTTCCCCTCTCCTCATTTTGAGATTTGAAGTGCTGTAGAAAGGTTTTCTCAAAATGTCTCAATGTGTTAGTGAGCATTAGATAATAATCTGTTGGGAATATTGTAGAAGGGACTTCAACTCAGGTATCAGTAGGACTGACTGACTTCTGAAGTTCCTTCCAACTCTAAAATTCTGATTCTGTTGGAGGAGAGAGGAGACAAACATTTTTCATTTTTGTAGAAGGAGAAATAGACAAGAACTGAGTATTCAGAACAATTCCCTGCAGACAGAGGAAGGCTCCAAGAACTGGAGGCATGGACCTTTGAAAAATGTAGTCTGGTGTTAGGCCTTCTAGTGCTGGAAGGAATGGAAATATCATGATGGGGAGTGGTGCAGATGGTGGTATGGTTACAGGAAAAAAGCAAAGCAGCTATGTTAGCAGTAATGTGATAGCTGATTATAGATTGGCAGTTAGAGAGAGAGAGGGAGGAAGAGAAGGGGGAGACAGAGAGAGACACACCCACACAGAGACAGAGAGACAGAGAGAGAATCACTGAGAGAGACAGAGACAGACACAGAAACTTCAGCAGACATTTTGAAATATGCACCCAGACACTAGAGAATATATGCTGCAGGCAACTGGTCCCCCTTTTACATGATGTCTCTGCTTATTCAGACTCTTGGGAAAGGAATGTGGTTGGAATGACATATGCATAAGGATAGTGAAATTCTGATTTCTTCCTTCCCTTTTGCCTTCAACCAGCAGGAATTTACTATGCATTTTCTCTATTTCAGTTGTCACAATTTCTGATTTTCATGTAACTTGAAAGCTTTGTTACCCTGGACATATAACTATGACTGTTCATAATTGCTAATGTGATTTATGTTTTCTCTTAATTCAATCAATCAATCAATCAATCAACATTTATTAAGCAACTGCTGAATGCCAGGCACTGTGTTAAGTACTAGAGAAACAAAAAGAAGAAAAAGACATCCCTTCTTTCAAGGGACTTACACTTTAATTAGGGGAGGTTAAAATCTAATGAAATAGAGAAGATGATAGGTAGGACTAGTGAATGTGTTACTATTACAGAGATTTAAAAAAATTAGGCCAGAGGTTTGAACCTTCGTTCGAAATGCCAGGGTTGCCCTGCCTTACCCCATAGATGGGAGCTAAACCAAATGCAAAGAATTTTATGGTTTTGACAAATTTCCTTTAAAAAAAGAAACATTTCAACTGGATCCAGGGTCTTCTGCCCTTCAGCCTAAAATGAGATGTTAAGTTATTGATAGTCTGGCTAACAGAGAATAGAAACTGGTGGACCACCTTGACTCTTCCTGAATATTTCAGAGTGTGAGGAGAAAGGTGTGGTTTGGGAAGAGTAGCCCTTCCTATATTCCAAAGATTGAGGCTAGAGGAGAGAATGAGTACTTCTTCCTATCATTTTCCTTTCTATCTTAAGCTACCAAACCCTGGCAGGCAGCACCACCTGCTGGTTGCAACAAGGTTTAGTGAATCAGCCTGATGCTGCCCTGCAACAGTATAATTGACATGTCTGTCGATTGTTAGAGCAGTGGGCTATGGTGCTCCCTCTCTTTAAAACCATTGCAAGTTATACAATAAGAAAAATACTGCTTCATCCTCATCATGCCCATTATTGTCACTTTTATTTGTTTTTTTTATGGTCATGGCTTTCAGGTAGTCCAATAATTCTTATATGATCTCTCTTGGATCTATTTCAGTTGTTTTTCCAATGAGAAATTTCACATTTTCTTCTATTTTTTTTATTTTTTGGATTTTGTTTTATTATATCTTGGTTTCTCATAGAATCACTAGTTTCTATTTGTTCAATTCTAATTTTTAAAGAATTATTCTCTTCATGACCTTTTTTACTTGTACTTCCTTTTCCATTTGGCTAAATCTGTTTTTTTTTTTTTTTAGGGAGTTATTTTCCTCAGTAAATTTTTGTATTTCTTTTTCATGGTTCTCTTGTGCTATTTTTATTTCTTTCCCCAATTTTTCTTCTACTTCTCTAATTTGCTTCTTTTTTTTATGGGGCAATGACGGTTAAGTGACTTGCCCAGGGTCATACAGTTAGTAAATGTCAAGTGTCTGAGGCTGTACTTGAACTCAGGTCCATCTGAATCCAGGGCCAGCACTTTATCCACTGCACCACCTAGCTGACCCCTAATTTGCTTTTTAAAGTCCTTTTTAAGCTCTTTCAGGAATATTGTCACTTTTATTGATGAAATGCTTATTTGTGTGCTCTGTTGTCGCAGAAATTGCACAAAGAAAATCATGTTGTTATTGGCCCTTAACTTTTAGGAACTTAAAATATCTAAAGAATATTACTCTGGTAAACACAGGCACTTCCTCATTTCTCCACCAAGAGCTAATGTATAGGAACTTCAGAGAATCAGAATTAGGCTCAATGTAAGAAAAACTTCCCAACAATTAGAGCTTTCCAATAATAGAACCGGCTACCACATTCTCTCTTACTGGAAATTCCTCAAGCAAAAAACCATTTGTTAGGTATATAAAGACATGCCTTAAAGTTCCTCTTTAGCTTTGATCTGGCTGTGTGTAAACACTGAAGGGCCAGGTGATTCTAGAAACAAATGGATAATCAGTTTCTTTGGGCTTGGCTATCCACAGATTTTATAATCTTGAATTGTTTCTATCATGAAAATATTATTAGACTTTGTATAATATTGGGGCTAAATTGAGAAAAGAGACAATGACCTTACTTTAAGGACTTAGCATATGCCAGTATCTTTTCCATTCCCAATCATATATGAAAATGGAAGAAACATAGCCCTGAAAAGTGGGAGAACTCTAAATTGCATGATAATTTGATAGTTTTTGAGCAAATAGACATTACCTGCTTCTTGTTTAGTTTTCAGGGAACAAAATTGGGAGATGTATGGAATGCAAACCATGAACTAGATTAGGATTGATCAGGGAGATCCTCAAGTCTAATATTAGATCAGGAAGTTGAGTCTGAAGAAAAGATTTACATAAGTCTTTGTCTGAAAGAGTTTGGTACCTGGGGCTGAGAATCTGTTGAGTAGATGAAAGCCTTCATAATAAGAACTCTGAATGGACTGGATGGAAAACCTGAAGGGAGTGGGGGAGGGGGCTGTGTTTTTTTTTGTGTTTTTTTTTTGTTGTTGTTCTTATTGATCCTAAGCAAAGATTTCTGCCTTTTCTAAAAGAGCTATAGCAGCAAAGAGCCTGTGAGCTTCCAATTGGTGTATGACTTAAGGGCATTACCTAGATGGGAGCACCCCTCTTTTGCAATTTGTCATATGGTTTGGAGGAAAGCCATGAGCAGTGTCATGGAAACCCAGGGAGGAAAGTGTCCAGAAAAAATAGGGTGGTCAACAATATTCAACTCTGGCTGCTACTGGTCCTCAAGGAGCTTATGTTTGAGTAAGAAGACATAAAATATGCACATAGATATGAATACAAAGCAGAGTTTGATCAGCATGCATGTTAAATCAGTGTATGAGTAGCAATACAAATTGCTAAGTACTAAATATGAATTTCCTTCCCCTCAAGCTATTGTTGAGCTTCTACAAAAAGCTGCCCATACTTATCAATTCCACTTGCTTGCTTTCTACTGACTTCTTAGCCTCATATAATTTGGCTTCTATCCTTACCACTTGATTGAAATTGTCCTCTCCAAGGTTGTTAGTGATCTCTTCATTCCTAAATCCAGTGGGCAATTTTCAATCCTCGTCCTGCTTTACCTCTCTGTAGTGGACACTATTGATCACCCCCTTCATTCTGGATACTTTCTGGGCCTTCATGCCATTGCTGTCTCTGTCATGCTCTCTTATTTGTATAATGGATCCTTCTCAGTTTCCATTACAGAAACATCACCTTTGTCCCACCCATGTCTGTGTATGTGCCTGAGATCTCTGTTCTGGGTCCTCTTCTCCTCTCTTATATTATGTCTTGGTGACCTTCTCAGCTCCTATAAACTAAGAAGTCTACTCTTCATCTCTCTCTTCAGCTCCAACCCACATCTCCAGCTGCCTGTTGAGAAGCTCTATTTAGATGTCCCATAAGCACCTCAAATCCAGTAAGTTCAAAACAGAACTCCTTTGTCAGAGAGTCTTCTCTTAAGTTCCTCTATCTGGTTCATATCTACTTTCAGGGCTTAAATGAAAGCTCTGTGAATCTTCAGTGGATCACTTTTCCCTTTCACAACCACCTCAAATTCCCTATGGAATTTATAACACTCTTAAAATTGTACCCTAGTCTCCAAGTGTTCATATTATTTCTCATTTTAAAAGTTTTACCCTTTTTAGTCATACAGCAGCTATATGCAAATGAATTGAGGGACGGTAATATTCTGCAGCTATACATTGACAACATGGTCTTCCTTTTCTTTAGTGTCCTTCGAACTGGGTTTCCTGTTGCTCATATTTCTCTAGTGCTTTAAGAAATGCTGAGCTCAATGATGGTAGAAAAACATGGAAAGACTTACATGAAATAATGAAGAACAAAACAAGCAGAACCAAGGGAACATTGTATATGGTAACAGCAATATTGTGGTTTTTTTTTTTTTTTAAGCGAGGCAATTGGGGTTAAGTGACTTGCCCAGGGTCACACAGCTAGTAAGTGTTAAGTGTCTGAGGCCGGATTTGAATTCAGGTACTCCTGACTCCAGGGCCGGTGCTCTATCCACTGCACCACTTAGCTGCCCCAGCAATATTGTTTTAACAACAACTTTGAGTGAATAAGTTATTTTGGCTATTATAAATGCCCAAATTAATTGTAAAGGACATATGAAAGTAGATGCTATCTGCATCCAGAGAAGAAAATCCAGGGGAAGAAAAAAAAGAAAAGAAAAGAAATTTACACGATAACTTTGTTGTATATTTAAAAGGAATAGCAAGTTATACAGAGTAGACTTGTGGTTTCATGTGCAATCATCTTTTTTATTATATTATGCTTTAGAAATACTTGTTTTATTCCATAAATTAAAAAGAAAATAAATTTTTAAAAAAATAAAAGAGCTTTGTATTTTTGTATCATCAAACTCTTCACACACAAGTGAGGAATTCAGCTATATCATACACAAAATGATCTGAATCTTTATATTTAAATCACATTTCATTTTCTCTCCCAGACTGTATGAATACTATCTGAAAACTGGTTTCCCCACCCCGCCCCATATACATAGAAATTTTTCTACTTCTTATAGATATCAAAATGTTCATCTATCACAGTGGTAACATCCTATATATTTTGACAGTTCATATAAATCTTTTCCTTTACACAAAAATACTTTTTCATCACTAAGCTGTTCCAGATGAGAGCCTTAAAGAAACAGTATGCTTGCTAAATCTTATATATGATATTTCATCTCCTACCTCCACTCTTTTGTAAAGGTTATCTATCCTCCATTCCTGATATTTTTTCCTCTCTCTCATCTCCTCTTGGAAGCCCTACATCCCTTCCAGTTTTATTGCAAATGAGATGCCTTTTCCAATTCCCTCAGTTGTTAGTATCGCTTCAATAAATTGGTTTCTACTTGTCTGTAATTGGTGATGTTTCCACCTCTTCTCCTGTATGAACTTCTTAAGATCAGGAAAAGTTTTATTTTTGTCTTTGTGTCCCCAGAGCCTAGGACAATACCTGACACATAGTAGGTGCTTAATAAAAGCTTCTTTGGTTGAATCAAATTGAGAGATTGCTTCCAGCTGGGCAGATGAGGGAATGATTCATGGAAGAAGAGGTAATTTAGCTAAGTTTCAAAGGACTCACAGGATTCAATACATGAATATGTAAAGGGAAAGGATTCTTTACAGAGGGACTATCATAGATAAAGATGCAGTTCTGGGAAAGCACAGTTTTTAATAAACAAAAGTTCATTTTCAACCTTTTTATATCATCAAATTCTTCCCACAATAATAAGGAATTCTG